>NC_072733.1:202501576-202813653 GCF_026930045.1 Uloborus diversus | reverse complement strand
ACAAGAAATGAAAGGAAGAAAAAAGGTCCTTTTACATGAAATTTCCTTACTTAACTTTGGAGGATCTGCACTTTAATGAAAACCAGTGTCTAGCCATGCTCAGTCAATTTCTGCTCATCAAACACAGGGCAGAAAATTTATATTCTTCCAGTCTAAAAAAATTTGTTTAATACTTGTTTATTAGACTTAATGTAAGTTTTGTACTTAAAAACTTTTTGTACAAATACAAGTGCTTGTGTGTAGGGGAGACTGAAGATACTTGATCCACACTTTAGTTTTCAATTTTTTTTCTCTGCTGCAAATTATCAGTTTTTATAAGTACTTGATCAAAGGTAACTTTCCTCTATCTGACAGATTCTGATTTTTTAAGTTGAAATTAAACATATTGCAAAAAATATATTTTACCAAAAATTCCCCACATCAGGGGATACATGATCCCTTCATAGGGGATGCTTGATCCCACTGAGAAAATACATAAACTTTTCATTAGATCAGCAATTCATTGATGGATTTTAGTTTTCTACATAATGTTTCTAAAAAATAGCACTATTTCTCTTTTCTTTTATTAGACTAAGGTGCTCTACACCCTGCTCGCTGAGGCTCACCAACCCTTGAAGATTGCTTCGCAATCTTATTTGTTTCGCAAAGATTTAAATCATCGGTTCGAAAGAAATAGATTAAAAAAGCATTATGAACTCCATTTGGAACAAAAAGCACCTCTCCCTCAGGTTTCAAAATAATTTTTACCAACTTGCAGAGCGATAAGGGCTAAGAAGCTCCTGAGCATTTCAAAACTGCGGCTTTGTACGTTTGAAAAGTCACTTTCATATTCGTGGTCTCTAGTAATATATTTTGCTCTTTAGCTCGGGGCTTGAATTGAGTTGAGCCTAACATTTTTTGTTAAAGTTGAAACCCTAAAAGTTTGTGAATAAGAAAGAAGAAACACGCGATTCGAAAATATGTAACCATGGCAACGCCAAATAAAACATCAATAATTTTAATGGTGATGAGATTATTCTAAATTGATTTTTAACGGCTTGTAACTTTTTTCCTTTGGAGATAGAAGTTTAGCTTTTCGACCATAGGTCGAGTTAGATCTGGAGTATAAAAAGCCGCTCTTTAAAGTGGTGTCAAAAAGAAAACTAGCACAATTCCTTCACTTTTTACTGATAGATTTAATGAAGAAAGTAGTGCCTAAATTTTAGTTAAGCCTAAAAAAAATCGAGCTAAAAATGCAAATAACTCCCGCTGTATTCAAGTTAGAGCATTGAAACAAAATGCGTAGAACGCGGAAAATTCTACCCTTTCCAACAATGTATAATTAGTGTTCACTCTAGAAAAAAAAAGGGCAGGGTGCTGGCCTTTGAAAGGGGCAACTTTTTTAAAAAGGGCACTATTTCAATGCGGTGTCCCCCCCCCCCACCCAAGACCAATGATGCACCACTCAAAAAGTACTGAGTGCCCCCCCCCACTACAAAAAAAATAAGAGAAATAACACTTAAAACACCTTGCAAAAATTCAAACAGTCTAGTCTGCACCATGACCCCCCCCCCCCCTTGATTGCCATCACCACTGACTTTAGTATTAAATATGATTTCATCCAGAAAACGCACTTGTCTTCAAAATAGGCTTTGGGTGTTTTTCAACACTTTTCAGGCCATAATTTTAACTACCTATAAGAGTAAAAAAAAATTCTAGGCATTTCAAAAGCCTTTGAATTTCAATTTAAGAAAAATAGTATTTAATTACTGATCTCCCCTTCCTAACAAAGAAACTGCCTAGTAATGTGCATTGTGCCATTAAGTATTTTAGTAGACATCAAAATTTTGATGAGTGTAAATTCTCCTTTTTTAAATACATTACACTTCAAATAGAATAATTAACTTAAAATACTGTGTGCCAGTGCTTCAAAAATGCAGTGATAGCAAGTTGCAAAACTAAAAAGACTTTATTTTAGCTTTATTTCCTAGTCTTGGAGTTCAAATTCATAACACAAATGTGTTGGCAGATGTATGCGCTCCTAAATGCAATGCATAAGCAGCTTGGGCCAAGCTAAGATTTTTTATCTCAGACAATTTTTGTGAAAATTTAATATTTCAGCATTTTAATTGTGTGATTTTTTTAAAAATCAATTGTATAATATTTATAAAAGAAAAAGAAACAGTGCAAGATTATTTTTGTTGGAAAAAAGCACAAGTATGTCAAAAGTATGCTTTTTATTATGTCAATAAGTGTTTTAAATAATCTGTTATATGAATCACACAACACACATATACAAAGATAATGAAAATACTTAGCAAAAAGGAAAGAATTGAATGAACGCCCTGTCAATGCGATGTTTCCATTTCAAACGGCTTTTTAGGGGGGCTGGGGATGGGGGTTAAAAATCCAAGATATTTAAAAAATACCCTTGCATTTTAGTCCAGTAAGCTTTGTACTATGTTCTTCTTAGGAAACAATCAGAAAGTTAACTTTCCAGAAACAGATGTGAAAAGATTGCTACAGAATCACTAGCAATGCGCTAAAATTAGCTAAGCCTAATTTCCACGTGCAGACGAAGAACGGACACAAAGGGCTGAAATGTTAGGAAAATGTCCTACTCCCTCTCTCATTGTTGATTCTCAGAAGATCAAGGATGGGGAGGAATGAAGCAAAGCTCTCTCCCTTCCCAGAAGACCCTACTCCTTCCCACAACCTTTCAAAAAACCACCCTCAGTAGAAGGGAAGAACATGCCTTTGTTTCCTATTGATAAGCCTGTTTGAATTCTGATAATCTCATCCCTTCTTTGCCTAGGTGTTTGCTTCCCCTTTTGTTTATGGGGCCGTTTTCAGGGTGAAATTCTGGGAACAAGGATAAGACATGGGCGTTTTTACAAATGATCGCAGGACAAATAAAATTGCCCCTATATCGCGGCAGGTCGAAACGATGGTTGAGGCATCTTTTTAAAAACACAAAGTGCAATTTCTTATTTTTGAGAAGGGCGGGGCGCATTTCGCGTTCTAAAAGAAGGGCAGGGCGCATTCTGCTGATATGGAAAAGGGCAGGGCGCTGCGCCCTTCAAAAACGGCCTAGCGGGAACACTAGTATAATATTAATATGTGCAAGTAATTTTTCACCCCTTTAATAGACAACAATAGGCAATTTATGTGAAATTTGAGCTTAAAAAATTAATTACAAAAAATTAATTCGAATTTTAAAAAATAAAACCCCAGGTGCACACCCCTGGAGCTCAAAGTAATTTTGTACAAAATTTCAAGGCTGTAGGTGCTATGGGGTCTCCTGGACACACGTCCGCCGCAGACATTATTCCAGAATTTCTTTGAAACCTTACTTTTATGTACTATAAAGAGATTATAATGTCAACACAAAATAACATCATTTTAAATTCCACTACGACATTTTTTTAAAAAATGTACACAGCTTTAATGAACTTATGATGCTTTTGATCTCTTACGTATTCTCCAATACAGTTGTGAACAATATATTTTATAAATAAAACTAACAATTTTTTTAAAGTAGCATAGTAAAACTAAAATTGCAACAAATTAAAAAAATTAGATGACAAGCAGAAAAATCAACTTATTTGTTCTTGTCTTGCAATAATAAAATTAAGATTTTTTTCCATTGAATCAATTTTTAAAAAGAGGGAAGAAAAATGCAAGTATCAGTGTACTTATTAAAAAGAAAAGTAAGCCTAGCATATGTTTTCAATCAGTAGCAATTTACTAACAATATGTCTCAAATATTAAAAACTGTCTATACTTTAACATTACACTTCGTTATTTTTTTTTTTTTTAAGTTGTAGATAACAGATAATGTTAACTTCAGAATGCTTTCCTAAAAAAAAAGTTTCCCTTGACACATTCAGACAATCATTTTTCAAGCTAAAACAAGATGGCTGAAAAGAAAAAGTGTTGCCAGTTTTTATGTTACAAGTATAACTTTAACATAATTGTCAGGTTTCAAATTTACACTTAATGATTTTGGTACATTTTTGGCTGTGAAATCATGTATCCCCAGGGATCAAATATCTCCAGTCTCCCCTATGTATGTGCTTTTATGTATAAATGTAGTTTGCATCCAATATTTTCTGTGTGAATTCAACAAAACGTTTTGCATGTTTACTCAGAATCTGGTTACCGCGAAAGTCGATTATTGCGAAGGTTTTGATATCTCCACAAGTCCCATTAACAAGGCTTGATGGTTCTGTAAGAAACTATGAGTAAGTTTGATAAATTATGTAAGACAAGAAATGAATTTAAATTAAAGCACTGTATTTTACATAAAAAGATCTGCAGACATTTTTTTTATGTTAAGGATTTGTTGTTGTTTTTTTAATTCTAAATTTGTGTTTTAGGGGAGAAGGGCAATGATTAGTGAATAAATAAATTTATTTGCTTTTAAGTAAATCAGTATCTCAGTCTGTAAGCCCTGCTACCTGGGTCGTGACAGATCTGTGATAAGCACCTTTACTATCTATATAAAGTTTTTTATTGGCAATTGTCAAGGATTAATGATATATTGGACGTATATTTTTCAAATTGTTCTGCACGGAATATAACGACTCATTACTTTTTGATTTTTTTTTAAATAAAAATCCACCAAAGTGTTATATCTTTTTGAAAATCCATTTCACTTTTATTTGTAGGCAGCCGTTAAAACATCAGGAGATCATAAACAGAGGATTATCTTAAACATATCCTTTCAAGGAATCATAATCAAAGATGAAAAAACTGGGGTTGGTATTGCAATTTCTGTTCTCAATATTAATTTCAGTATCTTTGGATTTGATTTTTTTTTAAACATATTGCTTAATCTTATGAACTTTTAGTGCTGAAAATTATTCCACTCTTTGTTTTTTTGCCAAACATTTTTGAGCTAATGGGCCCTGAATATGTAAAAATGTGGAGGGTAGAATCCATGTCAATTCAACAAGGGGTGTAACAAGATGGTCTCGGATTTTTTTGAATTTAACGTTTGTTAAAATTCATAAAAAATTAAGAAATACTTTTATTTTTGCCCAAAAAAATTCCTGGGCGGAGATACCGGCCGCCAAAGATGGCAGTTCTGTCATGATTTCTCACTTGGGATCTCCGTCAAAAAAAATCCATTACCTCAGGAACGATAGAACATATTTTGTTGGGGTTTGTTTTATTTAAAAGAATATCTTTTCTTTCTTTTTAAAAACATATGCATCATTTTTAAATATGTGCTTTATTTTTTTCCCCACAGTCTTATGAAAAAAAAAGTAATTTTTTTCAAATATGTCAATTTTAAAAATTTTCATTTTTTTTTACAGTTTATTAGTACCACTGAGCACTACATTCCCTGTTGCACTTTTCCGTTTTACAGATTTTAGAGTCATTTGAAAAAAGGAGAATTTTTAAGGAACTCTTTATGCAATAGCAGACTCTAAAATTCAAGAAAAAAAATTTGCAACAAGTAACCAGAGAACACTTTTAATTGAGTTATGTAGCTAAATTTTCATTTTGAGTCTCCACTTTATCCAGAAATTTTATTTTTTATGAAAGGAAGAACCCTGCCTCCAGCCGAGTCGCTGCATTTCCCCTTGCAACCCGTCAGCAAGGCACCAGAAGAATAGAGAATCGTTAAACGCAATGCCATCTTGTTCTCACTAAATTCAATATCCTGGATAAAAATGGCGACTCAAAATGAAAGCTTCGCTATATGAATGAATTGAAAATGTTTTCTGGCCACTTGCTACAAAAAACTAAATTTGAATTTTCAGGTCAACCTGTACAGAAAAGTGTTCATCAAAAACCCTCATTCTTTCAAATGCCTCTAAAATCTGTTAAATGAAAAAGTGGAAGCTCTCCTTTTCAGGGAACGTAGTGCTCAGTAGTACTTATAAACTTTTCAAAAATGAAAATTTTTGAAATTGATGTATTTGAGAAAAATATAAAAAAATTTAACTTTTTTCAAAAGACTGGAAAGAAAAGAAAACTGAAGTACGTATTTCAAAATGTTGCTTATGTTTTTAAACAAGAAAAAATATCCTTTTAAATAAAACAAACTGCAACAAAATATGTTCTAGCTTTCCTGAGATAATGTATTTTAGAGATTTTGACAAAAATCTCAAGTGAGAAATCATGACCAGACCACCATCTTTGGCGGCCTGTATCTCGCCCCTGGAATTATTTTGGGCAAAACAAAAAAAAACGTATTTCTTGATTTTTTTAATGAATTTTAACATATATTCAAGAAATTCCGAGACCATCATGTTACTCCTCTTGTTGAATTGACATGGATTTTACTGGAGGCATAAAATGTAAAGGAACCAGGCTCTTGGGGGAAGTTTCATTTTCTAGGAAAAAAACCGAAGAATTATCAGAAAGTTTAAATCAGGGATAATTATCCTTTGCAATCAGCAAACCAGGAAGTCACTTGTGTTTGACAATTTTAACCATGGAATTTAATTTCATTGGGCAAAGCCAAAAAACATCTTCTTTTTCCAAAAAAAAAAAAAACTGTTTGAAAAAATAGTATTGTTTGTGTGTTTTTAAAGTCTGCTTTTTATTATCTACTGTTTAGGAAATCATTTGTTCTATGGAAAACCAAACACAACATGTTGCTATTGGTTATATTAATTTGGTATGTTGGTAATAATATACAGTAGAGCGTCAAAAATCCAAACACTGCCATAAAGTTTTAACAAACTGCTCAGCAATAGCTAAGGAATAGATATATTTTGTAAAAGAAATAAGTTAATTGATTAAAGAAATTAAATTTAATATATATTTAATTGACGTGAGAGTATTATATTTACCATGTGGACCATGCAACACCATTTTGTGCCATTTCTCCTCTTTCAAATTTATTTTTACCAGAAATCATATGTAGCTTCTGTTTTTCCCTACTATCTTCCTTATGCAAAATTTGTTTTACAGTTTATTACAATCATTTGCTGATTTGTAGAAAGTGAAGAGAACCCTGAATTTCATATATGTAAATCTTCCAAATATTTACCTGCACAGAAAATTAAGTTCAATTAAAGAAATCGAATGTAAAAGTGGTACAAGACACCAAAATCAAAATATTCATTTTATTCCTCCCGAATAAAAGAAACTACTTTTAAAAAGCAGTATTGCAAAACAAAACTAATTTCTGTAATTGCTTGACAAAAATCACAATTACAGAAATTAACTTTTCAAAAAATTTGAATCTCAATAATGAACCACTCATAGATATATAAACCCAGAAACTGTTTATATTTTCTTGTTTTCAAAATCTTTTCTTCAAACATTTGTTTTTTTTACTTCCTTTTACAAAAAAGGAAGTATTGCATTCGCGAAAAAATTTTCACTCAAAAATTGACCTTAATTTCCATTTTACTCACCCCCGAATAAATGAAGAGTTTTTTTTTCGACTCGACCACATGTGGATGAGTGCCTAAGAATGTATAGACACGGGAAATATCCATTTTGACAATTCCCGAGTTAATTATAACGAGAAAAGAATTTTCTCGTGATGTCTGTATGTGCGTCTCATAACTCGAACGATATGTCCTAGAAAGTTGAAATTTGGTACGTAGACTCCTAGTGGGGTCTAGTTGTGTACCTCCACTTTTGGTTGCATTCAGGTGTTTCTAAAAGGGTCTTTTGCCCCTTTTTGAGGGGAAATCCTTGTTAATTTCGATGTCAACTCAAATGGTGTTATAATTTGGCGGACACTTGGCGATATATCACCAGTCTTTTGGTCACCAAGTTTTGTCGCCAACTTGGCAACAAATTTGGCGATTTCTTTTTTTTTTTAATCTAATTTCAATTTGGCCATTGTTGGTGATATTTAGAGAGTAAACTATTGAATCACATTAAAATTGCCAGTAATGGGGAAATGACATTAAATTGGGATAAAAGGAAGCCATGTGATGCACACATCAGCTTGTTTTAACCCAAGCAATTCTGAATATGTTTGGTCAACTCAAAGGGGTTTGAAGTACCCTTCAGCCAAGAGGATTGAAGTCAGGTTTTGAGGAAAGGGTACAGGTCATGTGGAGAATATTCATTAAATTTTTTTTAAAGAATGGTTTTAAATGACATGTATTTTTTACATGCCTGAATAGAAGCCAGGTATACACTGTAAAAATAATGAAACACAAGCACATGCACATAAGAAGCAGTTTTAAAATATCGCAGAAGGAGAAGCTTTGTTTGTCATTTCTTTCTATTTGTGTAAGTGTTATTCATTAATTCAATTTGAATAAATTGAATTGATGAGATAATTCTTTCTTTCTAAAGGGCATCTTAGAAAATATTGATATTAACTTTGCAAAACATGGTATCAAGTTATGTACGATTAATATACTGTCACACATTTGTATTTTAGATTGTTATAAAGAATTGAATATGATAAATTACTGTCATATCAGCTTTGCTTTAACGTAAAATCTTTTGTATACTGTGTCCATTGTTATACAACGCAATATTATTTATCCTTCAAATACAGGAGCCACTTCACCATCATCCGATTCATAAGATTTCCTTCATTTCTCAAGACACGAGTGATAGCAGAGCTTTTGGTTATGTCTTTGGTTGTCCCCAAAGTGGTCATCGATTTTTTGCTATTAAAACAGAAAAAACGGTAAGAATTTATGCCACACATAAAGTCGTTATGCATCCTTTATGACATTATTGGAGGTACAAAATTTAAATAAAATGCTAATTTTGTGTATCTGTATGGTTCAAATCTGGCTGTGGTATCTCATGCCTGAAATATTTTCAACACTGAACTGAATTTGAGCATGAAAAATGTTGTTCGTGTCAGAATGAGAGTAGTGCTTTAAAGTTAATTTACTGTTTAAATCATTATCATTTAAATCATTCAATAAATGATCTGTTTTGGTTAATCTACTTGCACTCTTTACTCGCTTATGTATGTAATCCATTTACAATTGAGAATCATTTTTTAGCTTTTACATACACTGTTATTGATCGTTTTAGGCTATTGTGTGTGTGTATATACTAGTGTCGTTTTTTACTTATTTTGCGGATTATCCGTAAATTCGCTTATCCGCTGTTATCGAGTCGCCATATTCCACAGATAATCAGGAGTTTACTATATGGCATATAGACATAGTATCAAATAAATGCATAAAAAAGCCAATGTACTTACTATTCAACATGCACAATACCAGTGTGAATGATTTTGAACTAGAAACAATTGCCTTAAGCTTTGAAACTAAAAGATATATTTCATTTTTTTCAGTTTGACCCCATTTCTTTTTCTTACCAATCATGGTGGTGGTCCTTTTTAGAGCTTCATCACTTGGAGAAAAAAATATTTAAAAAGCAATAGTGAAAGAATTAGTTTTTCGTAGATTTTTTTTTTTTTTTTTCAAATTTGATTTAGGTCGTATGTACTCATTTTCATAGAAAAGTAAAAAACATTTTAACTATTTTGAAATAAATATTAATCTTTCATTCAAAAATGGGTCATTCCACGTCAAATCAACCACAAAAATGGGATTTTAACACCCACCGTCTCGGAATTTGATAAAACTTGGTATACTTCATCCCTTTATGGTTATAAGCAACCCCCTAATTTTTTTTTCTTTCAATATCAATTCGTTTTGATTTTATAGCCTTTTGAAATTCGGCGATTTTGCATTTTTTATCATTTTTGAGACACTCAAACTGAGAAGATGTTGTTTATTAAAAAAAATTGTTTCTTGGTAAGTAATGCTATAATCTTTCTGAAAATTTTTGCATAAAATGTAAAGACTTTGAACATGTTGATAAAAAATATCTCAATAGTTTTAAGTTTACATAAGAAATTTTTAAAAAATTAGAAAAGTGAAAATTTTAAAATTTTTTTTTTTTGTCAAAAAAAGGTGCTGACATAATTCTGAATTTCAACAAGAGGGTCAGCTTTAAAAATCATAATTTTTTTTAAAAATGATCATGAATATGTATTTTAACTTATCCAATAAAAAACATTAGGGGACTTTGTGGGATTCTGCCCCCTCCCCCCCCCCCATTCTGAAAAAAAAAAGCAGGAAACATCATACAGACAATCTCTTCCATATTCTTAAAAACTGAATTGTCAGCAATTACGACAAAAATTTAAATATACAGTGTGTTGAACATTGGGCTCAAATGTAAAAAAAATCTAAGCTTCTTTTTCATTTGAAATAACTTAAAATATGGGGTAGTTCCACCCCAAATCTACCGTAAAAATGTGATTTTAACATGTACCACCTCAGATTTTGATGAAACTTGGTATACTTCCTTATTTTGTGGTAAAAAGCAACCCCTTAGTTTTTTTTTTCTTTCAATCTCAATGTATTTTGATATTATAGACTTATCAAATTTTTGATTTTGCATTTTCTGTCATTTTTAAGACATTCAAACTGAACTGTTGTTTAATGGGAAAAAATTGTTTCTTAGCAACTAATAAACTTACCTTTTTGGAAATTTTCATAAAAATGCTAAGATTTTGAATATTTTTATTAAAAATATTATAATAATCTTGGTTTATACTAAGAATTTTTAAAAAATTGGAAAAAGAAAAATTTTGATTTTTTTTTTTTTTTTTTTTTTTTTTTTTTTGGTGAAAAAAGCCATTGTCAAATTTTTAACATCAGGGTCAGTTTTAAAAATCATGTTTAACAATGAAAAATGATCATGAGTATGAGTCCTAACTTCCCCTATGAAAAAAGTTATGGGTCTTTTAGAGATTCTGCCCCCCCCCCCTCTTCAGAAAAAACGAAAGCATCAGAGAAAAGCTCTTCTATGTCTTTGAAAACAGAGTTCCCAACAATTTTTTTTTTAACCCTTCAAGCGGCCGTGACGTAAAATTCCTTCACCCAGCGATGTATTGAAGAGCGGCCGTGTCGAAAAATTTGGCCTTGAATATTCTGCTCCGAGAACGGCTGCGGCGTAAAATTCTATGGAAGAATATTCATGGTGAAATTTTTCGACACGGCCGCTCTTCGATACATCGCTGGGTGAAGGAATTTTACGTCACGGCCGCTTGAAGGGTTAAAAATATAAATATAAAGTGTGTTCAATATTGAAGTCAGACATATAAATTTAATATTCAAAGCTTTTTTTTAAATTTGAAATAGTTAAAAATTGTTTAAAATATAGACATTCTGAAAATAAGATATCATGAAATTTAAAAGTTACAGACAATAATATCTGCATACAGATTACTGCATTTTAGTTAAGACAACGAAAAACAAAAATTAACTCTTAACACCAATTTATAATCATGCAGTTTCTAGCACTTTCAGGATCCCCCCCCCTTCCACCTAAACCCTTATGTTTGAGAAAAATTGCTATAGTGGAACTGTATTTTGTAGTAAGTTACCGCCCTAATTCTCCTGGCTTGCTAATTCTGTATTAGCTACCAGTTTGTTTGGCTCTCTTGGCTCCCTTAAGAGATTTTTCGCCTCCAGCTCATGTGATTCCTATTCCGGGCTGATGAGTGCTAAAAAGCACGAAACTGCAGTCCTCCAATGGAATAACTGAGCTGGCGGTGTATTTTAAGTATAGTGGAACTGTTTTTCATTTTAGTGTTACTGCTGTACAGCAACAAATTCATCCTTTTCATTTCTTGAAAATAGTTAACACCCCTTAAAAGTTAATAGCTTGATTGCTTAGTAATAATATGTTCTAAATAAAGTAAATTACCTTCCCCCCTCCCTTCATAGCAAATGAGGAAATAAATTGCATCTCTCATATTCAATGGATTTTTGTATATTTTTTAATGAGAATAAGAAACTAAATTAGTATTTGCAAGGGAAAAAAACAATATTTGTCCGGATCCCCCCCCTCCAACATAACTTGCATCTTTTCCTCAACTGCTTTTGGGAGTGTACACTAGTGCAATGCAATTAAGTGCAATAAATAGAATAGAGAAAAGAAATTAATATAAAATGTGCTAATTCAAACTACAACGGAACCTCCATAACTCAACAAACCAAGGAAACATGAAAAAATTTCGACTTAAGTGGACGTCAACTTACTGGGGTTCTAAAATTTTAATTCCTAAAGATTTTCTGTGTGTACAACTTACTTACTGATGCTTAATATTCACATTATGAAAACTAATTCCAGTAAAGGAATTTTCTATTCCTTTCGTTTTCTTTCTTTGAAAAGTATATAGTAAAATCAATAATATATTTGAATATATTGTGAAGCATAAATACATAATTGTTGAAAAGAGATAAAAGCTTCTTGTTAGTCATGTCTGTTAAAGATAAAAAGTCCTGCTCACACTTATTTAGAATACAGGTATAATGGTGCCTTCTTTCTCTACAGTTTGGTATATTTTATCCTATCCTTTTAGAATTGCACTAACAGCACAGAGTGGTTGCTTACTCCCCTGGATAAAAGATAGAATTCTCTAAAAGAGATTTCCTAAAACTCTGAGAAAAAGTTAATATGAAAGAATGTTGGTAGCAAAAATTGAACTAGAATAGCAATTGGGTGTGGACTGATAGGGGGTTCTCGCAAATGTGTGTCAAGCTAGATAGATTTTCAGTCATTGAATTTGGCATTGGGCCAACCCTAAGAAAAATAAATGTCCAGTTACAGGGGTTATCAGTGTGTCCAGTTACTGAAGTTTCACTGTATTTAAACAGGAATATTTAGAGTAGAATGTTTATAAATCATTTGTATAAGATAAAAAGTGGCTTTAAACAACATACCGTAATTCAGGGGCGGATACAGAAAAATCTTTTGGAGGGAGCTCGGGAAATTGAACTTTTCTGGGCTTATCTGTTTGATAAGCGGAAAACAAATCCATGTTTCAGTTTGATATTGCATTAGATTAATGAAACAAGTTAAAAGCTCTGCGAACTAGAAGTGTCTAGCTTCGAATTTGTCTTTTAGTCTGTTCTTTGCCCAGTTGGTTAGAGAAATCATTACTGGACAGATATCAAATTTTTACTTGTATTTGGCCTAGATCTGATTACATACAACACAATAATTAGAATGACATACATATTTTCTAATCTTCTTAGTAGGAAAACAGACATAAGGTAGAAGGAATTTAAGAACTATGAGCTGGTATTTATAGGATTTGTGATACTTTGTATTAATTGCCTAGTTATAAATTAGAATTAGATGATTTCTCTTTTAATTTCTATGTTGTCTTAATGCATACTAAACAATAATTTTTAGTATGCATAAATTGTTGTAGGAAAATTTCGAATTTCGCGATAACCTATTTTTATTGTTTATTATTAATTTATTTAATTAACTACTTTCAATTCAAAAAAATCTTGAGTATTAAAATGTTTAAATTTGGGTTCAAACACCAATGTATGTCATTATTCAATTTTTTTTGATGCTATTAGTAATTAGCTAAGTTTGTAAGATTGCGATCGATTTTTTTTCTTTTATCAAAATAAGGGGGGCAAGGGGGCAGAATCCCTCAAAGTCCCCTAAAGATTCTCATTTTATATGTTAGCACACATGTTACTGATCATTTAAAAAAATATATAAATTATTTTAATTTAGACCCTCATGCCAAAAAATTAAAATTTTGAAAATCATTTTTTTATTGAAAAAATTTTAAAATTTTCAGTTTGTTAATTTTTTTCAATTGCTGAATATAAATTCAGATCTTTGATATATTTTTTTCTAAAATGCTTGAAGTCTTAATGTATAATGTGAAAATTTTCAAAACCTTTTTATTTTTAGTTGTTGAGAAATAATTTTTTTTGCAAACAGCTGCAGTTCATTCTGAGAGAACTGTGAATGACAACTAACGCAAAATCTCAAAACTTTGAAGGGTCATAAAATAAAAACAATTTTAAATAGAGAAGAAATACTTTAGGAGGTTACATAGGACTATGAAACATAGAAGTATACAAAGTTTCATTGAAATCTGAGATGGTGGGTGTTGGGGTGTGGTTGAACTGACATGGAATGACCCATAATTCACATTAAGATGCATAGACATTAAACTTAACGAGTTAATAAATGAGCAAGAACATTGGAAAGTAATGAATTATGAAACAATATTTAAATATCGACAAAATCGATTTTGATGAAAAGCCGCTGTTTTCGAAATAAAAGAAAAATTAAATTTTGATTCCTAGCTATTTTTTTGGATACAAACAAAATATAAAATGAGCAAAATGTACCGAATCGATTTGTATGCTGCTGGTACTGCATATTACAATTTTCGGCAGTATTCATTAACCGCGAAGAGAGGAAGGTAAAAAGACAAATAACATAATAATGTCTTCAATCAAATTAAACCTTTCTGATTTTAGAGTCTTGTACATTAACATTTCAGGCAAAAATCATAGAACAAAGTCTGAGGTCTAAACCTACGAAATGGCTTTTTTTCTCCAGAAAAGTAAACTACATATTGCTGTCGATCAACGCAAAGCAGCTAGTAATTTTTTAACCGACTTCAAAAAAGGAGGTTATGATTTCGTATTGTGCCTTTTTATGTGTGTTTCCGCTATGGGAATCCTATTTTTCGAATTTTTGATGTTTAGTACACTTTGTTAAGAGGTAAACAAATAAAATCTCTTTTTATTTTTGTTAAAATCACAGAATTTATAAGTTTTAAAAGAACCTCTGCTTTTTAAGAATGTCTTGGGCCAAAAAATTAAATGCTGAACCCTTGTCTGTTTTTTTTTTTCTGTTACAATTAAATACTGTACAGAAATATTTCTAGTATAATTGACCATAATGTAGAATGGTAGATAATTATTGATACTTGAGAGAGCGATGCCGCCCTTCCCCCCTGGGCCAAATAGTAGAAAAACACCCCAGAATGATATTCTCAACATAGAAGAGGAAAACACCCAACTTTAAGTTTAAATGATGCGCAGTTTGTGCCATCTCTAAATTCTAAAGTTTTGTTTTCACAATTTTATTTGCAGAATTATTTGATTTTTCACAAAAAATGGACCCTGTGAAAAATCCTGGACAGACCCCTGGATATAGAGCCAAATCTCTAATGCAAGATTCTGCCATTCAGGGATGCCGTGAAACATTGAAAGATTTCCTTATTTAAGTTTGCAATTATTTGCGACGTTATTGTAAAATTTTGGAGGAGCCCCTGTAGCGGCTTAATGGCCCCGAGGAGGTGCCTTTTTTTTTTTTGTAAATTACTAAAAAAAATTTTTTTTTCCTCTTTTCTGGTGGGGGGCGCTTTGGTGAAGAGTGCACCGGGACACGTCCCAGTGGGCCAGCCCCCCCCCCCCCCCTGCAAATACATTTGAAAGTGAGGAAAATGACAGCAATGCAGAAATTGAAGCTGAAGCTTTAAGAGCATTAAAAGTTCTAAGATTTTTTTTTTTTTTTTTGCGTGCCATTAAGCAGCTGAAGAATACTTTCAAGGAACAAAGTTGAGAAAACATTGCACAAAAAAAGAAATCCAAAATTGGGATAGCCCAGCATTCTGGACTATTCAAAATAAGGTAAGTTGCAAACGATTGTAGTTGTACAACAATGTGTACATTGTCGTTGCATACAATTTTATTCTGAATTAAATTTTTACAAATAATTTCATAATATCTAACTAATTGCCTTAATTTTTATTGACACAACTTGGTAAAAATATCATAACTTAATCAAGTGATCAGGGCCCAATTAAGTTGTCAAGGGGCTCTAGGCCAAACCCTTTTTCAAGACCCCATGTAATCAAACATTACCGTTTTTTTCGTTAGGAAAAGCAAATTAAGCCATTAGCAAAAGCTGTAATTTGGGGGCTCCTAAAGAGCGGGGGGGAGGGCCCTAGGCCAAGGCCTATTCAGTAATCAGGCCCTGCAAGTGATATAGTTTCGTTTTTTTGATAAAAGTATATGGATCTAAAGGTCACTCCACTGAAGTGGTTGCATTCTTGATGACCCGAAGGTTGACCTTATATTGAGGTATTGAGGTCCGGCTGCATGATAAAATGCCTTTGACAATTTTCTCAGTCTTTTTAAAAAATACATATTGATGGTTAGTAACCGAGCTTTAACATTTCATGATCCCACCTATAGTAATAAATGAAGGAACAAACAATGTCGTTTGTCGGTCTAAACACTAAATAATATGCTCATACAGTTTAAAACTAATAACTTAAGAAAGAAACTTAATTTACCTCTCCAGCAGCCATAGGAACTGATTAGTATCAGTTGTAAAATATTGGTGAAATGTTTCTAGTTAAAAATGACTAATTACAATAGCAAATGATTTCTGCAACCTAAAACTGCAATAAAACACGAGCATTCATTGATTTCCAGTAAGTGGAAACGGTTCAACTGAATCCAGTTTGAAACACTCATCTACTGTTATTCCCGCATTTTTAGTTCTCTTTTCCTAGTACAGCATCTAGCCGAGCCAGGGAGTTCTATCTTTCTATATTATGGCTACATCGGAATCAGGTACCGGTCGCGTTCGCAACATTTGTCCGGAAGGCGCTGTCGATCAACCATACAAATTACATTTCTCAATACGAGCCTAGTATTGTCTTTTATTTATTAAAACTAGCTCTTGAGAATCCACAATTAATTTTCTCCTGTCACTATTCACTGAAAGTCGATCGCACTCCTTATTTCTACCCCTATTCTTGTAAAGAAGAAGTCTAGAGACTCTTTTATGATTGGATGAACTTCTAGAATAAATAATCGCTCCACGCAGCCCTCTCACTCTTTTTCACTTCAACTTCAACTTCATTGTAGTAGTAGTAGTAGTAGTACAGTTGTTTGCTGGCTCCATTTTGTGGATGAGATTCTAATTTGTTCCTCTTTTCTTATGTATTTATTTTAGCAGCTTACGCAGCAATAATGGCACCAGTCAAGAATTTGCAACTGGAACTTCGCGAAATTTTAGATTTTTTAAGAATCGGTGACTCGATCATATCATTCTTCAGTCAAGCCCGTTCAATCAATCTTTCAAAATTAATATAACAATAATAACACTTCTGATTCTTTCATTTTCATATTGGTATAACTTCCATTCTAGGAGCAATTTTGTAATCATCCTGTATTCTCGAAAGCATATCATATTTTATAACGTAGGTAATATGGCGTGGCCATGTGCCTTATGGGAACCTCTAGTTGCGCCACAGGGCTGAGGTCATTAAAATTCTATGTCTCCTTGAACATTACCATAGTTCTTTGATGTGAACGAAGGCGTTTTTAAAAAACTATATTATCCTTAACCTGTGGGTTTTAATAGCTAATCACATTTCCTGAGTCATACTTGAAACTGTATGAAATTTGGTATTGAATAGTAAAATTTTAAAATTTAAATATAAGTGTAAATAATGTCAAAAAATATTGATGCATTTTAGACACCATTGCTAACATATTTAAAGCAAAAATTTCAGTTCTTGTTTAGGACACAAAAAGATTCCTCATGGCAAATATGTTGGTAGTGTAAGCAAAACAGAAAAAAGAAAAGTTGAAAAATAGTTAACGTAAACTAAAAATTAAAAATGGCAAGAACGGAGAAAAAATGTTAAAAAACAATATATAGAGAGAATTAAATACAAGCACACTGTACTTTTATCAATATAAATAACTGCACTTTTTAGAGTAAATACATTTTCGGAAACGTAATTTACATAAATTTTAACAATTTTCGGAAAACAGGCATACCAGCTACTATCAGAAATTCCTGTTGTATCAACCTTAAGAAATGAGAGAATTAAATGATAATGATAGGATGGATGTAGGAAATTAGTTGTTTAATTGTGGTTATTACTATAATTCACATTAAGATGCATAGACATTAAACTTAACGAGTTAATAAATGAGCAAGAACATTGGAAAGTAATGAATTATGAAACAATATTTAAATATCGACAAAATCGATTTTGATGAAGAGCCGCTGTTTTCGAAATAAAAGAAAAATTAAATTTTGATTCCTAGCTTTTTTTTGGATACAAACAAAATATAAAATGAGCAAAACGTACCGAATCGATTTGTATGCTGCTGGTACTGCATATTACAATTTTCGGCAGTATTCATTAACCGCGAAGAGAGGAAGGTAAAAAGACAAATAACATAATAATGTCTTCAATCAAATTAAACCTTTCTGATTTTAGAGTCTTGTACATTAACATTTCAGGCAAAAATCATAGAACAAAGTCTGAGGTCTAAACCTACGAAATGGCTTTTTTTCTCCAGAAAAGTAAACTACATATTGCTGTCGATCAACGCAAAGCAGCTAGTAATTTTTTAACCGATTTCAAAAAAGGAGGTTATGATTTTGTGCCTTTTTATGTGTGTTTCCGCTATGGGAATCCTATTTTAGAATTTTTGATGTTTAGTACACTTTGTTAAGAGGTAAACAAATAAAATCTCTTTTTATTTTTGTTAAAATCACAGAATTTATAAGTTTTAAAAGAACCTCTGCTTTTTAAGAGTGTCTTGGGCCAAAAAATTAAATGCTGAACCCTTGTCTGTTTTTTTTTCTGTTACAATTAAATACTGTACAGAAATCAGGGTTGGGTTTTTTGCCGGCAAAAAGGTATTTTTGCCGGGACAGTAGAAAAAACCATGGCAAAAATGGAAAAAACCGGCAAAAATGGAAAAAACGGCAAAAACCTAATTGCAAATAAAGTAGCTTTATATTGTTAATCAAGAAATAGTGACAATATAATATAAATAATGCACTTTAATATTTTAACTATGTCTCCCCATGTTACTTCTAATTTATAAGGTGAAAAATAAATTAAAATGAAATGTTGGGATTGCAAAACTTAAGATTTTAAATGTTTGCTAAAACAATTTTTTCAGAATGAGCCAACTTTTACGTCTTTTATTTTATAGTTGCATCTTGATTAAGTATACCGCCCAATCCAAAAAAAAGTGGACATGAGGATGAAAATTCAAATTTCATTCAATATGGTTGAAATTTTGCATACACACTGTTAAAAGTATACTATTTCATATTTTATTGAAAAAAATTTCATTTATGTCATTAACATTCTTATTTTAATTTAATTACCAAAGTGGAACTATATCAGTACGAACTAGACTGCACCAAAACTGCTTATGTTGCATGGTCTATAACAGCTGAACAAATAATTCTAGAAATCTATAAAGTTTCACACATAATCTGACATTCATTAGCAACAGTTTTTTCCTGAAGAGAAATGTCTACTAATCTTCACTACAAAAGGTAAGCATATTTAATTTTTTTTAAAAACTATAAAAATAATTGAATTAAAATTTTATCAAAATCTTTTCATGCTTTTTAACTTTTATATAAAAAGAAAAAAAAAACTGTCCGTAAGTTGTTAACACAAAATCTATTTTTGCCACTTTGGCAAAAACTGGCAAAATCCTATTTTTGCCGGGCGGTAAAAACCGTGGTTTTTTCCATGGTTTTTTCCGCCCCCGGCAAAAACTTGCCAACCCTGACAGAAATATTTCTAGTATAATTGACCATAATGTAGAATGGTAGATAATTATTGATACTTGAGAGAGCGATGCTGCCCCCCCCCCCCCTGGGCCAAATAGTAGAAAAACACTCCAGAATGATATTCTCAACATAGAAGAGGAAAACACCCAACTTTAAGTTTAAATGATGCGCAGTTTGTGCCATCTCTAAATTCTAAAGTTTTGTTTTAACAATTTTTTTTTGCAGAATTATTGGATTTTTCACAAAAAACGGACCCTGTGAAAAATCCTGGACAGACCCCTGGATATAGAGCCAAATCTCTAATGCAAGATTCTGCCATTCAGGGGTGCTGTGAAACATTGAACGATTTCCTTATTTAAGTTTGCAATTATTTGCGACGTTATTGTAAAATTTTGGAGGAGCCTCTGTAGAGGCTTAATGGCCCCGAGAAGGTTCTTTTTTTTTTCGTAAATTACTAAAAAAATATTTTTTTCCTCTTTTCTGGTGGGGGCGCTTTGGTGAAGAGTGCACCGGGACACGTCCCAGTGGGCCAGCCCCCCCCCCCCCCTGCAAATACATTTGAAAGTGAGGAAAATGACAGCGATGCAGAAATTGAAGCTGAAGCTTTAAGAGCATTAAAAGTTCTAAGATTTTTTTTTTGCGCGTCATTAAGCAGCTGAAGAATACTTTCAAATAACAAAGTTGAGAAAACATTGCACAAAAAAAGAAATTCAAAATTGGGACAGCCCAGCATTCTGGAGTATTTAAAATAAGGTAAGTTGCAAACAATTGCCGTTGTACAACAATGTGTACATTGTCGTTGCATACAATTTTCTTCTGAATTAAATTTTTACAAATAATTTCATAATATCTAACTAATTGCCTTAATTTTTATTGACACAACTTGGTAAAAATATCATAACTTAATCAAGTGATCAGGGCCCAATTAAGTTGTCAAGGGGCTCTAGGCCAAACCCGTTTTCAAGACCCCATGTAATCAAACATTACCGTTTTTTTCGTTAGGAAAAGCAATTTAAGCCATTAGCAAAAGATGTAATTTGGGGGCTCCTAAAGAGCGGGGGGAGGGCAGTAGGGAGGGCCTATTCAGTAATCAGGCCCTGCAAGTGATATAGTTTCGTTTTTTTTGATAAAAGTATATGAACTGGATCTAAAAGTCACTAGACTGAAGTGGTTGCATTCTTGATGTCCCGAAGGTTGACCTTATATTGAGGTATTGAGGTCCGGCTGCATGATAAAATGCCTTTAACATTTTTCTCAGTCTCTTTTAAAAATATATATTGATGGTTAGTAACCGAGCTTTAACATTTCATGATCCTACCTATAGTAATAAATGAAGGAACAAACAATGTAGTGTTTCGGTCTAAACACTAAATAATATGCACATACAGTTTAAAACTAATAACTTGTGAAAGAAACTTAATTTACCTCTCCAGCAGCCATAGGAACTGATTAGTATCAGTTGTAAAATATTGGTGAAATGTTTCTAGTTAAAAATGACTAATTACAATAGCAAATGAATTCTGCAACCTAAAACTGCAATAAAACACGAGCATTCATTGATTTCCAGTAAGTGGAAACGGTTCAACTGAATCCAGTTTGAAACACTCATCTACTGTTATTCCCGCATTTTTAGTTCTCTTTTCCTAGTACAGTATCCAGCCGAGCCAGGGAGTTCTATCTTTCTATATGATGGCTACATCGGAATCAGGTACCGGTCGCGTTCGCAACATTTGTCCGGAAGGCGCTGTCGATCAACCATACAAATTACATTTCTCAATACGAGCCTAGTATTGTCTTTTATTTATTAAAACTAGCTCTTGAGAATCCACAATTAATTTTCTCCAGTCACTATTCACTGAAAGTCGATCGCACTCCTTATTTCTACCACTATTCTCGTAAAGAAGAAGTCTAGAGACTCTTTTATGATTGGATGAACTTCTAGAATAAATAATCGCTCCACGCAGTCCTCTCACTCTTTTTCACTTCAACTTCAACTTCATTGTAGTAGTAGTAGTAGTAGTACAGTTGTTTGCTGGCTCCATTTTGTATATGAGATTCTAATTTGTTCCTCTTTTCTTATGTATTTATTTTAGCAGCTTACGCAGCAATAATGGCACCAGTCAAGAATTTGCAACTGGAACTTCGCGAAATTTTAGATTTTTTAAGAATCGGTGACTCGATCATATCATTCTTCAGTCAAGCCCGTTACATGGGCTTGTTCGACGAAAGTAATGTACCGTACCTTTACGATTCGCTTCAAAAATATCTGTCTCTCACCTTTCGCTGTATTGAAAGAAATCGTCCAGCATGTGAAGCTGTTTTAGATGTGTGTGATCAAATAATACGTTTAGTTGTTGCCCCGGATGTAATTTGTAAATTTACTTCCCTTCCTAGAGAAAAAATTCTAGAATGGAAAGCTAAAATCGAAAACCAGAAGCATCTATTCAATCTGCGCCGTCTGAAAACTCCATCTTCCATAGAGCTCTTGAAACGCGAAATTTTGCAGTTAATTGAAGATATTCACTTTGAAGAAAAAGTAAGGAACAAGACGTTGCTGAAAATGGAAAAACAGTTAAATGAAGTACAGAACAAAGGCGGTCATCAGCGTATGATGATAAAAGGTAGTACTTGTACACTGATATTTGCTTCACGTTTAAACGAACGATTTTTGGCCTTAAAGTCTTATGCTAATCAAGAAAGCAGAGAAACCGAACCATCTCCGAAGCGCAAGAACACTGACCAAGATCATTGCAATCATAGATCAAAGAAATCATGTATGGAAATAGTGAAATCATGTATGGAACTAGAAATTAAGAGATTGAAAGAACAACTTGAAATTGCCAAACAAGCACAGGAAGAAATGTTTGATAAAAGTATTGAATGTGATACGAAAATCCTGAGGTTGGTAACAGACAGGGCAAATGAAGCAATGCGTCATTCTTGACTGTAATTTTTTAGGCCTTGTACTTTGTGCAATCGTCATCGTAACAGCATATTTTTAACTAAGAACTTATATTTTACATGTTAATATTTTTATTAAGAAGATTTTCATATTTTACCATGGAAATTCATTCTCTTTTATGTAAGTATGTTTTACATTTTTTAACATGTTTTTTGAATTCCTTCATGCAAAGAAAGAGTTAAGCATTTCTGTAAATATTATGAAACTAAATGTCAAGAGAAAATTGCCTTAGCAAACTGTTCATAATTGTTAGATTATATTTCAGAGTCCATGTGTGTAGCTGCTCATCCCAGTGAAAGGGGGTTATTTGTAGGGTTCAAGGATTAGATACAGAGATATAATATGATTTTCATATACGATATTTATTTTGAAAAAATATCTAATATTCAATATATTTATTTATCTTAAGAACTATGATGCATGCTATCTAGAAATTATATTTATCAATATCATTAATGTTACATTTATTTATCATTAAAAGTTGTAATTATTAAAAATAACAAAAGAATAATGCACTATAATTTATTTATAATAAGATTTAATGTCATTTGAAAACATGTTCAGTGCAACCCCAATTTTACATTAACTTTAGGATTTATGACGTACCATGCAAGAGAACGTAATATTGGAGGGTAAGCTAATAAAATCTACATTGTTTAATAGAATATAAAAAAAAAGTTTTTTAAATCTAAAGATTATTTCTATAAGTTTGGTCCACACTAAAAAGTATGAAATAAAATAAGTATATGATGACTTGATTTAAAACACTAAAAGATTGCAGTTGATCTTAATATCTTTATATTTAGGCTAATTCTAAAGCAGCATATAAAATTTAAAATTAAGAGAAAAAAGAACTAGGCGGCTTTCGACTTTTTACGAATAGCTTTTGCTGTATCGCCTCTATTTTTTCTCTCAATTTTTGTTTTAAATTTTATTCGCTGGTTTTTGAAATATCCTACATTTGATGATATTAAGATCAACTGCAATTTTTTAGTGTTTTAATCAATAAATGACATATTTATTTTATTTAATACTTTTTAGCAGGGACCAAACTTAGTCTTAATAAACTTAGGCCAAACTTAGTTTTTTTTTTAAATTTATTTGAGGTATTTATTTTTTTGTTACCTATTCAGGGGGGAGAAAAAACAGTATGGACTTTAATACAAGTGTATTTTGCGCGTGTAAAGAAAGAATAGCTTTTTTTTCAGTATTAAGCTGGTCTGTACAAAACCACACTAGAGTCTCTAGTGTGCTGGTGGTTTGTATGCTTGTAGAAAAGAAAGGTTTTAAAAATTGCCACACATATATTTGCTTGCTTAAGTTCAACCTCAAAACTAATTTGTTAAAGTAATTGACGATTTATTCATTCATTTTTTCATTGTTTATGGCAACAGTTAAAAAGTGGAGGTAATTTAAACTTATGAAGTATTAGTTTCCATTGTTTCTGGCAGCAATTAAAAACCGGAAGGAAAATGCAGGATTGTGACAGGTAATGTAAGAGCTAAGAAATAGTCTTTAAAAATTGACCTTTACCTCTGAATTAGGGAAAGAAATGTGTAATCTTTTATTCCTTTTTTCAGATTCAATTTCATTTAAAAACATTCTATGGGGCAATTTTTTGCAAATTTGCTTTTTAGTTTTGTTTGATTTTCTTCTTGGTTGGGATTCTCAAATACAAGCAGGCCTTGCAGCGCTCCTGTATTTCCTATATTATCCTTATGTTTTTAGTCCCTGCTTCCTTGCATTTCCTATTTTCCTCCTCGATCTTCAACCAACATGATTTCCACTGAAAAACATATTTTTTCAGTGGTCTGGCCAGCGGAAAGTTGGATACGTTAACAGACCCTTTACAAAAATCCGATCAACCAAAACGGACCTTCCACAAAATTCTGATAAAACAAAAACTGATCTTTCACAAATTGTTTATTGAAAGAGTAAATCTGAAACCAAAATAATGCATATATCCCGTGTATAAAACAAATAGTGTATAAAAAAATAATGTTCCAAACCTTTTTTGAAGTTAAATTAAACGGATTAGCTTATACAAAATCTGCTAATTTTGCAAAAAAAAAAAAGACAAATCAGCCCTCTTGTGATGCTTCTGCAAGTGATAAATAACTATTGCTGCTAAATAAATAAAATGCTCGTTTGTTTCATTAAAAGAAATTAACAGCTGAAAGTCGGTTTGGTTTCAATAATTTTGCTTGTTTGTTTTATTGTAGTTATTTTGCACTGGTTGTAAACTGGTGTTGTTGAAACTTCTCTGGCTCTGAAAAGGCATTGTAACTCTTTGCCTCTTAAGAACTTTTCTCCCCTCTCATGATTTAATAAGTAATAATAATATATATATATCAGCAAATGAACTTAGAACTGCTAACAGAAAGTAAGGGTGGGGGGAAAATGTGATCGCTTCATATAGGGTTACCAACTGCAAAATGGCAATATTTGTGGTATCTACCATGCAATGTGTAACTTATTTTGGGAGAAAATTATACAGGTTTGATTTTTCAATGCTAACAAGAATGATTAACTTTGAATTAACTCTTTTATTTATCTTTTTTTCTTTAGATGGCCTACATTTTGAAAAGTGCTATCTTTTTTACATCCGATAGGAGAATCATATTTTATTCTTTTTTCAAGCTAACTTTGCTTTATTAGGATACAAATAAATAAAAAGTCTCTTTATTTTTGTTCAAATGCTTATTTAAGTTTTTAAAGTTTCCATTTTCTGGTATGAGTCAAAAATTGAAATGCTGAATCTATGGTTTAATTTTATTTCTGCTTCAACTGTGTCGATAGATATTAATGATATGCTTATCATAGGCCTCTAAAATACAATTGTAAAGTAATTTTATCAAAAATATTTCTTTTTCAAGCTATTATCATACTTCTGATGCCTTCAGTTTAAGGATTGCAATCTCTTTTCATCTGCTAAGGGAATCGGATTTTTTGAATTTTTGATGCTTAGTACGCTTTGTTAAGAAGTAACAAATAAATTCTCTTTTTATTTTTGTTAAAATCACGGAATTTATAAGTTTTAAACGAAATTCTGTGTTTTTTAAGTGTCTTGGGCCAAAAAGTTAAATGCTGAACCCCTGCCTGATTTTTTTTTTTTTAATTACTTTAAATACTAGACATGAAACATTTCTAGTGTAATTTAACTCAATGTAGAATGGCAAATAAATATTGATACTAGAGCCATCTCCCAGAGAGCGATGATGCCCCCGACCCCCAAAATACTAACAAAACACTCAATAATGATATTCTATATAGAAAAGAGGAAAACACTCAACTGTAAGTTTCAATGATGCAGTATTTGCGCCATCAAATTTCTAAAATTTTGTTTTTACAAAAAAAAATTTTTTTTTTTTGCAAAATTATTTGATTTTTTACAAAAAATGGACCTTGTAAAAAATTCTTGACAGACCCCTGTTTTTGGAAGCATGTCAGATGCAAACACCTGCTTCGTCGAAAAGCGTGCCCTTTTTTGAAATATCAATCCTCTTGCATCCTGTAAAGATTTTAAAGTTATTTTTGAAGTTCTTTGGTGTAGGGGTAACATAGCTAGCTACCTTGAGTTAACTTATTTTATTCTTTATTTCAATTATTTATTTCTTAACTTTATTTTCGTTGTTGGGCCAAATCAACTGAGAAAATATGATTAAGGTAACAGTCATAGCTTTGGATTTTGATGAAGCTAACATGGATTGATAGAGACCCGAATTGGGTCCGCTTTTCGGTCCCTTCACATAATTTCACATCGGAAAAGTGGCCCACTCACAAATAGATCCAGACTCTTACTGTTTACCGATGCCTCGAGCATCACTCAGGTGATAAGAAGTTCTCACAGTTGCAACAGGGGGGGGGGGGGGCTTGATTTTCAACTAAGCTTGGTACAGAAACAGCTTCTTCAAAGTACTTGCACAAAACTAGTCTGAAACATACCAACATTTTCGCTTGTATACCAACATTAAGCTTGTAAAATATTTGACCCTGGAAGTAAAAAAAATGTTAAATAATAGTCTTCATTCACTTATACAGTAGGCGCCGCTTAATGTGATCACGGTTAATGTTATCATTCGCTTAATGTTATCAGAATCACGAAGTCCCGGAACACTTGTATGTTAACACACGTTAAAAAAAGTTGGATATTGTAATCAGCGTCTTTGTTTATTGTTATCACTTTTTCATAAACTTTCAATTTTTTCCCCGTTTTTGTTCTTCAATTAACAAAAATACATAGGCAAACCCTGACGAGACCAACTTTCTGTGTAGCATTTTGTGGTTTCAATAGCAGTTCAAAATTTTTCCAGGAATGAAGCTACAGAAAGTTCGCCCCCCCCCCCCCCCCAGTGACCACAGACTCCCCCTAAGAAAACTTTCTTTTGCACCTATAAAAAATCAGTCGCTGAACATGTTGCAGGCATTGATGTAGGACCTACTTTGTAAACTATTAAAGAATTGTGTCGAGATGGAAAACAAAGCGAAGTTAAATTAAAATTTAAACAACAAGCAAAACCATGCTGGAAAAGATAGAAAAGCTGAATGTGCTTTGAAACAGGTTTACGAATGTCAGGGAAAATGGTCATATTTTACTTCACCTATTACTATGTGATTAAAAATTGCATAATTTAGCTTTAACTTTTTATAATTCAGACATTTCCATTCTGTTAATTTAATAATTTATAATTTAAAACTGCGTTCATTTGAGTCATTGTAATTTTAATTTAGGGTTGCCAAAATAAATGCACCTTTATTGGAAAAAAATCATTATTTTGTGTTTCCTGGGTTCGTTTCGGTTATTGTTATCAAATTGTATTTGTCCTAAAGTGATCACATTAAGCAGTGCCTACTGTATCATTTTGAGGGACATATTTACCCTGAGCTGTATCCATTCTGGGAACTTCTTGATTATAATCTGGAAATCAAATACAAAGAAACAGTTACTTTCAATACTGTTGCTGTTCTAAATGCCCTGTTTAAAGCCATAGAAATGATAGTATTTTCTGAGATTTATTGTTAATATATTTGGGGTTTTAAACTTGAAAATTAATATTTTTCCCTCTTTGCAGTTTATAGGTTTTTCAACCTTTTCTTTGAAAGGGGTGCATCATACACATCTCCAGTGGTGGTAAGTATGTTTGTTAAGTTTCAAAAATAGAAATACTCAAATAGGTATCAAAAATGTTTCATATTTTTTAAAACCTTTTAGCTTTATGCATTTGGAAAAGAAAAAAGCAAATTCTTGGCTTTTACTGCTTGGTGATTTATTTTTAATTCTGTATGTGAATCAAAATTATTTTTTATTAATTTATTTTTTGTACATATGTTGCAATTATTTTTACGGGTATGCGTACCGAGGAGTACTATAACAAGGGTGGGATAGGGAGTCATAATCCCTGCAAGAAACACCATAACTGATAAAAAAAAACATGTGTATGTATGTGTCTTGAGTGAAAATTTTCTAATTATTAAGCTTTGCCATAGGATACCGTGCTTCAGTTTCTTAAGTCACTATGTTTCAGAGGTAAGATAAAAAGGTTTTCCATTTTCAACTAAGGCAGTGTGGAGCAAAGGAATGTCAGTGAACATTTTCAAGTTATCAGTAAAATGCATTTAAAGATAAGGTCCTAGGTAGACTTTTATTGAAAAGTTTTTCTAAATCATGCTGTATGATAGTACCTAACAGAGATGTTAGTACTATCTCCAGTCTCAAGACAGAGGAGAGGTTCACCTTCCATTTGTACTGGTTATCTCCAAATTTTAATTTTGTCACTTACATCCCTTTGCTTCACACTGCCTGAATTGTTCAATTTTTTCTCAAAATAAGTCTCAGTCAGGAGACCTGTACCAAAGCCAAGACAAGGTGGGAAAGCTGCTTTGCTCTTAAAATATGCTTGCTATAAATATAAGGAGAAAAAAAAAGACAGGCTTTCTTTACCTATAAATCCCCCCCCCCCTTTTTTTAAATGTGTTTTTATATGTATAGAAAAACTGAGAAGTTACTAAATAATCTTTCAAGTTTTTGTATAAATGTTTCCAAATGCGGTCAATTCTTCGCCAGATGACGATAGAGTAGACCTTCACAAGATAAGCTCCCATATACAAACTGCAGATTGTGAAATTTAGTGTTGTTCTCATCGAGTTAGCTAGTTTGCATGCTGTTTTTAAATTAAATAAACTTTGGAGTCATAGAAAAAGGTCATTTTGAAAATGACATTTTACATTCTAGAAAACAGTACTGCTAAAAATTTTTCTTTTGTTTTGATACTGTTTTCAGTTTCAAAACCAGAATATTATTTTAAAACTGCACTAATTGTTTCTGTTATGTGCATGGGCGCTGGCAGAATTATACCCTGTAGGATGGACCCGCATGAAAATCACCAAAAAAATATTGCCTCAAACACTTGGAGTAAAAAGTTTTGACAATAATACACGAAGTAATTTACATGTACCTATATTAATGCTTAAAGTTTGGAACTCTCACTTTAGGGTAATCCAGTATTTGGATAGCACTATCCGTCGATTTTATGTTCAAATTCTTTGCGTAAAATGTAAACTTTCACAGTAAATGTTTCAAATACTACTTCCTTTCATTGCTTATAAAATTAATTAGTGTTACTTAAGTCTTGTTCAGTGTCTTTTTGACACCCAAGTGGTTTCAGAAATTTTTCTTGCCTAAAACCCTGTATTCTTCTGTGGACTCCTCCCCCCCCCAAATGGTAGTCTGTATGCATACGTCCCTAACTGCATACTTTTCAAGTGCCCGCTTACTACATACTTTTTGTAAATGATCAATTGGAACATCACACATGGAGCATGTTTCCATCAAAAAAATGAAAAATGCCAAGGTATTTCTAGTCCAGACGTTAGACAGGATCTCATGGTGTCAAGGGATTCTTAAAATTAAACATGGTGCTGAAAGTCGAAGGACATAGCAACAAGACGGAAATTTATGTGGCAAGTTAAGAGATTTTTCTGAAAAAAATTATGTTTGGATAAACATATTAATATTAATGTAATTATGCTAAAGGAATCACAACTTAGAATTAAGAGCTCTTTGAATTTTATTCTTTTTTAAATTTTAGCCTCAATATCTTATACTTAAACCTATAATGGAACACAGACAGTTAAATATTGAAAAATGAGATGCGAAAAGTTATATTCAATTTAGTTATATATAATCGATATATAACTAAACCAAAAGTTATATATAATCTATATATATAATGTATAAACAGTTCATGTTAGGAAAATGCCAGATTCCCTATTCATTAATGCTGGAAGAGTGTTTTGGTATAGCGTACCTGCTAACTCTGCTGGCTTTTCCGGGAGATTCCTGATTTTCAAGCATTTTCTCCCGATTGTCTACTTGGTAAAGGGAACTTGCATTTGATTATACTTTGAAGGGTAGCAAAAACAATACTATTATTCCCTAAATAACAAATAAAAAAGCAAGATATTGCTGTGTTGCAATCATCTACTGGATTTTTTTCCGGTAGATGTTGGCAAGTGTTGTATAGGGTCACCCGGGGTAAAATGGGTATAAAAAACAGCATTTTTAATTTCAGTGACCAATAGCAGAAATATCATGAAATATAATTGTATTTTTGTTGAATATTCTATACATTGTGTATCTTAGATCTAATTTGGGCATAGTTTGTGTTAACTTTTTGCTTTAAATTTAGTGTAAAAAGGTATGCCTATTTTACCCCTGTGTATACCCATTTTACACCGTGCTTCGGGGTAAAATGTGTATATGCTGTTTAAAGTTGAACTACACTGTAACTAATGGAGAAATTTTTTTTTAAATTGGGTATAATTGCATTGGAAGATAAAAACTTTAATCCAAAACAACCACAAAAAATGTTTACAGAACCAAATTTATGAACAAAAGGCGCATTGGCAAAGACTTGCGGTGTGGCTTTCTGGTATGTATGGTAGTATTTTTACAATTTTGTGATGCCCCTGCACAGCATCAATGTCATCTTTCTTGGAGAGCACATAGGATAATTTGGCAGATGATTTTGTAGCAAACTTTTAATTTATTTATTTTATGTGTATTTATTTATTTTTTCTGCTTTTGTTTGTTTCTTGCCTGTTTGTGTACAATCTTGCTGCCACCTGCTCTGTAATTACAACATCTCCCACCTTTGTTTAGACTCTTCCTTTTTTTGTAAATTTTTCATTTCCTTACCAGTGCTGAAAAATGGCTGTGAACCAAGAGGTATAGTAGGAGGATTTAGTTATTCAGTACAACTTTGCTATGAGGCATTCTGTTGTGATTGTATGTGAGGTTGTATAGACTATGTTCTGGGAATGGTGTTGGTGGTTTTAAAAGGAAATTAAAAAGACAGCATATTAGCTATCAATACTTACTATGTTTTATAATGTGTAGCAATGAACCATATACATAATAAACTTACAGTAAATTACTAATCTACAGTAATCATGAGCTATATCGATAATAATCAAAAAATATAATACCTTTAAGTACTAATTGGCATAAGTTATAGTAATTAAAATACAACAAATAAAGAGTTATTATTTATAAAACTTTTTAAAAACATGCTTTTAGTTTAAAAGATGAGTAATATTTAACATTTGTCTTGCAAAGATAATTAAGTTTTTTAATCTTCATGCATTCAACGTCTTTAACTCGAAAATGTTGGCTATACCCATTTTACCCCATGCAACTAAAAGTACTACAAAATTTTTGTAAATATTAAAACTTACTTATTTTTTGAGTTTTCTGTTAGAAAAATTCTTTTTCTATCAAATCCAAATAAAAAACTTCCGAAACTCTTCCTGTAAATTTTTCTGGAAAGAAGTTTATCACTCACTATAAACGCATTGCTTTGTGTTCTGAAAAATAAAATTGTTGCTAAGCCTGGTAAATGAGTTGCTAGATTTTCTTTCCTCAAGTCAAAATGTTGCCTGATATGTAAACATTTTCATCATATTTTTTTATTCTCAAAAAATGTTGTCCAGTAGAATAAAATCAAGAAAAATGCAACCAAAACCCATTTTCCCCGGGTCCCCCTAGTATATTATAAATTCTCTGAAGCTATACTACCCTGAAATCTCTTATGTGTCCATTTCATTTTTGAATTAATTTTTCCAAAAAAATGTATGCCAATTTTCTAAAAAATATTTTAGGGACAGGTATGTACTGACATGTTTTCTTTACTGATAATTAAATAATTTACATTTAGAAATCGAGAAGATTTCCACGGAATCATGTATGAGGAGACAAAAGCCTGTCTTTTTATTCCCTTGAGAAATTGCTTGCTTTTGCTTTTTTCAGCTTTAATTTTCCAACAATGTATGATAAATAACCTGTTATCACTACCTTTGATTGAGTGTCATGACATCAGACAAGGTACAACTAAACAACTGAAAGTAATTAGAAACTTTGTTTTCTTTTAACATGATTTTGGATGTTCATAATAATTATAGAAATGATGAAATGGAAGAAAGGGAGGTTAAACCGAACCAAGCACTGCAACCTGAGGTCTATTGTACTGGTCCCTAGTCTTAAAACAGGCCAGTAGCTGAAGCAAAATACAGCGAACACCTAATAGGAATGTTATGAAACTCTCATAGTTCGAGCAAACAATGACCAAGGTAAGCAAAAAACACTTCAGAATCACACTGGATGTGAGCAACAGTTTCCTCGTGAAAGAAGCGACCCCTGAAAGTTAGATCCTTACAATCACCCATTAAAGCAAAGTGCCGCTTTAAGATGCAATGACCAGTAAAAAGAGCAAAAGCTTTCCTAGTTCTATTTTTGTTAAGAAGCCTTTTGCATTTTTGGTGGGCGATCCCCAGAGAGAATCAATTCTGTCCTGTTGTCGTGAGATAACTTCTGCGAAAGGAAGGTATGAATATTATGATATCAAAAATAAGGAATACGCTTGACTGATGAGGTAAAAAACTGTCAGTTCACTTTTTTTGATGCAATGTGCTATGATGCCAACCAAAACATTCTAAATCCATCAGCTAGCTTTATGTGCTCTCTAGTAGCAGTTAGTTCGAGGAACTTAGCTATGTCCGTGAGGGAAAGGCAAAAGAAGGTGGGGACTATATTTAAGAATGATTAATTATTTAAGTTGATATTTTCAATAATAAATTTTAAGAATGTCCTATTTGGTCCCTATTTGAACATAAAATCAAATCATTACAAAATAAATAATGCATTCACACTTCAATATTGCAAAAATTAATTTTAAAAGTTGAAATCTTGTGTGAGGACAGTATGAGGGAGTGGCAAATGGTTAATTTGTATAACAGGATTGATATTTTTTAAAAATAATTTGCAAATTTAAAAAACTACTAAAATAACTTTTAAACATCATATCATGCATACCTGTTAAATTTTTTTTAAAACAACGATAAGCTGATGAGATATAGGCTTCGGACCTTAATTTGGCCTATTTGAGGGAGAATCCCCCTCATACAAAATATTACTTTAAGTGCACTGATCACTGCTGTAGCTGTTTTCGTGTTAAGCTTCTTCAACTCTATGAATTTTGAGTGGTAATCTATTATTTGTAAGAATTTATCTCCATCCAAATTTATAAAGCATATGCCTACTTCTTCCCCTGGTGGTTTGGGAATATCATAAGCCATTGATGTTTCTCTCAGATTTGTAGTTTGGAGGTCTTACTTGGCATCATTCTATGTAATTGTTAATATCTTCACTCATTTTCTGCAACCCAAAGATATTTTGCAGCTTAATTTTGACATGTAGTGGTACCTTGGTATGCAAAGTGCAGTTTAGAATGCAGTTTCGATATTCCCTTTGACACAACAAACCTCTGTCCTAGAAAAATCAAGTCATTACTATTATGTAACTCTCCTTTAAAATTCCATGGTTTTTCTAGAACTTTATTAAACTGTTTTGGCCATTCATATGGTATAAGTATCTCGATAGATCTTTATCTTCCTTTATCACATTTTGCATTTCAGTTGTTCGTTCATCTGTTGTTAGAATCGTATGCACACTTGCAGCTCCTCCCTCCAAGAAACTTATGTCTGCACAAATGTTGGACAAAACATCTGCTACATGGAGTTTCTTCCCCTGAAATTATTCAAGTTTAATTCTGTATTTTAAAAGTTCAGTAAGCTTTCTTTGCAATCTTAGTGAAAGATTTTGGATTGGTTGTTTTTTCAACAAATCAAGAAAAAGCTTGTAATCTGTCTTCACAATTGTATCAGTATTATATATAAAGTAGTAAAATTTCTTGCAACCATTTGCAACAGCTAAAAGTTCTTTCTCTATTTTTCTTTATCTTTCTTAAGTCATTACTCGCATACTATGCATAACAAACTGAGTGGTCTGCTTGTTGTTTAAGTGCTCCTTAGTCGTATTGGCTAGCATCAACAAAGACTAGATTTTAATTCCGGATTAAAGTACGCTAAAACAGGAGAATTTGACGCGCATTTTTTTTTTCAAATTTTCGAACACCAGTCTAAACTGCATTTACTACTGGCTTCTTTTACCCTACAATAGTTCATAGCTTGGTTTCCATGAGCAATTTCTCTTTCATCGCAGAATCTTGTGCACCTATAACTAAAAAATCTTGAATTAAGCTGTCCTCTTAGTTCTCAAAACAAGGTTCTCGGACAAAAAAATCAGATTTGTAGCGAATGTGTCAAGAGATTCACCTTTATTTTACCTGCTATTAAAGAATTTATAAAATGCAATCACAGTATTTGTTTTTGGCTGAAAAAAACTGCCAAAAGCTTTTAAAACTTTGTTGAAATTATTTCCAATTGCTTCACTGAGTTAGAACCAAAGTGGAAAAACACTTTCCACTTTGTTTCTACCCTTTAGGGTTTTGTGTTCCTTGCAGTCTAATGAGGAGCTCTTATTTCTTTCTCTCATGGGAGAAGCTTGCAATAACCAACTACAGCTGAATATAGCTATGTTCTTTCTCTTCTCCTGTTACTTCCCTATTCCATTTTTAAAATCATTTTTGCATTCCTTTCCATTGTCCCTCATATCAAAGGCCAAAACCTTTTATTTTCAGAACCTACATATGTAAACGCTCCACTATTCTTAGGAGGCAGGCTTGTTCTTTTGTTTTGTGTATATAATTTGTATAATCTTTCCATTTTTACTATATTTTTAAATTCTTTAATATTTATCCATTTTGCTGCAAAAGACTCAGACAATGAGACATAATTTTTGAAAAAGAAGTATACAGTATAACCTCGAAAATCAGTATTAGTCCGGAGTTCAAACTGATTGGATTTTGGCTATATGCTGCACATAACTTAGACTTTTAATAGCAGCCTTTATCTGATTTGTTTGTAGACCAAAATGTCTTTTAACAATAGTGGTTTTCAGGCATTGTTTTGGTGAAAAACCTGCATGCTTTATTCAATAGCATAATGAGTTCTTTGTAAAGTACTTCCCAAGTCTTACATTATTTTCGTATCATTTCTTTACTACTCAACAAAACACAAACAAATCCCAGTCTTGCATCCCGGATCTCAAGTATTGATCAGAATCAAAGGAATTCATGGCAGAATAAGTGAGCTAATTTTTTTCATATTCCTTTATTTGTTTTTAATTTTTCCTGTAATTTTGTATTTATTAAAAAAATATTAAGCAAAATTTTTGGATGCTATATTTTATTTTAGCTGTTCCAAGGCTTTCTTTTGCAAAAATGAAAGAAGGTAAGTTTTCTATTATTCAGTAGTCTGCAGCACTGGACACAGCTACTCGTAGCGTGAAAGAATTCTTCAATAAATGGAAAAGTATGTAAAAGTCTGTATATTCTTTGTTAATATGTATAATTAAAATTAAAAAGTTATTGAACCTTTTCATTTTGTGTAAATATGCACACACTACAGCAACAGGCTTCATTTTCCTGGACTTTACTTCACACCCAATTTTTAGCATAGTGTCATAAGGAAAGTCCAAAATACAATGACTACTAATAAAAGAGTAGTGGCTAATTTAGTTGAGTGATTTCTCCTCAAGTTGGCAGAATTCTGCTAATTTCAATGTTTAGATTTACAGATAAAAGAAAATATCACAAGTTCATCAAAACTCATGCTTGTAGAAAATAGCTTGGTATTTTTGCTCAGCATGCTTTATATTTGTTCACCTCTGTTTAGAGAATAATAAGTAATATAAAAAAACCAATAGGAAATGTTTCAAAAATGCTGTAGGATAATGTAAGACTACTTTTCCACATGCACAATCTTTCTGTGTCCTGCAAAATAAATAAATTATTTTGGTTAGAACAATATCTTAACTTTCGTTACACAGTAAATAAATTTAATTTATTTTTATTTCCATAGGAATAATGATTTGCAAATATTGATCCACTATATGTCATTTTAAAAGTAAGCTAACAATAAAAAAAAATATGAGGATAAAAATATATTCATGTAAAACATGTTTGTTTTCGTAGTGTCAAAAAGTTAATGATTAAAAAATAATAATAATAAATTTTAAAAACTCAATTTGCATTATGATTGTTTTTTTTTAAATCATTTGATTTGAATCACAATTGAAAAAATCATCATAATTAAAATTGCTGATTAAAATTGTTAACACCCTGATCGCATGCATGTGGTCCCTTAAATTGTTTCTGCAGGGATTTGGCCAGAGGATATTTGGGTCCGTTAACGGACCCTTCACAAAAATCCGATCAACCAAAACGGACCTTTCACAAAATCCCGACCAAACAAAACGGACCTTTCACAAAATCCAGATCAAACAAAACGGACCCTTCACAAAATTCTGATAAACAAGATCGGATCTGTCACAAATTGTTTATTAAAAGAGCAAATCTGAAAGCAAAATAACGCATATTTCTGTGTATAAACCGATAATTTTTGGAACCTTTTTTTAAGTCAAATTAGAGGGATCAGCTTATACAAAATCGGCTAATTTTGAAAAAAAAAAAAAAATCGGCACTCTTGCGATTCTCCTGCAAGCGATAAATAATTGCTACTGCCAAATAAATATCATGGTTGTTTTGTAGTAAGTTACAGGCCCTAAAGCTCCGGATGGAATAACTGAGCTGGCGGTGTAGTTTATAATAGTTGTTTGTTTTATCACAGCTAATTAGCAGCGGTGTTGTAAACTTTTCTGAAAAGGCATTGGTAAGCATTTTTCTCCGCTCATGATTTAACAAACAATAATAATATGTATCTGCGAAATGAACTTAGAACTGCAAAGGGATAGTAAGGGTGAGGAAAAAATATGATCGCTTCAGATAGGGTTACCAAATTCAAAATTATCACCACTTCGCGTTTGGCGTTGAACCTTTATAATGACTTGATTAGAAAATATTCTCATCATTTTGCCAGCTTGTCAATAGTTGCGTTTTTACGGTGCGGTGCGATGTTTAATTGTTATTTTGGGAGAAAATTATATGGGTTTTGATTTTTCGATGCTAACAAGGATGATTAACTTTAAATAAACTCTTTTAATTACCGGTTTTTTTTTTCTTTAGATGTCTACATTTTGAAATATGCAATCTTTTAACATCCGATATGAGAATCATATTTTGTTCTTTTTTCAAGCTAACTTCGCTTTATTAGGAGTCAAATAAATGAAAAGTCTCTTTATTTCTGTTAGAACTCTCATTTCAAGTTTTTAAAGCAAAATTCCATTTTCTGTTATGAGTCAATAATGAAAATGCTGAGATGGTTTGTTTTATTTTATTTTTTGGTTCAACTGTGTCCACAGATATTAATGAAATGGTTATCATAGGACTCTAAAATGCAATTTTAAAATAATTTTATCAAAAATATTTCTTTTACAAGCCGTTTTTATACTTTTGATGCCTTCACTTTGAGAATTGCGATCTCTTTGCATCCGATATGGGATTCCGATTTTTCGAATTTTTGATGATTATTACGCTTTTTTAAGAGGTAAACAATTGAAATATCTTTTTATTTTTGTTAAAATCAGGGAATTTATAAGTTTTAAACGAAATTCTGTGCTTTTTAACAGTGTCTTGGGTCAAAAAGTTGAATGCAGAACCCTATTCTGTATTTTATTTCATTTATTTATATTTTTGTTACAATTATTTTAAATACTATACAGAAATATATCTAGTATAATTTAACATAATGTAGAATGCTAGATAAATATTGATACCTGAAAGAGCGATGACCCCCCCCCCCCCCCGCCAAATGTCAGAAAAGAATCCAGTATGATTTTCTCGACATAGAAGAGGAAAACACTCAACTTTAAGTTTAATTGATGCAGTTTTGTGCCATCTCTAAGTTCTAAAATTTCGTTTGAACAAAAAAAAATTTACTTTTTTTCTTATTTATTTATTTATTTATTTTTATTTATTTATTTATTTTTTTTTGCGAAATGTTTTTGATTTTTTCACAAAATTAATTCATTTTTCACAAAATTATTTGATTTTTCACAAAAAACGGACCCTGTGAAAAATCCTGGACAGATCCCTGTTCTGTATTTATTTATTTAAACCAAAATGTTTGTTTGCATAGTTCAAATTTTAAAAGCTTAGTAGAACACTTTTCCACTTCTGCTTTTTGAACTTTGTCAGTTAGGTAAGTAAAACTTTCACATTAGTAAAAGTTAATATTGCATAAGTGGTGTTAAGCATCTGTAATGTTTCCTAAACTTAAAAGTTTACTCTTTTCGTTAAAAGGTTGATAAAAATCACGATTTTTTATTTAAAAAATCAAAAGATCGAAATTTTTTGGTTTAAATCATTTTTTTTTTAAATTTAAATAAAATTTTTGAAATTGAAATGTATTTAAGTAATATTTGATATTAACAAATTAAACTGTTCAAGTTAGATGTCTAAATCAGGTAAAAAAATTTTATGTATATAATGAAAAATACATATAACTGAAGTAGGTCTATTTCCCAGACGTTTTTTAACAATCAAAGTATACAACATCATCCCATTTTCTAAAAAAATAAATAAAGTAAGACAGTAAATTTTAGAATAATTGAGGAAATGGTTTAAATATGAGCATCCTCGTTTGTTTTTGATTTAAAGTTACTTGAAACTGGAAAAATTCTAGATTTTTGTCTTTTATTAACAACTATAACACATGTCCTAAATGTGAGAAGGCAAAACAATGATAAATATCAATGATTTCATTTTAGAAATGACGATTTTCAGAAAGCTTTACAAAACACACCGGAAAAACTGGGATGTAAATATGGGTCCCCTTCAAAACCACTTCTATACAAAACGGCAGAGAATTTATTTATGAGAGGAGAAAAAAAAAATACTTACCAAAATCACAAACATAACTGGCTATTTCAGCCCCGTGGCATGTGGCTTTGTGATGTGGGCACACCTCGGCACAATAGTGCCGGTGCGTGCTCACATCTGGCACATAACACGATTCTCCTACACACGGGCAGCTATTGGAACTGAAAGGTTGGGGGGGGGGGAGGCAAAAAAAATAAGACCACTAAAAGCCATAGGACTGTTAGCGGCAGCAAAAAAATGAAAAAATAAAGAGGTGGGGTAGGGAGTACAAAGTTTTACTAGGGCTGATTTTAAGAATTTTGAAGCAGATAAGTAGAAATTGATGTAAATCTAACAACTTAACTCACATTTTTCTTAAGATTTTGATGAATTTTGTATACAGTAACTTTCCCCAAAGAGACTTTCAGACATGAATTAAGCTAACATTATTTACTCCGAAGTAAGGTGACACAAAAACTTTGGCAATTTCATTGAACAAGTATGGCTTGTTTTAGTAAAACAATTGATTTACTAATATCTAAACAATGAATACATAAACTATAAGTTACTGCTTGTGCTAAATAATGTTTCATAAACATTTATACAAAGTAAAACATAATTATCTTCTGAAAATTTTGACATTGCTGCTTTTTTTTATAATTTCTAGTTTTGGTTTCTAACTTGGGGAAAAAAATAAAACATAAAAACTGAGGGGGGCGCCCCCCCCTCCCGCGAATCGCCGCCACTGCACATACACCTCTCATCAAGTGTCTTAAGAGAACTTCCATCACAAAAATTACATCGCTTGAGAAACATATTTTCTTGTCATAAAAAATGATGCTAAAATTATGCACATCTTTTAAATGGGACCCACACTAACTACACCTTATTTACACCAACTACACCTTAGAAAAATGGTCACTATTACATGTAACGTAAAAGCATACTTGACTAAAGGCGTGCTTTGAAAAGTAGCTTATGATCTCCACTTTCGGGATATCACTGTAAAATTGTTTTTAATTAAACGCATGAAAAGAAAACGATTTCACATGCCTCTTAAAGTCTTAAATTTTTGCTGTACAAAAATTGCACATTTGCACAATGACTCACACTGCTTACACACCACTTGAAAGAATTTATCCAATATGGCTCTGTTATCTGATATTAGTAAATGGCACCATCTACAGTCCTCGCTGGCAGTCTTCAACACCTCCCATAGCCGCTAGGGAGGAGTGCTCATATTTACACCTGTGTAAGTTAAAATAAAATAGAGAGCATTGAATTATTTTCCATGAATAGGTAATGATTTTTTTTTTTCTTTTTTGAAAAAAGAACCCTAAAATAAAATGCATGATTTAAAAAAAATAATGAAAGAAATACACGTGCTTCTTGACTTTTAAATCTTTATTAAAATTCATCAAAAACTGTGAAGCAGACTCTTTTTTTTTTTTTAGAATTATAGTCTAGTTTTATGCATATTTTGCTCTGATTTAATGGAAGTTGAAAAGGTAAGATCGGTTTTTTTTTCTTTTGGTAAGATTATTGTCTGTAAAATATTTGTTTATGGGGTTCTTTTTAATGAAAATACTATGAACTTAATGCCCGTCAGATTCATTCTCCTGAACTTTCAAAATTTTAATCTTTAAAAAAACTGATTTAAATCAATGATTTAAAAAAAATCAACTGATTTAAATCGAGTTGATATAAATCTCTTAACCCTATTTAATTACAGTTTAAAAATTATCACCAAGCCAATGTGCCACTTACTGAACTTTGTTTTTTTACTTGGAAATAGTTTTATCTAGTGATAGTTTAAATATTTTCTTATTTGTTCTGTTAAATTAATTTAAGCCTGAAACTATTTTAGTAGCTATACAGTTGCACGAAATGTTATTTAACCATAAATTTGTCTCTTAATTTTAAGTTGAAAGAGTGACCTTCTGCACCAATTCCCCCCACAAACCATTTCTAGTTTTTTTTTTGGTAAGGGCATAAATATAACAGATGACATAAGCTGTCATTCCCTCGAAAAGGTCCTGAAAATGAAGTGCAATGTGTCTGGTCTGGTTAAGAAAAGAATTTCAATACTAGAATTATATTTAAGTTGGTGTGAAGTAAAAAGAAAAAAGAAACTATTTTAGCAAGCAATTGATATATGTTTTTTTTTTTTTTTTTTTACCTCAAAGGAATATAAAAATTTATGAACATAGGTTTAAACATAGGTAGAGTCGGGGCATGTTGGTCCACTTATCTACTTATGATTTTTTTTCACCAAAAAATGAAATGAACTTTTCTATTTTCTGCCACATGAGTTCCATTAATAATATTTTTTATCTTCCGAGATATTTTTGAAAATGTTCAATTCATTAACCTTTTTATACTAATATTTTAACTCAATTCTGTGAAGTCGACATACGTGCCATAGGTTTGTCTGCATTGCGAAAATAAATTCGATAACAATTTTAGTGATAAAGGTTATCCAGTATTGTAACTAGTTTATGTTCTTTTGTGCTTAGCATAGAAAAAATAAAGTTTAAAGATCAATATATATATGTATATATATTTTTTTTAATATTGAATAGACTTAACATCCACGTTTTTACTATTTATCCCTGAACCATCTGCATTTTCTCAAGAATTAGCACAACTTTGATCTAGTTTTCAGCTTTACTGTTGCTATTACTAGAAGTTTACTTTTTTTGTTTTTTGTGGGTTTTCTAAAAGTGGACCAGTATACCCCGGGTTCTTGGTCTGACGAGAAGCTGTCATCGTTTTTTCTTTATTACAAAAAAAAGAAAAAAAAAACTATAAATAATTTTTAACTAAAAGGCTTACTTTAGGAAAGAAGTTCCAATTTATTACTCCATTCTTCATTAAAATCATTTAAGAGTAAAGTGGCAGACTTATGAATATTACTCAGCACAGGTTTCTGACATAAAATTTATTCAATATTACTGTACCATGTGGTTTCATTTCAGGATTTATAGAACTATTAGTTGGCCATAAATTAAAATCAAAAATATTAATAGCATTAAAATTATTGAAATTGGTCCAACGAGCCCCAACTTCGCCTACTCTATTAGTATCAAATTAGCCAAGTATTGAAAATCAGATTATAAGTATTGATAAAGTAAATAAAAATCTTGGATGGCTTTTTTGTCCCTTATTCTGTGAACATCAGATTTATGAATGAGCATTATTTATATATTGGCTGATATTTTTTAATTAGTATAATTATTTTATTTATTTATTTATTTTTCAATTTGAGTCCTATGCCAGATTCCCCCCCCCCTCCCCCACCCTCACATGTTAATACAGAAACAACTGAAATGTAATGCAACTGTAATGTTTGAACTGCTGAAAGAGGGGAATTTGAGGCAAAGTGAAATAGTTAAGATGACTGAGCATTTTCAAAATGAACAAACTGGAAATTTGTTTTTAAATTATAGTACATAAAGAAAGAACATTTTTTTAAAAATACTTACATTGAAAAAGTTTTTTTAATATTTTTTTTCATTCGCGGCTTGAAAAAATGACAAGTGTTCGCTTTTTTTTTTTCAAGAGGCAAAGTGAAAAATAAAATATTTTTGTGAAATATTGTCTGTTCGATTATAAAAAATATGTTTGATCAAATGAATCAGTAAATGAAAGGTTGAATGAATGAATGAAGACACAAGGAAACAGTTTGTGCGTAATTAAATAGATTAAGTAATTAATATATGAAGAAAATAAGAAAGTAAAAGAATGAATGGATAAGTGAGGAATGTAAATGAACTAATTAATAAATGAAAACGTAAGTGATTCAGTAAATGATTAAGCTACTAAACGAAATAAACTTCTATTTCACTTTGCCCTGCATATACTTGCCTAATTGTATAAAATATTCAAAATACAAATATGCTTATCATTAACTAAATAAATACTGAACCGAATATTGGAAGATTATCAATTTATATTTTAAATGTTAATAGCAAGAACTTTATCATTTTATAATAAACAAAAATAAGTTTTAACTTTCCACAAAATAATGCAATATGAGTATCAATTTTTGAAAATTGCCTGTATCATCTTATCCTTTTGTCTTCTGTGGTTTATTTTTTCCTGACTGGAATCAACTACATATACTACTACATAGTTAAAATAGTACCAGGTGATGCTATAGATGGCGCTAAAAGCAGAGTAAATCTTTCACCATTTCAGTTTTTCCCATATTCCACTACTTTTTTTTCCTCAGGGAAGTTTGGTGAATAATCATTTACAAAAGGATAGCATTTAAACTAAATTATTTAAAAGTTATCTGCCTTTTAAGGCACAAATAGAACTATGCTATGCTTAAAAACAAAATCCTGCTAATTATTAAGTTATGTGTGTACAGTATTAAGAATCTTTTTTTTTTTTAAAGAATTGGACACTTTAGATAGTTGATGTATTCAATTTTAGTACAAAATTTTAGGTTGTGTTTGCAGTACTATAATAAGAAAAAGTATAGTGTCTTTTTTTTTAAGTTATTTGTTTGTCCCTGAGTAGAGGTCAAAGTTTAAGGTCGTGAAAAAATGTATGGTCGTTTTGCTCCAAAAGCTGTGTGTGACCATGTCAATTGTTGCTGAGACACAGCTGTAATAGGTTTAGCTGCAGTTTAAGGTCCAAGTTTGAAACCCATCGCATCTAATCAACTTTTTTAATTACACGGTCTCAGAGTTAATAATTTTAACCAAAAAGAAGCATAGTTTTAGGTCAATTAATCTAAAAGACCTGAGTCAATAACTTTGACATTGAGCTGTAATTATACTCTGTGTGCTGTAATTTTGTAACTCATGTCAGAAACCCATGAGATCTAATCAGCTTTCTTAATTTAATGGTCACAAAAATTATGATTTCGGTTTAAAAGCGCGGTCTTTCACGAGTTTACATGTGTGCTACACAAAATCTAATAAACTCAAACTCGCAAAATTACTAGAATGTATCAACAGACAAATGTACTTTAAGTTCCCAAAATTTCAGGCTTCCAGTGTCATAAAATTCTCTGCAACCTTAACCTAAACATGGCATTTCGTCTGACAAAACTAATCCGCCATAGGAAAAAATACGTTCTTTCCGATGGTCTTAACGAAAAAAAGGTGCAAGGTGACAAACTTGAGCTTACAACGCTTTGAAAATAGGCTATTTTACTCTTGAACTGCTTTAATTACCACTTTGGATGACAATTTCTTTTAGAAAATACGTATTTTAGCTCTACATCTGTAACCTATTTAAGGCAAGTAATTCGCCAACACAATCACGAAGCCTTCGTCTACTATCTACGAGCCTTGGAGTTATAATTCAAAAATAGTTAGTTTTGTTCAGATTTTATAACGACCTTAAATCCAGGAAACAATTTCTTCATCGCGTTTTTTCACGAGTTTACGTGCATGCTACACAAAATCTAATTAGCTCAAACTCACAAAAATATGACTGTATTAATAGCTAAACGTACTTTAAGCTCCCAAAATTTCAGGCTTTCAGTATGATAAAATTTTCTGCTATCTTAGCGTAAATATAGCAATTTGTCACAAAAAGCTAATCCGCCATTTTGGGTCACTTTTTGGGAGATTCTAGATCCTCAGGATTTGGATCTCGGAGGCCAATTTGCAGCATGGTTAGTTCCAAAGGTATGCCTCTATAAAATCTCATCCAATTCGGATAGGATCGGGCGGGGGCAGTTTAAAAAATCAGGTCCGTTGACGTTGACTGACTATTATAACACTATGCACAATTCATCTGCAACTTTTGTTATTTTTGACTTTATAATGATCATAAATCAATGCTATGCTTAAAAAAAGACTTCAATTGGGTAAGAGATTGAGTAAATAATTATAGCAGTATTTTGCATTAATAAAATGTTTTAAAATAAACAAATGAATTAGGTTTAAGAGTAAAAATATAAATGTAGCGTCAGGAAAAAAACACAGATTTGTTTGCCAAAGATGCGGTGAATTGTGCATAAATTAAAATAAGAGTCATTTAACGTCAACTGACTTGATTTTTCAAACTTTTACTGCTCGATGATCTCTGAATTTGATGAAATTTAATTGAGGTGCAGAGATGATTTGGAACTAACCTATAGCTTTGTGAGACGAATTGCCACGTTGTGGTAAAGGTTGCAGAAAATTTTATCACACTGGAAGCCTGAAATTTTGAGAGCTTTAAGTACATTTGGCTGTTGGTGCGTTCTAGTATTTTTGTAAGTTTATGCTCGTTAGATTTTGTGTAGTACGCGTAAAAGAGCGCGCTTTTATACTGAAATTATCATTTTTGAGACCGTTAAATTAAGAAAGCTGATCCGATCCCATATGTTTCAGATGTGTCTCAAAATAACACCACGTAGACTATAACTTCACTTTTTCTTTTGACTATACTGCTAATACATACTGAAAGTTTCAGGGAAATTGAAGGTGTTAATTATCAGGTTCTCGTAGTAACTGCTCTTTAAAAAATTTCTTTAATATTGTTCGAGGTACTTTTCGTTTCATAGAAATATATTCTTTTTTTTTTTCTAATTATCTTTTGGTTATTTTTTATATGTATGATATGGAAGGATACTAGCAGAAATACAGAATGATAAAATAGTTTCACTGATTCTAAATAAGTTTAAAAAAATTTTCAATATGTACTTCTGGACAGGACCTTTTTGATGAAGATAAGCTTACAAGCTGATGAATAGCTTCGCAGCTGATGTGACTGTATAGTGTACTATTGAATATTGAATTCAGCTTAAGTTTGATTTTACTATTAATATTTGAGTTACCTAAGTTCAGCCAAAGAAATAAGTACTGTTCAAATTTGGTGAAATAACATAAATTTTTGCTAGAAATAATTTCATTGACCCTAATGTTTATGATTCATTATCCCTTTGTGCGTTTATACTCATGAAGTTTAGCAATATTTTCAAGAAATGTGTTCTGAGTTATGCTTGAGCAATTATTGAAGTTAGGATGCATTTAACGGTTTCCTTCATGCGTTCCATGTATTTTTTAAATTTTTCTCCCTATTTACCAATGGTCAAAACCATCATGCCGTTATTTTTTAACCATACCAATTTGAAGAATTCTTTTATTTTAATCTTTTTTTTTTTTTAACTTTTCATTTTGCAATTTTTTTTTATTAAAGGTTTACATTTATTTTGAAGCATAGTCAAATTAATAACATTACTGTTTCAGGTGTAATAAAAATACTAGTTTTGTGGTTAATGTACGTAGCTCGTTTTGTTTTTTTCCTCATGAAAACCAGAAAAAGCGCTGAGATATACCAAATGATTTTTGTTTATTAAATTTTATAAAAAATTTTATTGAAGGTTTACATTTGTTTTGAAGCATAGTCAAATCAACATTACTGTTTTAGGTGTAATAAAAATACTAGTTTAGTGGTTAATGTACGTAGATTGTTTTGTTTCTTTCCTTATGAAAACCAGAAAAAGCGCTGAGATATACCAAATGACTTTTGTTTATTAAAAGCATCAACATTTCTTATGAAAGCGATGAAAACGTTGAAAATCAGAAGAGACAATTATTACATTAAATGGTAAGTAATATTTCAGGGGTAATGATGAGATATATCAAAGACAAATGTTCTAATTCAGAGTTTTCCAACCTACGGCCTGCGAGCAGATTTTTTATGGCCACGAAAGGCTTCAAACTGGAAAAAAAAAAATACATATACAGTTAAACCTGTGAAGTTGACCCCTTTTCTTCAGGCACGGAATTAGCCCTTATTATATAAATCAACCTTTGTAAGTTGACCACTAAAGTAGTGCACCGTAAGTGGTCAACTTACACAGGTTTCACTGTATTTCCTTTTTATCACTTAAAAGGAAAGTGGCCATAGGCGGATTTAGGTCGAAATATTTGGGGGTGCAACAATAACAGTGATCTGGGGAAGGGGGGGGGGTATTCCCGGAATAACAAGGCAGTGGCGAAATCAGAAAATTTTAAGGCGGGACCCACTTTTAAATCTAAAAAACGCAATGTAAATCATATTTGGTAAGATTAGGGGATGGGCAATTCTTAACATTTCAAACTGCAGAAAAAGTCTTAAACGAGAAGTCGATATTAGAAGCAATGGATGAATCAGGCTACTGGTTTGGAATGGGATTCACGCCCCCAGAAAAAATTTGAAATAGTAGTTTTGGAAACGCAGTTTTACAGTTCTTGGTGATATTTTAAGGGCAAGAAAGGTACGTGTGGCTCTAAAGCTATTTTTAGAAATTTTAGTCTTATAAATGTGATTATAGTCCATATTTATAGTTTGGGTTAGGAATGAGACTCACAGACTGTCTCCAATCGATTTTTTGAAAAGCAGATAGAAATACGTAACCCCTTCCCCACGCTACCTCTTTAACTTTTCATAATTGAAGTTCCAAAAATACTACGGAGGACAATTTTTGCTGCTGTTACCGGACGGGGTGTTCTGGAGCTCTCCCCTGTAAAATTTTCGAAATTGAAGTCCTAAAAATGAAGTTCTTCTGCAATACTCCATGGTATTAAAAAAAAAAGGATTCTTCCACTTAAATATTTCGAAATAGTAGTTTTCAAAACCAAAGTATTAACACTCTTCAATGATATTAGAGAAAGGGGGTCGGAGGCCCTTGTTCGAATATTTTCCAAAATTGAAGTCTTAAACACATGAGTGTGAGACCATATTTGGTAACGTTAGGGCCACTGCAGTTTGTCAAAACTGAAGCTCCAAAAACGCAATTTTAAACGATTTTCGATGCATTTAGGTGGTTAGAAGATCTTTCTTGGAAATTTTGCGAAAGTGAAGCCCAAGAAACGAAATTTGAGGTACTTTGTAACAATTTTGTCTGAAGAAAGGGCTTTGGAGAAGAAAATTTTTTTAGGACTAATTGGAAAAATGAAAACGAAATAGAAAAAATGAAGAAAAAAAGGGAGGGGGGAGATATGAAAGAAAGAGGATTGTACCAGGAGGGGGGGGGGCACACGATTCGCCGCCAATAATCTGAAGCTGTTGAAAAATTTAAATGTCAATATTTCTTTTTGAAAGAGAAATTAAGATTTTTTCCCAACATTCTTTTTTTTTCGTAAAATAACTGCGTTTTCCCCAAATGAGATCTTTTCTTCTCTTCAAAAATAAAGAATATATTTTTCAAACATCTACTCAGCATTTTGTGGGGAGGGTCACCAGTCTTGTGCCCTTTTCCCCCTGGATGCACCACTGCAGCAAAATTTCCGGGAGTCCTCCTTCAAAAATTTTTGAAAATTCATCTTAAAAATGTTGGTTTTCGGTTGATTTCGGTGTAGATTTTATTGATAAAGTTTCTCGCAATAGCCATGTTTTTTTTTTTTTTTTTTTTTTTGCACTTTATTAGCCATTGTTGTTTCAAAATTGAAGAATTGGTATTGGTATACGAATAAATACCCAATTACAGAACATACAATTACTATACGAATGTACAGTAATTAATCACGAATGTACAGTAATTAGTTTATAAATAACACAGCACTGAACAATAAATTGTTTGAGAAGTTTCTTTATTTGCATGAAATTATTTATTAGGTTTTTTTGCAAATGGATAAAATTATTTTAATTCTTAACATGAGCACAGTTATGTTTTTCTTGCAGTAGCGACGTGTGGTGATACAGTGGATTCAAGTAAATTTACTAGTATAATCAGCTATGATTTTTTTTCCCGAACTGCGTTTCTGAGTGAAATATACTAAACTAATTTTTTTCAAAACACCGCCAATAATTTTGGGGGTGCGGCGCACCCCCTGGCACCCCCGTAAATCCGCCTATGAAAGTGGCCCAGAAAATATCGAAAACGTGAGCGTAACCAGAGAGGGGCTGAGAGACGCAGCGGCTCCTCCCTAGAGAAGTCTCCAACTTTTACTTTCCTCCCAAAAGTCACTAAAGATAATCTATAATTTATTTTTGGGACTTCAATATCAAGAAATTCGTAGAGGAGTCGCTTACTTGGCTTCCCCCCCCCCCCTCATTTGACCAAAAATAACCTTAGCGGTGTCTAGAATTTTAATCGATTTCCGGACAGAGCCATCATCCCCTTCCCAAACATCTCAACATGTACAGTTTGAAATTGATGTATTTTAAACTTCAGTATCACAAAAGTTCTGCAACAGCTCTTGAATTCGGCCTATTCATTTAATATCAAAGATATTCTGAAAATTGTTTTTAGGACTTCATTCGCTATGTGTTTCCAAAGAGAGTACCTGAACCTTCCTCATTTCCTCAACATCACGAAACATTGTTTAAAATTGCGTTTTTAAAACTGCAGTTTTTAAGGGGATAAGCTTCAGTCGTCATCAAAGTTAGCGTGAAGCATACTTCATTTTTGAGAAATAATGGGAGAGAATCGCAACCCTTCTTTCACATTGCCTAAAATTCGAACTTTTATGTGAATTTTAAAGCTTTCTGTGGAAGTGTAGTCTGAAACCTGTCTCTGAACCAACTCTAACACCGCCAAAGATTGGACTAAAACTACGTTTTTAAGATTTCATTTTGAAATTTTTTTCAGTGGATGAACCCCGCCTACGTCCTTTTTCTGATTCTTCAAAACAATATATTGCCCATTAAGAGCAAGAATCTAAGAAAGTCGCGCTTGTGATTCGTGCCATCCAAATCCAGAATTTTTTATTCTGAAGTTAAGGTGTTTACTTTCGACGGACTTTATGTCCGGTATCAAAAATCAAGCGAACTTGCGGGACAGAAATTGCTATGAGCCACAACTCTTTCCACAAGCTGTTATTCTATCCAATTTTTTTTTTTTTTTATGTTTGAAATTAGAAGGGTCTAACTTAATATAATAAACGATAATTTTGTGACAACTATCTGCCTCAAGGTCAATGAAGGCGACAGATTAGTGGCATTTTCGGCATTTTTGAGATCTAAAAACAGCTTCCACCTCTTAGTTGCCGCGGCAAAAGTAGTGTAGTTTGAAAGGCAAGTATAAGCATTTAAATATGTATAAACTATACAAGCAAAATGAGAATTCAGTTACACAAGGCCGAAATATGAAAAATGTCATAACTTCTTGAGTGAACAACGTATTGAAATAATTTTGTGCCATTGTTATACTCTATTATGTGTGTTACCATAGCACTAAAATCCATCGAGACGAAATGCTTTACAAAATTTTTAAACTAAGCTTATCCTTGCAGTCTGGGTTTTTTGCTTCTTGATACTACTGACTCACGTACTTTTATTTTTAATCATAGTTTGCAAAGTAAAGTGATATAATGTCCTGTGACGCATACAAGGTGCGTTCCATAGGTAATGCGACCGAATTCATAAAAAGCATTTATTTATTATATTCGTACCAAGAATCAAAAATCTTCAAATTGACACCCTCTTGCGCCGATGCACTCCTGGAGGTGGTGTTTTTATGCCTGGAAGGCCTTTTCCGGAATGTTCTTCAGAGGCGATGTAACATGCACCTGGATTTTTTTAATCGTGTCCTAATAGGGCCGTTTCCATGACTCGACCCCGGAAAAAACCTGCATTTCACCGCATTCCGCTTATTTTCTGGGTGTATGTGGAATAGTTCTCCTCCTGCTTCCTTTTGGAGTGAAAGAGGAGTTTTTACCTAGAATGCATTACCCGAAACAAGTTTGTCTACTTGCTGGATATAACCGCTGAGGATGCTGGGTAAAAACCGCTTTCTCTGGTCAAATGGGAAACCTCTTTTAACGAGGGATTTTTCAATCGGTTTTTTGCGGATCCCGATCAGGGATGTACGGGGTCGAAAAATGTTGTGAACGCGGTGAATGTTTTCCTTTCTTGCTTCCTTTTCCATGGGAAACAAAAAAAAAAGCAGCTGGAGCCAAGTCAGCAGTATAGGGAGAATGGGGGAACCAATGGGGTTGTGGGTTCTGGCCATTAAGTCATTGACAATGAAGGCGTTGTGACTCGATGTTTTGTAATGATGAAGTTTCCACGCGTCCTTGCTGTCGATTCGGCATCGCGCGGTGTCGGACTTCTCAAGAAAACACAAAATTTGATATCGTACACTTCACAGAACGATTCAATGCACCATAAACTCCAAACGGGATTCACGAGAAAGTACGTTCTGACGCTCCGATAGCTTGCAGTTGAATGAGCCGGGGCGCGTTTCAAAGTTAATGCCCCCTTCCCTCTTTCGCCTATCCCACCAGGATAGAACACGCTATAAACCTCTCGTTTGTTTCTTTACACAGGCATGTAATGAACGAGGTCTTTTTTTTTAAATTTGTTTGGGCTCAGGGTCCGAAGTTCGCAGGTTTACGCAGCTAATTCCTTTTTTACAGACCATTTATGACTAATTAATATTAATTTCATATAGGACATTTTTGTAGCGTTTTGAAAAAGTAACCTTAAATTCTCTAGTTTTCGGTGCTGATCAAAACCGATTTTCGGATTGAATATTCGATTGTTCACTTTTTTCTTCTTATTACTATCGTTAACACGAGAGAAGTTAAATACACTGGTGTGCAAAAAATAAGGACGAGACGGTTTTTTCAATAATACCTTTGTACAAAAGCTTTCCAAATCAACACATTTTATACCGTAAGATCCCCCAATACGTAAGGACATGCATAATGTAAGCAACACTAACTAAAAGAGAAATCAGAGGGATAAAAAAAAAAGCTTTATTGAAAAAGTAGCATGGAGCGCAATGCGACTGAAGGCTGAAACATCCTGTGATGGGTGTCCAGCAAGAAACATCCGGTCTTTAGTAGGGGATATGATCTCCCCCATCTGTTAGGCAGGTTTCACAGCGTCTTCCCATGCTGAGAATGAGGTTGTCAATGAGTTGTTGAGGCATTGCTGCCCATTCGTCTTGCAGCGCCAATCGAAGCTCCCGAATCGTTACTGGTGGTAAGGTACGAGCTGCCAAGCGTCTGCCTACAAAATCCCATACGTGCTCGATGGGATTGAGATCCGGGGATCGTGTTGGCCAATCCATACGTTCAATATCCTCACTCTCTAAGAGCTATTCGGCAGCTACTGTGCGATGACATGGTGCATTGTCGTCCATGAAAAGGAACTGCTGACCCATAGCGCCTCTAAAAGACGCACACATGGAAGAAGAATCTCGTTACAATAACGGGTCCCGTTGACTGAACCTGCGTCGAAGATGTGAAGGTCTGTACGACTATCAATCTTGATGCCTCCCCAAACGAGAACACCGCGACCTCCATACCTGTCCCTTTCAATGATGTTCGAGGGATTATTGCGGCTTCCCCGCTCTCTCCAGATGAGTATGCGATGAGAATCGGTACTCAGACTGAATCTGCTCTCATCTGTAAAGAGTACTCGTCCCCATTCATTGTCTCTCCAATTCCGGTGTTCCCGGCAACATAGAGAACGCCTTCTCCGATGTTCGGGCGTTAGAGGTACACACCGTATAGGGCGTCGTGCAGTCTTCTGGCCACGGTAAAACGCGATTCGGTCGTCCAGTCGCTTGCGTCGTGTGTCTAGCGATTTGTCCCGCTGTCTGCCGCCTGTTTCTTCTGGCCTGTAAGAACAATATACCGGTCATCTGCGGGTGTGATTCCTCGTGGACGACCACTACTGAACCCCCGGATAGCTGTTCCTGTAGTTTGAAATTGTCTCCAAAGTCGTGAAACACTGCTGTGAGCAATTCCGAACTCTGCAGCCACACTTGTCACACTGCGGCCTTCCTCCAACTTCCCAATGATTCGACCTCGGGTAAAAGCATCCAGATGTCGTCTAACAGATTGATTATTCGCCATTTCTCGCTGAGGCAGCAACTCGGTGTGATTTTAACTGCTATACGGCGTGCAATCTCTTTGCCAGATATACTGATCTTACACCGACAACATGATTTATACTACTCAGACACTCCCCCATTGCGTCTGCCTGCATATCTGCGCATGTGCTACCGTACATCACCTTACTTAATCTCATGATTGGTCTTTCTGTCCGCTCTGCCTCTTCGTTCGGCTGATATGCTAATTTTTCGACTTCGTCCTTAATTTTTGCACTACATTGTATGACCATCTTTATTCAGGAAAAAAAATTATAGACTGCTTAAAAGCAATTTTTATAAATTCCCGCACTCATGGTTCTTTACCGTCTAAGGCTTCCTTCAGCTTTCTAGTGGACGAAGGGCTCTAAAATTCCAGTTCTGATTGCCTAAGAGGTAGGCCTGTGCAAATTTATTTTTCCTCCATTGTTTGAATGTAGAGGGGAAAAAACATTTTTAAGCGCTTTTTGGCGTTTTCGCCCCACTGTGCAGCCCACTGTGGGGCCTAAACGCCAAAGAACGCTTATAAATGTCTTTTTTTTTCCTGTGTTAAACCAATTGAGGATTAATAAATTTGCCCAGGCCTAACTCTTAGGCAATCAGAACTGGATTTTTAGAGCCCTTCGTCCACTACAAAGCTGAAGAGAGCCGTTAGAAAGTTGAAGAACCATGAGTGCGGGAATTTACAAAAATTGCTTTTAAGCAGTCTATAAGTCTTTTTTTCCTATTAAAGGCGGGTATATTTAATTTCTCTAGTGTCCAACGATAGTAATAGGACGAAAAAAAAATGAGTAATCGAATTCTCAAACCGAAAATCAGTTTTGATCAGCACCGAAAACTTGGGAATTCAAGGTTTTTTTTTCAAAACACTCTTCAAAAAAATGTCCTCTTAGAAATTTATATTAATTAGTCATAAATAGTCTGTAGAAAGACCCTGAAAAGGAATTAGCTGCGTAAACCTAACTTGTGTCCCTGAGCTCAAATAAATCGAGATAATATTCATTATAACATGCCTGTGAAAACAAACAAACGACACACTTTTAAGCGCTTTTTGGCGTTTTTGGCCCCACTGTGCGCCTTACCGTTAGCCGCGTTTACACGAGACTTCTGTGCCTCGCATTCTCTCGCTCCAACTCCGAAAAAAACCTAATGTAAAATACACTGTTCACATGAGGGCCATTTCCATGGACACATTCAACCCCGGAAAAAAACCTCCTTTTTACCGCATTCCGGTTATTTGCGGGGTGTATGTGGAATTTTTCTCCTTGAAAGCCGAGTTTTTACCAAGAATTCATTACGCGAAACAAGTTCGTCTACTTGCCGCTAAGGCTGCTGGGTAAAAACCTTTTTTTTTTTTGCGGAGATTTACGAGGTAAAGTGTTGTGAACGCGGCTATGCAAAAAGAACTTGTGGCCCTGTATCCGAGAAAGCGGTTTAACCTAGCATCTACGCAGCTATACCCAGTTAATAACCAAACTCGTTTTACAAAGTGCATTCTTGGTAACTACCCGCTTAGGCTCCAGTCGTAGCAAGATGAAAAAAAGATTCACATTTACCCGGCAAATAACCGAAATGTGATTAAAAGCAGGTTTTTTCAAGGGTAGAACATTTCCATGTAAACGCGACTATTGAGTCAGGAAAAAAAATGGTCGCATTATTTATGAAACGCAATATTTTTTTATGTATGACATTAATAACCTTTAGTCTAGTTTGGGGATTGTTGATCCTCTTTTTTGTTGGAAAAAAATAAATATTCGCAAACCTATTGGTTTGCGAATATTTATATCGTCTTTTAGATAGCATCAGATAAAAGAACGCGTCACAAGCTCCATTTCGAACAAAATGAAAATCCCTCTCTCCCTTCCGTAGAAAATGGAATTTAAGTAAAGAGCTCATAATAAGAAAACAATCCCACTCCTACCCGAAGAAAAAAAGAACTTGTTAGAAAATGCGTTACCGAGGTATTGAAAAAAGGCGCTTTGAAAATCGCCCTTTTCCCGGGTTCCAAACTTGCACAGCTACAAATACTAAGGCCTCCTCTGAGCATTGCAAAGCAGCAGTTTTACACGCTTGAAAAGTCACTTTCAAATTCGTGGTCTCTAGTTACAGATTTTGCTCTTTAGCTCCGGGCTTGAATTGAGTGGAGCCTAGGACTTTCCGGTAAATTAGAAATCCTCATCGATGCTCTTCTAATTTATAGAAAAAAAAATAGAACAAGCTTTATTTTGTGCGGCTAAAAAATCTCTCGAACGACATGGAATGTTGATTCATCCCTTGAATGGGCAGTTTATGTGAAATTTTAGCTTAAAAAATGAATTACCAAAAAAACAAAACTAATTCGATCTTTAAGTTAAAAAAAAATGTGCGAACCCCCGGTGCTCAAAATTATTTTGTACAAAAACTCAAGACTCTAGGTGCTGTGAGATCTCTGGACAGACGTCCTTTCACAATTTTTTAGACGTAACTTTGTTTTAATACATAGAGACAAAACTCTTAATAGGAAATAACTAGCATTGCCAAAGAAACCAATGCTTTTCATCAATCTTTATTAAGTATGTTGTGAAAAGTACGCCAAATATTAAACCTTCTACTTAGCTTATTGGATGGCCTTAATTTTTCCAAAATAGTTCTTGTATAGTTAGAAAACTAATGTATTTTTTTTATTTTCATTCGAACCACTAATTTCAACTAGTTGTTGGTGTAACTTTTAAATATTTTTATAGTCATGACGTTAAAAACTAATTTTGGTCGGCACATTTTGCATATACGTTACAGATTTTTTAATTGTTATTTTTTTAGTTTTCACTTTACTTTGGTCAAAGCTAATGGAATAGTAATACTTTCTTTAGCAATTCTTTCCTACTACGGAGTTTATTTTGTTTGTTGAATATTCGATTTATTATCAATTGTTTTTTGTTTCGATAGTTTTAATTTGGCCTGTTAAACTTCGTTTTTTTATGAGTATATAATAACGATGTCGCCATGATGTGTTTTACTTGCATTTAAAACCGGAAGGGCGACTGGAGGCCTTTGTTTATCAAAAAGAAAAAAAACATTCCCCACACGGTCACAACTTGCGTGATTGCCGTATGCGTTTCGATAACAAATGTCGGATCGGACTACTAATCTGGCCGCCTCCCTACATGATTAAGTAGGTTATGACCACTTGGACTAAATCGGGATTCATCGTTGAAGAAAAAACGCCTGCTGTCTGTCACAACCCAGCTTGTTAAGATTGGCAAAAAACCGATGGGTGCCAGTTCGAGATACCAGCATCTAACAGTCTACGCCGGATGATTTTTCTTGATACCATCAGATTCCTGGAAAGTGTGCATCGCTATGGAACTAATATTGGCGACCTTGTTGATAGGGCAGTGGCCGCTTTTATGGTTGCGCGTTCTGGGATGCCCTATCCGACCGCAATAAGTTCAACAATTGTTTGTATTGCCAACGGTTACCTCTAAAAGGTTTTCCTAGTCATAATAACGTCCTTGCAGCTCGACAGTTCCGTTTGAGTAGCCCTTTGTCACGAAACATTTCCACTTTCAATCTTACCTATATGCGCATCTTGAATGCGTATGGCACGCTTACCCTTGCCTCACTGGCGATGAAATTTAAATCATTTGCATGTCTCTTACCAAACTACATTCCTGCTTAGTTTCTTGGTTGCAGCTCAATTTCTTCTTGATGCTTATACTTTTTTATGACAAAGTGTATTTCAACTCCTGAAGACAGTTCAGTTTTCGCAACTTAATCACTCAATAATTCAGATTTTGAGCTCAAAATTTAAGTCTAAGCATTTGAAAGCGTTTAAGGAAATTCAAAAATAACGGAAAAAATAGTTGTTCTTTACTCCAAGGTCTAAAGCGCCCTCTATTGGCATTCTTTGAACTATATCTTAAAAATTTATTTTCAAGAAAATACCGACAAAAAGAATAATTTTAGCGAAAAACCCCCCCGCTTATGACCTGGGAAAAGGCAATTATTAGAATATCAGCACACAAACCAGGAGAATTGTGTCCTTTTGGGCTAGAAAGAAAATTATAGCAACAATATTTAAACCAAACTCATTTAGCACATTACGTTCTAACAACAATTTTTCAGATTGCTTTACAGTGATTACGTCTACATTTAATGAAATACCATTCTTTTTCACCGGAAGATTAATTTGTCCGGTGTTAATATTTGTCCTCAGTATACTTACATTAAATTTGTACAATTTTGCCAGATGGCCGTGGCGTTTGCAAGTGCGACGTTTGGATTCTTTATATTTACATTTTCGAAAGTCTTGATTACACCTGCCCACAATGAAAACATTTTACATCACTACGAGCATTCCCTTTTGTCTTTTTTTTATTTTTTATTTTATTTATTTACGTGGCGATGACATAACTTTACCTTTCGGTGGTTTCGTTTTAGCTTGCACTTCGTTGATATCTGTTTGACGAGCCTCCTGTAGTAACACTTCTCTACTCTGGGCAAAGTCCAACAAGTTTGACTACAATGTAGTTAATTTTTTCCTCACACAGGTGATCCAAAATTCTACCGGGTCTCGTTCCCGCCACAAACTTTTCCTTCACTCATTCTTCTGAATAGGCTCTAAATTCAGTCTGCTGTTTGCGTCTTAACTCTAACAATTAGTTTACGGTAAACCAAAATAGCAAGTTTAAATGCCCTGTCAAAAGTGTTTGACGTCCTAAAAACTCTTCTGGGCTGACGTAACAGGATCACGCAGATTTTTCAAATTTTGTAGACAGATTCACTTATTGTCCTAAGATGAACATTAACTCTGCTATCTTCTTTTACCCTATTTGCTAGAAAATATTGCTCAAGGCGTTCTGGGTCAATACATGGGAAATCATACAGGAAAAGAAAAAAATGTTGCTCACCATTTTTGATTTTTTTAAATTTTTTGTCTGTTATTTAAATGCTATATTGGGAGTCTGAAACAGTGGTTTAAATTTTTTTAAACCTTCAGAATTTCTTTTGGCAACCACTTTTCAGTAGCTGCGGAGTAGACTTTTCATGAAAATGACACTTAACAAAAACTCTTAGAACTTTTTTATTTATGAATGTATCAAAATTATTTAAAAACCTTTAGATAGAGTAGAAAATGGCCTAAATTTCTATGATAGTTACTTTTCTGAAATTTTAACAAATGTGGGTAATAATTGACTTAAAAATAAGATTTTCCGTGTGAAATTTTACATTTCTAGCACAAAAATATTAGTAGAAGGAGGTAAGACTCACTCTTACTTTTTCCCCATGAATAGATAGCTTATAGAACTATTCTCAGAAGCAGTATGAAAAGTCTGAAGCAAGTATTTTTTTTATATAGTTAGTCAAACTTGCCATCTTAGAGAAAAAAATGCTAAATTTAAGATATCCGCCGGGAGAAACCCCCGGACTTCCTAAAATTAGAGATATTCTATTCTTAACTCAAAGGAGGTCCCTGCGTAACTCTCCTAAAAACCCTCCTGGTCCAAGGCAAAACGATAAAGACAGCGGAAAAAAACATTTTTAAATGACACATGTCTACATTGCTATATGTGCCAGAAGAAAACACACATACAGTTGGCTCTCTGTTTAAAAACGCTCAATTTAACGATGGCTTTTCACGGTCCCAGATGGTCCACTGATGTGTTAAAAGCATTCTATTTAAGGACGCTTTCTACTTAACGACGATTTTTTTGTGGTCCATTGAAAGTCGTTAAACAGAAAGCAAACTGTAGTTGGTAGAAAAACTTAAAAAATGGCCTGTTTTGCTATTAACATAATGGTCTACAAAAACGGTCCCCCATACTTGATATAGCTTAGGGTCCCATTAAGTCGCATTAAGGGCCCTGCATGCAAGGGTCTCTTTTTTTAAATATTAAAGTTTGGGTTAAGAAGAAACATTTCAAAGCTATTTTATTTGAAAAAAAAATCTTTTTATTAAACCCACCGACAATATTTAGGATATTTTTTTAAAGCGGAGCGAAGAAAGAGGAGATTGAAGTAAAAAGTTAGGAGCCTTGAAGAAAGTTGCTTACGGGCTCATAAATCCTGTCGACGGCCCTGATCATCAGTGACGCCCAAAGTTCAAAATTTGGAAGGGGGAAATTATCAATTAACATTGCATACAATTACCTAAAAAAATTTGTCATCAAGAACTTTATATATTTTTATTACAAATTATATCGGTTATTGGGGTTTACTTCTAGTACATTATCTTTCTGAATATTTTTAATCAAAATATATTCACGAAAATGACACCAAACTGTATAAAAATGCATGGGATTCCCCAAAATATGTTTTAAATAGAAAATTTATATATGTACATATATATACACACACTGGTGTCTAAAAGTTAAGCATAATATAGTTATTTATTTGAGTAATGAATGAAATATACACCGGAATAGGGGAAAACGAGTGCAACACGGTTACAAAACAAGAAACCTACTCAAAAAGTGGTAATATTTACTTTTACTATCTAAATTAGTTTGTAAGAATGTTAGGCATACGAAGAGTTTACTCTTTACACACAAAAAAAAAACTATAATGCTGAAGTCTAATAATGTGTGTGACCACCTCTGACAGTCAGGCACGCTGCACAACGATTACTTATACTTTCTATGAGATGGTGAATGATTTGTGTGCTCAAACAGTTTCTAACATGCTGGAGAGCTCTTTTTGGCGCAAGAATGGAGCTTGGTAGAGGCAAACGGGCTGCAAGGTGTCTCCCGAGAATATCCCAGAAATGCTCGATCGGGCTCAAACCAGGGGAGTTCACAGGCCACGTCATTCGCTGGATATTCTCTGATTCAAGGAAGTTATTGACCACAGCTGTACGGTGACATGGCGCGTTATCATCCATGAATATGAAGTCGGGTTCGACAACACCTCGAAACAAGCAAACATAAGGCTCAAGAACTCCCTGCATCTTGTACCAGTGAATGAGCTTGTTTCAAAAATATGGAGGCTTGTGCAGCCGCCCAGCATAATGCCCGCCCACAACATTACTCCCGCTGACGCAAAAAGACGTCTTTCTCTTATGTTTCGCGGTTGGAAACCGAGTTCCATTTAATCTTCATATTGTTACCTGATGAGAATCACTCTGTAGCGTAAAGCGGGACTCATCACTGAACATCAGATTGGCTCACTGTCCCACACTCCAATTCCGATGTTGCAAGCTCCAGTTTAAAAGAACGCTTTTACGCGCTGACATGAGAGGAATGCAAACTGCTGGTCTTCTGCCATACAGACCAACATGATTGAGTCTCCTGTAAACTGTTTACCTCGAGATTGTTATTCCTGTGGTGGCACTGAGCAGCGAACCCAGTTCTGTGGCACAGCTGTCCCTATGACGTCGCGCAGAAATTGCCAGAGATCGATTTTGGTCAGTGGTTGTGACTCTTGGTCGACCTGGTACTGGCCGTCGGGTGACATCTCCCGTATTTTGAAACCTTTGCCACAGTCTCGAGATAACACACTGAGGCTCATCAAGAATACGAGACACTTCGGTTTGTGATCGTCCAGATTCTAGCATTCCAACGATTCTTCCCTTCATAAACATGACCAATTGGCGCCTTTGTGCCATTATTAATCCTGTTTCACCAAAACCAATGTCCCTTGATATAGCAGTTGCATGAAACGCGCCTGAACTCTCTAAAGCGTGTGGGCCTTTTTATTTACATTCCAACATGCACACTTGCTTCGCGCATGGCGCCATCGACTATTATATTTTGCATTATCATAATGTTTCTTCTTCAACCAATGAATCTGCAGTACTTTTATATTTTACAAGCATTTCCAAGATTTTTCTCGCGTTATATGAATATATGAAGTATGCTTAATTTTTCGACACCAGTATATATATATATAGAGAGAGAGAGAGAGACAGAGAGATTTATATATAAGTAAGGAAGAGACACCAACTGTACTAAATCTTTCTAAGGAAAACAAATGGAAGAAAACAAAACTGTATCAAGAAATTCAAGAGCCATTATATTTAAATTTAAATAAAAAGGGAAAAATTACCTAAGATATAGCACTTAAATATACCTCAGCCCAAAACATTAAAAGTTTTAAGTTTTTTTTTTTTTTTTTTTTTTTCTGGGACCACATACGTTTGTTTTTCAAAAAAGTAAAAAAAATGAGAGGGAAAATTGAACATTTCTTTAAGGAAGAAATAATGCAAATAAATGTTTCTGGAAACGAAAAACTGGGGCAGAGATAAAGCATGGATGTCTTACAACATTTTTTAAAGTAAAGAAAATACTAGGGACGTGGTGGAATAGGAGGAAGGAGACTTTTCGGAGCCTAATTCTATCCTTTTACATCGTCAAAAGTAGCTTAAAATTGTGTTTTGATAACTTTAATTTCAGAAAATCTCCATGGGCTGATTCCAGGAACCCACTTTCACTAACATCCTCAAAGAATACCTGAACTTGCTTGTTATGAAACGTAAATTTCAAAAAGTTTCCAACGTCGTCAAAGATAAATACATTCAATTGAGCGTTTAGTATTTAAATATCGAAAAATTTCTGAGGGGTTCCAAACGCTATTTCTTTCCCTAACATCATCGAATACCACCGACTATTTTATTTATTAAGATTCCAACTTCTAAACATCGGAGCAGGAGTGTCCTCGCCCCCCCCCCCTCTTCCACCTTTCCAACAATTTGAAGATGGACAAACATTTTGACAATTTTTTGGAGAAGAGTCCCCAAACCCCTTCACCCAGCACCATTAAATGCATTAAAAGTGCTATAAATGACTATTTCGAGTTTTTGTTTCGAAAATTTTTCAAGGAAAAGCTTTCAAACGCTCATTCTCGCCCCCCCCCCCCTCGTTAAAAATGGTTTAAAAATTAGTTTTTAGGACCTGAATTTTAAAAATTTTCCCGGAGAGCGTCCCCGACTTCAGCCTTCCTCCAACATTATTAAGTGTTGTTTTTAGAACTTCAATTTCGAAACATTTACGGAAGAGAGATACCGAATCCGAAACCTTCTCATAATGTCATCAAAGATCGTTTCCAATAGCTTACTATTTAGGTTCAAAAACTTTCTGGGAGAGAATGGCTAAACCCCATCCATTTCCATAACATCAACGTCATAAAAGATGTCCTAAAATTTTGTTGTCTCCAATTTCGAAAAAATTCTTTGCTACAGTCCCTGATCGTCCACGAGTCAAAAAAAGCTACAATGAACTCCCGATTATCCGCGGAATTGTGTGGCACAGTTGTCGCGGATAATAAAAATTTCGGACAAACAGAAAGAAGGCTAAAAAGAGGGACAAATAAGGTAAACATTGTCCTCCCGCAAAAACTTAACTGTATTGATGCATAGTATTTTTTTCAAACTGAAAATGTATACAGTACAGTAAAAATGTTTTTTATTTTTTCATAACAGAACTTAACATCAGTAAAGAGCAAGTGTATGTACGATGAAGAAAGCAGAATAAATAAATACAATAAAAACAACTGAGTTTATTTACAATTTTTCGACAAAAAAAACACCCATTGGTATTTGCATTATACTGCGAAAATACATGTTCTGATTGTTAAATCACTCGCGGATAATCGGCAGTTTACTGCAATCTAAAATTGCGTTTTAGAACCTGAATTTCGAAAAATTTCCGTGAGAGCGTTCCCGAATGCCACCCTCCCTCAGCATCATTAAAGGTCGTCAAAATTATGTTTTTATGAATTTAATTTCGATGGGGCGAGGTGGAGAACCCCTGAACTCATCCTTTTCTCAACTATCATCAGAGATAACCTGCAATTACGTATGTAGGACTTCAATTTCAAAAACTTTCCGAGGCGAGTTCCTTTGTCTTTGTTTGCTTGCTTTTGTTAAGCATTAGATTCAAAAAATATCCGGGTAGTCAAAAGAGGAAAAAAAAATAACGAAGGCGCACAGAGGGAGTTCGAGCGTGCGTTTACCGATAGGACAGTCCTCCCCTGATAATACCCCCACCCACTCCTACTTGGATAAGGCGTTGTGTTTATTAGATTTTAAAACATGTCGTAAGTAAGAAAATCATTGATTCATAGCATATAAGTTTGAAAGTAGTATATAATTATAGTCTATAGTATTTAATTTATAGTACATAAGTTCAAATATTCATAACTATTTTGAAAATTTCGAAGCTGTTGTTGTTTTGTTCGTAAAGCCATTCTGTATTTAAAATCACATTTTTGTACTACATGACGTTTCTATTTATGGTATTGTTTTTACAAAAATGTAGCACGTAGATTTTTTCATGTTTCGTTGAAAAATGCACACCAAGTTATTTAACATCGTCAATTTTTACTGTACCTAAACCCCAGCTTTATGGCCATAGCTTTATCCATTCTGAAATTATTGAGATGACAACGGATTTTAGCTGGCACAAAGTATAAACAAACTATTCTGTGAATTCTGGACCGTTTCCTACTATTGATTTTTCATCATTATGCCTAAAATCACGTATAACTTTACTATAATAGCGACTTTTTCAAAGTCAAGCCGCAGAAGGGGTTTCAGTGCAGTACTAGTTACGAGGGCGTTTCCAGATGGGGCGAGGTTGGGCAATTGCCCCACTTTCCAAAGCTGAAAATATTTCAAATGATCCAAAATAATAATTTAAAAAAAAAGCTTACTAGACAGTTGACTTAATTTTTACACTTCGCGACGAGTTGTGTCTAGACTTTGGAAGTTCATCGAAAAGGGTAACTTATTCCTGTTCAGTTGCTTACCGTCGCAATATTGCTACTCCGGTAACGTAACGCAAGGTAATACAGCGCGGCAAACACTTCCCTTATACAAAAACTACTCACAAAAAAAAAAAAACGGGTCCCTGTGGCATGTGTGCAATGTGGTAGTTGAACTTCACACCAAATTACGGTTTAGTTGGAAAAGTGAAGCAGCGCACTCCAAATTGATAGCCTGGCTGGCCCAAGACTACAACAACTCTCAAAAAATGCTTTCTTTCTTTTGCAAAATTACGAGGGTCGATCCAAAAGTAAGGTTCCCATCAATTTTACAAATATACAGCACTGTCTATTCTCATTGAAATTTACACCGTTGGAAAGGAAAAACTTTTCTCTATTTTTACACATAATCGCCATCTTTTTCTGTGTATTATTGTCGAAGGTGCCCTAACTTCTGTATCGAGTGTCACAGTCCATCGCCAACCCGTTAAGAAAGCGCTTTACCCCCCCCCCCCCCTTTTTTGACTTCATCGTCGCTCCGGAAACGTTGGCCATCAAAGTGTTCCTTAAAGTTAGGAAACAAGTGGTAATCACTAGACTCGAGCTCTGGGCTGCAATCAAGAACGGAGTGGTTTGTGGACTGTCATATCCCACTCAGGCGGTGAAATTCTGTGACTCTCGATACAGAAGTTAAGGCACCGTCGACAATAATGCACAGAAAAAGATGGCGATTATGTATTAAAATAGAGGAGCGTTTTCTTTTTTCAACGATGTAAATTTTATTGAGAATTGACAGTGCTGTATATTTGTAAAATTCATGGGAACCTTACTTTTGGATCGACGACCCTCGTAGATTTCACGTCACATCCCTCCTCATGCACCGTGAAAAGGTTTAAATTCAGAAAAGTGCCTCCCTTCAGCAGGCTCGTCATTTAGGAAAGGGAGAGCACTTGCCCCCTCCTGACTTTCTTAAATAAATGCATTAAAATTAAAGTTGGCGTGGTTTTTCGTATAATTTACAGTGAGTATATACACTTAGCCTCCCCCCCCCCCCCAAGAAAATTCGAAATGTCGCCTGTGCATAGCTGCCAACTTGTAAGATTTAGCCTTACACTGTAAGATTTTTGTTTTGGAGGTATTGTTAAGTTTGTAAGATCTTATGGCACAATTGTAAGATAATTAGGTTTTAGATATATGGGTATTGCTTTTTTTTTTAATGAGAGAGAGAGTTTCCTGTTATGTTGCTTCAGAAGAATAGAGAAACTGCAGATGAAGAGCCTAAGATAGGCTCCTAAGTGAATTTCGTTCTGTACAAATAGATGATTTGCCCGATGTTGTGCTAAAAAGGGAGAGGATGGATAAAAATAGGCTGCTTTGAAGAAATAAGTTGATGTCAATGGTTCATTGAAGTATGAAAGGCTCTCCTTTTCTATGCTTTCCATTCTAGCCATACCTCAAAGCAATGCAGAGTGCAAAAGAATATTCAGTAATGTCAGAAAGGCGAGGACGGAATTGTGCAGTTCTCTGTCTGATAATAACCTGGATAACATTTTCATCATTAAGAATTTACAAAAAAAAACTTATTTTGAATAAGTTATTGAAATAAAATTTTTGAATGTTGCTAAGTCAGCAACCTAAGAAAGCTTAAGTTCCAGTTAAAGTAATTTCAGAAAAAGCAGCTGACTGCATTCATTTACGAAAGAAAAAGTAAGATAATATAGCAAGTTATTAGTTTCTTCCAAAAGAATATTTTTAGAGATTAATATTAAATGATGCATCTTACAGAAAAATATTAGACAATATGTTAAAAGTGCACACTTGTATTCTTAAATTTTTAAATGAACAGGCCTGACTTTTTGAAATTAACTGTTTGTTGTAATCCCCCCCCCCTTTTTTTGTGCTGATTAATTACAAGTAAAGATTTGAAAATATAATGCTTTTAGTTTTAACGGTTTGTTGTATGTTGGTTAAAAAAGTGTACAAATACACCCGCGGCATGCATTGTAAGATTTTTAAAGTTGATATGTTGGCAGATATGCCTGTGGTTGATAGTTTATATTATGATACATAATGGTTCCTTATATTCAGATATGTAAGAATTAAAAGCCAAAGCTCAAAATTTCTTGAATAAAGGGCAAATATGTGTGTAAAAATGTCACACTCGTGCAAATGGATTCAGCAAGTAGTTGCTTATTTTTGGGAAAGTACTAAATTTTGAACATAAAATAACAGCAATAATATTTAATTGTTGATTTTTCTCCGAAGTAAAATATCTTAACATAGAATTTTTTTTTCTTTCATATTTTTACTTCGTATAGAATTAAATCATCGTTAATATTGCTCTGTGAATCTGAACCTGCACATTTTAACAGCACTGCATCCCAAAAACTATTTAGTAAGAAATCCAACATTTTTTATTCTTCTCTCCGAAAAAAAACTATTTGTTACATCACCTGTATTCAGATTTTCTATTATCTGCAAGTGTTCTATCCAAACTGGATCATTTTTACTTATTTATTTTTTGCCGTGATTTAAAAGCTTTTTCAACGCAGAATAGTTGGGAATAAAATGGTGAGAAAAAGTAGCAATTAAAAAAAAAATGCAGGATTTAAATTTTACATGATCCTAATTCCAAAAATGTTTGAATGCTTTATTAGCTTGAATGATGGGTTTAGCCAGGTGTCACGATAAAATCGGAGAATCTCAAATTAAATCACTTGGTCGGACGTAAGAAATGGAGTTGCTTCGATGCTAGAAATGAATACAACTATAGAAGAGCTCTTGTCTTGTCTGATGTTTTTCTTCTATATATCTAATAATATTTTTTTTATTTTTTCAGGTATTGGGAAACCTCGGCCACTCTTGAATGTGTAGATTATGTATTTTTTTTTCCATTTTATAATATTATACCCAAATAAAACTTTCTTTTGTTCATTAGTCGTGATTTATGTGGAAAAGCAGATATTGATGACACAATATCGTGGGGTGAATGTTGCAAGTAGGTAACTGCAATTTTTTACTTCTTTCACGCTGTTTCGAGGAAAATTCCACAAAATAATGTTTTTTCATTTTTATTTTTTTATCTTCATTTTTTTTAAATTAAAAGTATTAATGGTTTTCTGTCGAACAGAAGCTTTCAACGAAAGTGAGGCATTATGTTTTTTCCAAATTTATAGTTACCTAGTTACAGTATTCAGCCGACGATCTGATTTGATTCGTTTCTTGTATTTTACCCACACACCTTTTTTCTTTTCTTTGCAAGGATTTAGGGTCCATTCATTAACTACGTAAGAATGATTTTGGCAATTTTCGACCCCTCTCTCCCGCCATGTAAGGGTATGTAATATTTTTCAAAACCCTCCCCCCTATTACGTATGATTCCGTTTCATTTTTCAAAATAATAAAATTAATTTTGCATCACTGGGATCATTATTAATGTCACTATTATTAAATTAAACCTTTTTGTGTAAAGAAATATTTACTGAAAAAATAGAATCTAGACTGAATGTTTTTTCGACTTTTTTTTTTGTGCGCCGGGAACATTCGGCGCAGATCGTATTGGACGCCGAGAACGTTGGGCGCCCGGAATATTGGACGCTGAAAATGTTGAATGAAATATTAACTACTAGGTTCCGAGACAGCAGCTTCCTACGTGGATGAGGACATTGGGAACTGAAAGTTACCAACACGCCATCTGACGAGAGAATCTAAATAGGAAACGATGGCGATAGGGAAGTATCAACCTATCAAATATTCCAATTTTAACTATTGCACATTGTTGACAGGCTTACAAAACACAAAAATTCACCATGGCCGGATTTTTAACACCAACGATTGATTTTTTTTATGAATTTTTTAAAGAGCGATGCGCAAAAAAGAGGTGTGGCCTAAAACGTCAGCAGCTGACGTCATTTCCCTGTTCCGATCAGAGCTCCATTTCCATGCCGTGTTGCGCCTACCAGGAGGTGAATAGCACTGTCTTTTTCAGCCTTTTTAAAGCTTTTAACCAGCATTTTTTCCATCATGGAGCTAGGATTCACGAAAGGTCAATCCAATAACCTTCCTCAAGTAAAGTCATTCATGGTGTTTTACTTTTTTCGAAAGGACGAGAGATTTAATGTCCTTAGAAGTACGGGGAGTGAAACAACAAAGTTTCACCATTGTTATTCTTTAAAATTGTACGTACATATTCGTCTATGTTTGCAGTTCATATTATTCGCATTATTTGCCCTTATCAAGATTGATCATTTCCATTTGTGTGCTGATGGTTTTTTTATCTGAACATATGTATAAATTACAATGTAAGAGCGCTATTCCAGTTCTTACTTGGCGGCTTTTAATGAGGCGCGCATTTTGTAACAATCCTACTGCAAGTGATTCCAGTACTAAGTTTTAGAGCAGTTTTTGCATGAAAATTTTTCGCTTTGTTGGCAATAAAAGTTGATCTTTTTTTTTTTTTTTGTGGAAAATTGTTTTAAATCCATTAATACATGTTTATTATCCTTGAGTTTTTGTGCAACTTAGCAAAAAAAGGAAAAATATTTTTTTTTTGCTCTTTTGATAAAAATAATAAATTTGAAAATGGTGTTCATTTCATAAAATAACTGAAAATGTATTTTTAAATTATCAATTTGTAATAGTTAAAATTTGAAGATAGTTTGAATGTTAAGAATAAAGTATTAATAGTTTTTGATTTGTTATTAAAATGCTAATAGTAATGCATCTATTACTTTCTATTTAAGTTTATTGTGCAGGGTTTAAATTCCTTTGTTTACTTGCATTTTTTAAAAAAATATCTCATATGCCAGAGCATTTTTTAACATAGGGACTGCGCGACACTAATGTCGCCTAGTGAAAAAAATCTGTCGCCTAGAAGATGCGAAATCAAACCACTGGGCGACATTGGAAAATCTAAAATTGGTACACTCATTTTTGTAAACGGATTTCAAATCTTTGTAAAAATCTTAGGAAGACCCTTGCCTTCTTAAAAGAAAAAAAAAACCGTCGACTCGTACATGACGAAAGCCTTCTTTTTCTTCCCTTGGGTACCGGCCCACCACGCACTCGACGCCAGATTAAGCAATCGATTAGCACCCCACCTCATTAGCTCTTTCATTGATGATAGCCGATAACCATTTCACGGCTATCTGTGTACAGGGTACAGGACCCTGCAGGGACACTACTTGTTGGGACGGGACGGCAATAAAAGCAGTTTGCGGAATGAAAACAGCTGTTTTTCATTCAAAGATGCAAAGAGAGAGGTATTTTTTCGAAAGAAAAGCCGAAGGCTGAAGGGTCGGGGTTGTTTCCCGGAATTCTTTTCAGTAATTTTTGTTTTAGGGTAACTGAGGATTATACCACAACTACCACTTCCTTTTTTATGGCTTTTTGAATAAAAGAGATTCGCGCATTGAAACTTGTAGGCACTGGCAATCTATTTATTTTTTCTCCAGTTTCGAGGCAACAGGACTGAAGAATGATGGAGTCATTTGTAACACGTTTTAGCTGTAATTAAAAATCCTTTTCAAGTTATAATGAAACTGAAACTCATTTTGATGATTCAAACAAAGGATTTTTAAGGGTAAGTTTGGTTCGTAAGAAAATTTACTTATTTCAAAAACTTTTACTTTAATTATCCATTACCGCTTTTAATTTGTAAAAATGTTTTTGAGACATTTGTTATTTATACTATCATTTCCAGGGCCCGGATTTACATTTTAGTTGAAAGTTATTGCTTATCACGAAACGTTGTGTGAGTTGTCGTTCCTAAAAAAAATGAAAATACTTGAAAAAAAAATGAATTTCATTTTCAAATGCTTGAAATTTTACAAAAATGTGGCTACAAGCCTTGAATTTTAAAATTTTTAACAAATTGGAGTTGATAAGGAGGAGTGCCAAAATATGTTAAATTCAGTGTGTGCTTCAATGGAATGCCGGACATCACATAACGTCCAGATCCAAAACGTCCATGGACATAACGTCCAGGTCCAAAACATCCGAGGGACACAATGTCCAACGGACACAATGTCCGACGGACAATAGGTCCAAAGACAGAACGTTCACATTTTTGGACCCAGCTAGGACATAACCTCCAGTTTTAGAAGTTTATTTCTTGAACTTCTCAATTAATTACATGATTTGCCACTGAACAATAGGTTTTATGGAAATTATACTCTTAGCATCGTTCATTATTCCGTCAAACTCTATTCCCTAGTGTGTGTGTGTGTGTGTGTGTGTGTGTGCGCGCGCGAGGGGGGGGGGTTGCTCCTAACATTGGATTAAAGTATATTCATAAAAAGAAGTATGCTTCAATTTTATTTCTTACTAAGCGTATAAATTATGAATTGTTCAAATGGGCAGTATGTTACTCTCTTGCTACCTATTTTCTAAGTGTGTACCCTATTTCTTTTAAAGCACTTTGTAGATGGGTTGCAGAGGTGATTAAAAACTAACTGTATCGAAAGTCCATGAGAGCAAGTAACAATGCATTATACTTTCTCCTCCCTCGCTCTATCTCTCTGTCGACTGCCTCATTGATGTGTCGACCCCTAAAAAAATGTTACTGTGTACTATCTCAACTTGCAAGAGTACATAATTTAAAAAAAAGTTTTGTTTGCCTATTTTTCTCCGAATATTTTCGATTCCAATCTTCCTTTATATAGCTTCAAACTGCAGAATTTTACTAGATTTTTTTTTTCAAGATTCCCTCTGGGGGAACCCTCGGGACCCCTAAATTGGGAGCCCTGCATCATTCTCTCAATGCTATTCCCCTTCTTAAGGGAAATCCAAAAAGGCAGGCAAATACATATTGAAAAAACACACACAAAAAAAAGAAAGAAAGGAAGAAAGAAAAGAGAGCATATGTGTCTCAGGGGAAAAGACATAGAGCAAAAAAAAAAAAAAAAACCATTAATAATTTGCTTTTTTAAAAAAAATAGCAGTCTTTGTATTTGCGTATGTTCTATTGTAGCACCTAAACTATTTATCCGACTTTCATGAATAAGTGTCAATTGATTCGTTATTATGGCTCAAGTAACGTACGCTATCAAACGACTTCAACAATAGGAGGAGTTGATTTTACCTTGCAAAACTCGATTTTAAATGATTTTTTTTGCGTGGGTTTTAAATAAATTTTAATAACCCGACTAAGGGAACAAAGGGTAAGAAACAAGTTTGGTGTTGATTACTATTATAGTCTTATTAAGTAAAATCAATCTTTTATTGTTTAAATTTTCTATCAGCTTCATGTAATAGCAATAAATTAAGTTTACCTTTTAAGTTTTAAGTTAATGATATTCTTGTATATCAAACTTACCGTAAATTACTCACGCTATTATTTTTTGTCCATCTTAGATTAAAATAAAATAAAAGAATAAAAAACTGAAAACCGACTACGGCAAAAAATTAAAAAAAAAACTAATTTGAATTTTGACATTTTGAATTCAAATTATGTTTTTCGCAATCACGAGTGTATGTATGTGCGTGTGTGTTTGTGTGTGGGGGTATGTGTTTGTGTGTACGGGTTATGTGTATGTGTGTGTGGGAGGGGGTATGTGTATGTGTGTGCAGGCATATGTGTTTGTGTCTGTGTGCAGGCATGAATGTGTGGGTAGTTGTGTGTATGTGTGTGTATGTTTTTGTGTATGTATGTGTGTGTAGGTGTGTGTAGGTGTGTGTGTGTGTGCGTGTGTGTGTAGCTGTGTATGTATGCGCGTGTGTGCAGGACATGGATGCAACCTGGAGACGGCTTTCGCTATAGGAGCAGCATCGTGAGGAGCCCGTCGACGGTGATGGTGCGGAGGGTGGCAGGGGGAGAAATCAAAGGAACGTCAAAAACAGTCAAGTGAGAACAATAAGCAATCGTGATTGCTCAAAGAAAAAAAAAAACCTAAAAGATAAGAAACAAGGTAGGTGCTGTTTAATACCATCGTCCTATTGAGTAAAACCAGTAATTTGATAGGTTAGATATTCCTGTTTATTTAGTTCTATTGAAATCCTCTGCCACTTTCGCATTAATAACATAATTCAATTCAAATACCGTAGTCGTGCGGTATAGTAGAATTGTAGTTGAGAACGCACGACAACGGCATTTGAATTGAATTATAATGTTATTAATGCGAAAGTGGCAGAGGATTTCAATAGAACTAAATAAACAGGAGCATCTAACCTATCAAATTACTGGTTTTACTAAATAAGACGATGATATTAAACAGCACCTACCTTGTTTCTTATCTTTTAGGGGTTTTTTTTTTTGCCGTAGTCGGGTTTCAGTTTTTTCATCTTTTATTTTTTAGAGCTACAATTTCCGAGGGAGTGCTCCAAACCTCTTCTCCCCTACCATTATGAAAGACAAGTAGAATGCATCTTTAAGAATGCAAATTAGAAAAATTTCTTGTGGCGGGCCCTTGAATCACTCCTCCACGTCATATCACAAAAAGAGCGTATTGAATTCCGTTTTTAGCACTACAATTGCAGAAAAAAATCCGCCTGACAACCCCGAACCACCCTCTTCTGACCATTATTGGACATAATGTTTGCGTTTTGAACGTTTCAATTTCAAAAAACGGGTGTGGGGAGGGAGTCGCACCGTAGCGCATAATATTACGAAAGACAGTTAGAATTGCAGATAAAGAAAATTTTCCTTTGATATGGGCCCTCAAATCTCCCCTCACTCTAACATCATCAAAAAGATCGTCTAAAACTGCATTCTTAGAGCTAGAAGTTCGAAAAATAGACAGGTGAGTGACACCGAACCTCTTCAATCCTAACATTACCAAAAATCGTCTAAAATGCGTTTTCAAGACTAAAAATTTCGAAAAATTTCCGGGGGAGAAACCCCCGGACCCCCTTTACTTCGGAATATTCTTAAGGTTTGGTTCATATCGGCTTCCTTTTAAATCAGAAGATCTATACAGCCGCCACAGAACAAACAGTACTTACAGAAATACCACTTTGAGGCGACGATTATGCATACATTTGTTGAGAAAAAGGCTGTAACCTTCTCAATAATTTTTACTCTTATGATAAACTTGTGTCGCCTAGTAAAAATTCCTTAAAAAATGCTCTGTCATATGCTTATTAAACATATATTTATGAACAGTTGTGAACATATATTTCAAACTGTATTTCTCACTTGACATAGTTTTTAATTAAAATGCAGTGCAAATTTTCATTTTCAAATTTTAATTAATAAACACACTTGAAAACACTTCTTTCGAAGATCCTACTGGGACGGAATAATAACAAATCGCTTGTGAGGAGTTTTTTTAGATGTAGATACGCATCCAGGAACGAAGCAATACTTGTAATTGATTCTACTAGCCATGACAAAGAAAATCAAATTAATAACAATCGCAAAATGCATTAAACCCTGCAGACAGAACTTTAAAAAATTATTTTTAAAAAAAAGTATTAGTCGTATCGTAAAAATTTTTTCGCAGATGATGTTCATGTATGTTACTCTATCATATAAAAATAAAATTAGAAAATCGAATACTTCCCTATTGTCCGTTTTTCCGTGTGTTAAACTTTTAAGTGAAGGAAAAAGATGTCATTCCTGCATTTTAACTTATTGAACGAAAATGGAAAACTCTCAAACTGTTATTTTTGTAGAAACTGTTGTTTAACCGTTAATCTTTCTGATAAATCTGAAAATGCTATCATAAGAAAACTTGTCTTGTTACTCATACTCCTCACGATCATCCTAGTTATCCAAGTGTGACAATGGATAATGGTGTATTTCATTGAAAATCGTAAGTGTACGAATACTTTTGGGAGCCACTGTATGTAATGGGGGTGGGGGTCATGGCACAGACTGTACCATTAAAATTTTCAGGGAAGTTCTTTTAAAAGACTTTTAGTTAGTTTCTTCATTTGGGTGCGCGTTTTTTGCTGAGAGGCTCCGAAAACGGGGGGGGGGGAGTGCCATCGCTCTTGGAAGGGAGTAGTCCTAACTAAAGTTTCTGCAGACTAAAATCTGCAGTAGAGAACAGCCATTGGCTATTTCATTAAACTTTATTCCAGTGATTTATTCTAAAAATAATTGCTGGACTCTCTCGGTTTCCGGCATGGAGGGGGAGGGGGGAGCATGACGCAGGAGGACAACATTGAAAGTTCTACTGAAGGTGCTTTAAAAGGATCTCAGTTTCATTGCTAGAAGATTGCGTTTTGGGGGGTATCTGGAAAAATTGCGGCGGGGGAGGGGTCGCATTTCCACTAGTTTGCATTCTATAATCTCGTAAATACCAGTAGAAAGCAGAAGAAAAGAACATTTACTTTAGCCGGTGAACAACCAAAATGCTGTGATAGCGGGTTACAAAAGCTCCATGTGACCCGCATCAGCACCCTCCCTCTCCATCGCGGATAATAAGTGTTACAGAAACAGATGCAATCGAATTCCGAAACGTATAAAAGAACGGGACTTGTGCATAAAAGGCATAAAAGATAAATAATAGCTAAAAAATCTGGAGATTTGAAAAAAAAAAAAAGAATAATAATACGTAATAATAATGACGAATCGAGTAAATTTTGTCAATGACTCAGAAATCGGGTAGGAATCACAGAGAACGACAAAAATTGCGTAATAGTGGAAGGTTATTATCCCTGGGATTTACCTTGCTAGAATCACTCGATGACGTGAATTATTCCTGTCATATTTTGCACCTCCGAAGGCGGCCGCAGAAAAAATCAGCTCTCTTTCTGCTTCTAACAGAGATGACGTGTTGTACACTACAAAGATCTCACCCGCGTACAAATCTGCTCTTCCTGTCTCGGAACCCCAGTATTTAACATTTCAACACTTTTGGCGCCCAAGAACAGTGCGTCCAATTGACGGCGTCCAACTTTCCCAGCGCCCAATTTTCCGTGCGGCCATTATGCCCGGCGCCTAATTAGTCCAATCAATGAGTACTCAAAACAGGGGTGTAGCGCGTTTGAAATTCTATAACTTTTGGTTGGTTGAGTAAAATATAACAAAATAGGCAATCAAATTGAAGGAAATTTAAAGCTCTACAACTTTGTCGTTGACAACTTTCATGAATACTGATCCTGGAAGGCACTAGGGGCAAATGTTTTGACAAAAAGAGAGGATTTTTCCGGAAATCATCGATTTTTCATAACATTTACCCGGGAAATTATTGGAAATTTGACAAATATGTGTAGAAACAGTTCATTGAAAGTTTATTTAGCTTGAATTTTTATTTTAAACTTATTCTTTCCACCGTTTCCGACATTTTCTCGAAAAACTTAAAATTTTCTTCCCCCTCCCTTCCACCTTTAACTCACCCCCTAGAGGCTGGGACATTTAGTATGTTTACTTACTAACTACCTCTAACAATCTTCTGGACTCAAAAATTATCGCATATTCCATGCACGCTATAATGTGTTCATTGACTGAAGTAGTCCAGTTGACTTCAGAATAATTGAATTTCAGAATTGGAATTTTTGACTTCAGCATATTGTTAGGGGTAGTTAGTAAGTAAACATACTGAAAGTCCCCGCCCGCCGCCCCTACGGGTCAGCTAAAGTTGGGAAGGAGGGGGGAAGAAAATTTTGGGTTTCTCGAGAAAATGTCGGAAACTAAATAAAAAATGCGTTTAAAATTATAATTCAAGCTAAATAAACTTCCTATTAAACTGTTTCTACACATATTTGTCAAATTTCTCATAATTTTCCGGGTATATGTTATAAAAAATCGATGATTTTCGGAAAAATCCTCTTTTTGTCAAACATTTGCTCCTAGCGCCTTTCCAGGATCAGTATTCATGAAAATTGTCAATAACAAAATTGTAGAACTTTAAATTTCCTTCAATTTGACATGCTATTTTATTATATTTTATTCAACCAATCAAAAGTTACAGAATTTCAAATACGCACTTTCGTGACAAAACATTGAACACTTGCCATTCACAAATTTCAAACCAACTCGAAAGGAACGCGCACTTCCTCTTTCCTCAATGAATTCGACAATCCTGGTGAACAATAAAGAAGTATTTGCGGATTACTACAACACAAAGATGTTTTTAAAGGGGGAGGGTGATCGTGAAATTGTGACTTTGTGACAAGGGGGAAAGAAAGAGTAAGAAGTGTGACATGAATCATTTTTTAATACAAATATGTTTATGAAAATTAGCTTGTAAAACGAACTTTGTGACAAAAGGATGAGGGGGGGGGGGTGTTGAAAAAAAGTGTGACATTGTTTATGGACAGCCCCTTACCGAGGAATTAGACGAAGATTTGCAGAACGACGTATATGCAGTATGAATTAGCTCCATAAAAACCGATGGCATTATTTAACGAAAGTGAACTGAGGAAGTGCAGAAAGCTATAGTACTTCCTCAGTAAGAAATTTGTTAGTAGTAAATAACAAGTAAACATACTGAAAGTCCCCGACCCTAGGGAGGAGGGGAGTTAGAGGTGGGAAGGGGGAGCCAAATTTTGTGGTTTTCGATTATATCTCGGAAACGGCAGGAAAAATGAGTTCCGAACAAAAGTGAAAATTAACTAAATTTATTGTGAAATTGTTTTTTTACATATATGTCACATTTCCAGAGGTTTTTTAGGAATTTCGTTCTTGCAAACCAACGCTTCTCGAAAAAAAAAAAAAATATTTCGTTCTTTTTGTCTCAGGGTGTTGTGCCAATCATGAGACAAGGATCCTGACGGTTTTCTGTGTCTTGAAAATTCACCGGCTGAGCACTTCGACTGCAGATTCAAACCTGATACCAAAGAAATACGAAGCCTATGCCGAGTCATCGCCACACCCAGCGGAAAAGCAATCAAAAACTATGAAGTTCTAGCATACTCAGTATCGTTATTCTTTTTGAAATGAATATATGACGCTATAGCATGATAATGAAAATTTTAATAATAGAAATATGGTAAGTGTAGCTGACCGGCAGCACCTTGTAGTAGTTATAGTTTTTATTACAATATTGGATAGTTTTAATACATGATGGAGGAATTGAAAAGCGATGATGATTTATTATCTATTGCTGGGTATAATTTGCTTAGACAAGATAGAGTAGGTAAAAGAGGTGGTGGGGTTTTATTTTATGTCAGAGACACTTTAACTTGCAATAAATTGATAATTAATGATAAACCTAATGAGATTGATATGATTTGGCTGGAGTTGATGAGCAATAAGGGCAAAAAACTACGTTTAGGGAACATTTATAGGCCACCCAACTTAAGCCAGGGTCAAGATGAACAGATGTTTAGTAGTATTAGTGACATTTCAAGCAAGGGGTCAGTCATCATAATGGGAGACTTTAATTTTCCAAGAATTGATTGGAATAATTTTTACCATAGTAATAGCAGAGAAGAGGAATTTTTGAAAGTAATTGGTGAATGTTTCTTAGATCAAATTGTAACTCAGAGTACTCGCCAGGACGTGATTTTGGATCTAGTTTTCTGCGACATGGAAGGTTCTGTTCAGGGGTTATGTGTAGGGGAACACATTGGAGATAGCAGGGGCGTAGCTAAGGGGGGGGGGGTTTGGGGACAACCACCCCCCCCCCCCGAATAGTTAGTCTCAAAAAAAAAGAGAAAAAGAAGAGAGAAGAGAAAGAAAAAAAAAAGAAGAAAAGGAAAAAATTCCAAGCGATTATACATATACATATATATATATATATATATATATATATATATATATATATATATATATATATATATATATATATATAAGAAGTAGACCCCCCCCCCCCGAAAGTCGGGTCTAGCTACGCCACTGGGAGATAGTGACCATAACAGTATTAGGATTGGGATTAAATTTGATAAGCACGAAGTAGAGAATTTTAGGTTTGTGCCCAATTTCAGAAATACTGATTTTGTGGCACTTAGGCAGAGTTTGAAAGCAGTTTTTTTCTTCCGGATTGAACAATAGCGATGTGAATCTTCAGTGGGCAGAGTTTAAGGAAAATCTAGCGAAAACGGTTGGGGATCATGTTTCCTTTTCGAGAAAGGGTGTCAACACAAAAATTTGGCCGATGTGGTTCTCCAGGGAAACTAAAGACGCTCTAAATTACAAGCAAGCCGTTATTCATAGGTTTAAAGAAACTGGTCACAGTGCAGATAGGCTCCAATATAGGCAAGGCGTAAATTTAAGTATTTGGTACGGATTCAGAAAAGAGAGTTGGAGCAAAGACTGGCAGATAACACAAACAGGAATCCCAAGAGGTTTTTTTGCATACGCTAATTCAGGGAAAGTTCAAAATTTACACATTGGGCCACTGGTTGATGAGCACGGAATTTTAATTCAGGATATTGCTAATGTTCTTAATAACTTTTTTCGGGTGTTTTTAACGATAACTGTATCTCAACAGTTGACACCAACAAGACACAAGCTATAGTACAGCTTGAGGACTTTGTATTTTCCACGGATGACGTTTTACTTCATTTGAAAAAAAATAAAGCGACTAAGGCTCCGGGACTAGATAATATTTATCCAAAAATTTTAGTTGAATGTCCAGAGGAATTAGCAGATGTAATTGTAAATATTTTCAATGCTTCTTATAACTCGGGGACAGTTCCAGAGGACTGGAAGCTGGCTAACATTACACCGCTCTTCAAGAAAGGGTCTAAAGGGAGCGTGGGAAATTATCGACCTGTGAGTCTAACTTCGGTGGTTTGCAAAATTTTTGAAACATTGATAAAAATTAAGATAGTAAATTTTTTAGACTAATAATCTGTTGCCTAATTTTCTATGCGGTTTCAGGAAAGGTAAATCTTGTGCAACTAATTTATTACATTTCTATGACAAAGTAACCATGGCTTTGGACAATAAGAAGCCTGTAGATGTTGTTAACATTGATTTTCAAAAAACCTTCGATAAGATACCGCATGTTGCTCTACGTAGCAAATTAGTTGATATAGGAATAGGAGGGAAAACTTTTATTTGGGTAAAAAACTGGCTGACCGGAAGGAAACAAAGGGTAGTTGTAAGGGGAAATTATTCTAATTGGAGTGAGGTTTTAAGCGGTATTCCTTAAGGATCAGTGTTAGGGCCTGTTTTGTTCATTGTTTTTACGAACGATATTCACAAAAATATTTCTGGGAACATGAATTGTTTTGCTGATGATGTCAAAGTTATGGGGACTGTAGATAATGAAGAACAAGCGAATCAGCTGCAAGAGGATCCAGATCATATTACGGAGTGGGCTGATAAATGGGGTATGGCTGTTAATGTTGGGAAATGTCAAGTGCTACATTTAGGGCATGGAAATAAGTGTACAAGTTATTATTTGCAAGGTTCAGTCATTAGTCAGGCAGACAAAGTTACTGATCTGGGGGTCTTAATAAGTCAGGATTTAAAGTTTAGCCAATAGTGCAGCATTGCTAGTAACAAAGCCAATAAGATGCTTGGGTTTATCTATAAGATCTATTTCAAACAAATCTAAAGAAGTTCTTCTGCCCTTATATATAAGTTTGGTAAGACCCCATTTGGAGTATGCTGTTCAGTTTTGGTCTCCTTATCTTATGAAAGACATTAATGTATTGGAAAGGGTTCAAAGGCGGGATACAAGGCTAATAAATGAACTTTCCCACTTAGATTATGATTCCAGGCTTAGAAGGATAAAAATGTACAGTCTTGAGCAAAGAAGAGACCGAGGGGGCATGATTCAGTTGTTTAAATTTATTAAAATGAAAGATGTTACGGGGATGAAGTTTAGCACTGAAAACAGGACAAGGGGTCATTGTTTTAAGCTATTTAAATCTCAGGCTAACATGGATATTAGGAAAAATTATTATTTTAGCTGGGTAGTGGAACCTTGGAACAGCTTACCGGAAGAGGTGGTAATAAGCAAGGGAGTGGATAGTTTTAAGAGGGCCATTGATCTTCACTGGGGATTGTAAATTGACTAGGACCAGTCTAGCTGGGCCCAGAGCCTGTTTCTGGTCGTTACTTTTGTATTTGTATTTGTATTACTAATCATATTTTGAAAGTATGAATATGGAATATGGACTGACAGTAAATAGAAAGTGAAAATATCATCTTTACGGTGACATCTTTGTTTTAGTCTGAGGCGGAAGGGTCATGTCACCAGCAGTGGAAAAGTTGTTCTAAGAAACTGGTAATGTATTGATGTCATCGTCGTCCCCTTCGTCCTGGATAAATATTTTGATTCCGTTGTTGCAACTGCCCTTGCAATGCAAGCTTGCGACAGAGTAGTTAAACGATGATTTTCTACAAGTGACCGGAAGGTGATTTGTAGAAAAGCAATCGGTCAAAACCATCTTCAAGATTCCGTCAGGAGCGACATCCGATTCCGAGAGTTTCGGCATGAGTTGGTCATTTCTCTTTTCCCAAACCCCCAATCCGGTACTTTTACCATTAAGTTCCTAGCTACAGGTGTACCGGCAGAGTTAAGAGATCAGTCTTGATGTTGATGTTTGCAGCTACTTTGATAAATGATCTGTAACGGAACTCGTAGAAGGACTTTTCTGTGATTAGAGCACCATACCATTGGAGATACATACCCCAGCAGCCTCAGTGGATTCAAGGGAAGAAGAATCTTCGATACATGTTGTATGATTTTAGATTTCTAGTACATTTTGACAGCAGAATGTTGTGATCAGTTAGGGATTTGGCTTTCCAGAGAACAACCAGGAAGACTTCCTCTCAAATGAGGCAGTGTTAAAGGGATGTTAGTGGCAAAATTAAAAGTACACATGGTAGGTGAACCTCTTCTCTGTCTTGGAGCAAGAGATGATACTAGTAGCCCTGATAGTTGATGATATATCGCATGATTTAGAAAAAAATTTCAACGAAAGCCTACCTAGAATTCTAGAATCTTTAAACGCGTTTGATTCAAAAGTTGAAGATGTCCACTTACATCCCTTTGCTTCTCACTTCCTCAAATAATAGCTACCGAAGAATTTCACCATGATGATAGCCGTCTTCGCAATATCAACGTCAACATCACTTAAAGCTCGGAGCGTATTTGTCTTATTCCAATCTTCAAAATAAATGAAAATTTTGAAGAATAAAGTATGTAAGACAAATAATTTATAGTGAAGCAGTTGTTTCATTTATTAAACTTTATTTAAAATTTTTCAAAAATATGCAAAAAAAAAAAAAAATAAATAAATAAAGAGTTTCGGAAGCTGGAAGCTTCAAATTCATCTTAATTAATTTAATCTGCTTTTTTCTTTTTTTTTTTAAGATAAAATTTAAGGCCTTGTAACACCTTGCCAGCCTAGTAATATGCATTATTTCATCAATAACTTTACCAGAGATTAAACTTATGTCAAAATACAAGCTACGAAAAAAAAAAAAAAGAAAAGAGGAATAGCTAATTACTCAAGAGTGATTAAAACTTTCTAAATTTAATAGATAAACACAGAAAAAAAAAGAACACATGAAAAATTATTCATTCCTGTTACTATTGTAATTTATACGGCAATATTCTAATTTATGGTCATTTTCAATTTTTTTTTAATCGTATTCTTACATACACTTAACCTTTCTCAAACTTGCTACTATTTATTAATAACTAAGGTTTATACAAGTAAAAAATTAATGAATTTTTATTTTGTAGTGGTTCTTACATAGTTGAACCAAGTACGCAAGACTATATTGAGCCAAGATAAAATGCTGCTTTTGGGGTGCGAAGTTGATTTTTCAATGCGAAAACAAAACAGCAACAGCGTGTAAAATATTGATCCTAATTGTTTAAAAAAATAGCCCTTCCAAAGGTTACAATACAACTTACCCAGTTGTTAGTAGATTTCATTTAAATATAATCGTTTTACTAAATTATACTCCGTTTAAATTTTGTTTACGATTTTTTTCATACTAAGATATAAATTTGTGGGAAAAAAAATGTTCCGACACATATATTGACGGCTGTAATGTACGAACTGTGCTTCTTTAAGAGCTCCACGGCGTCTTATAAAAATATTGCCTGGCTGACTCGTGAGTTCAAGCGAGGCCTTCGAGATAGGAAGGCCATCCAACTAGCAAATGACGTCATCGTTTGTCGATCCACAATGATATTGGGAAGTGAGCACTTCGATTAATATTTCGGTTAAATAAAACTATTTGGTTTATTTATTATTGTCTTCTATTATTTTAGTAGCATTACAAGTTCTACTTTTTCATTTGAAAACATAAAAAGGAACCGATAATCATACATTAAAAAATACACTGAGATTAATTCATAGTATTTTACATAAAAACATTTATAAGTCTTACAAAGTATTCAAATAACTAAACACGATTTTATTTTACAATCATGTTAAAACAAAGTGACAAATAAACACAGTTTTATTTTTCATTAGAAATCGTTTTTTTAACTAATCGCATTTTAACTATATGTATTGAAACATTAAGTCTTAAGAAGTATTCAAATAAATAAATGAACTTTCATTTTACAATTGCATCAAAACAAAAAATAATATTACTATTGTATTTGAATAAGAAATGAAATTTTAAAAAATAAATAAACATTTTTACTTAAGTAAACGGGAAACATGACTGCAATATGTTTCAAAGACATAACATCAAATTAAAGTACATAATACCAGATTATTAATGTTAACTTAGCTGAGAAAGTTTATGCTTTTAAAAAGACGTGAATGCTTGGGTGCCATCCCCCAAAGTAGACGGTGCCCTACCCACTTCAATTATGAAAACTTCAAAAAAAAAAAAAAACCCAAAACATCTCCATCTCCCTTAAAATTTCAAGGGCACAGTTATTTATAACTATAGCCGCTGAAAAACTATCATTACTATGAGACTATGATTCCGACCCCCCCCCCCCCCCACCCCCTTCGGTGGGCACTCTAGAAAAATTATACAGGAATTCAACTTGAAAAACGTTAATTAAAGAATGAATAATACATCATAAATACTGTATGTTGTACATCAAAAAAATGTATTCAATATCTAAACAGCCTTTTTTTTTTTTTGGAATTCGGCTACTTTTCCATTTTTAGCTTTTTCTGCTGCTAATGATTCTTGTGTGTGTGGGGGGGGGGGGCTTTAATAGTTCATCATTTTAGGCTTTTGAAAAATTATTTTAAAAAGTATTAATTGATGACAAAGTAACCTTTTTCAAAAAAAAATTTCATAGAATGACCATTTTAGCAACTTTCTTTAATACTTAAAACTTCATATATGTTAAATTTAGATCAACATTTCGCTGAGTATGCTCTTTTAGGAAATCAATGTGACAGTTTTGTGACAGGGGGAAGGGAGGGGATAACAAGAAGTGTGACATCACGCGTTGTTTATAACAATATGCTCATGTTGAACAGCGTTACATGTAACAAGGAGGAGGGGCGGGGGGAAATTTGTTCAAAAGTTTGCTACATACTTTATAGACAGCCCCTTAATTCAATTTATGTTACAGTTTCAGAGTTCCTGAAAGCTTAAAGGAGTTCAAAAAATATGTAGTTCAAGACATTTTGCCCTTTTTAAGCATAAACAAACAAGCATAGAGCATTTGGCAAAAACACGTTGTGTATCCACTGCTCAAAATTAATCTTTCGCAAGCCCAGAAATTATGAATACCGTTGACTTAACCACAATGTATGCATAAATATCATAAAACTTAAAGACAACAGTGAAAAAAAAAAACATATATATTTTTTTAAATTTACGCACAGAACCAGCTTGTTTGAATAACATTGCACGGACGTAGTTGGGGGGAAATGTTTGAGTATCGAACCCATGACCTCCGGCGTTCAAATCTAATCTTCTATCTCAGAACTACGGAAGCCCATCAAGGAATGTTTTTTGATCAAAATAACACATGCTGGCGTATGAAACAATTTAATCGAAACCGAAAATATAAGATTAGTTCAGTTAAAAGCCTGTTTCAATAAACTTGTTTACATATTAACTGAATATCAACACCAAGTTACGTTGCTTCTGATAGCAACAAGTATATTTGCAGAAAATTTTGACATATGTATATTGTCAGCTTGGAAAATCCATTTCGAATAAATGCGTGTACAAAGTTGAAAAAATAAAGAAATAAAAAGTTGCAAGTTAACTGTTTCAAATATTAAAGCAGTATACTGAAATTACAAATTACAGACAAAGATATCGGAAAGGAAACTGACAATTGTTTGTGTAATGGAGGAACACTTAAGTAATCTTAACTGCATAAAATGTAAATTTGTTTATCTGAGAAAAGTACTTACCTCCGAACTTTAAAATTTATTCCATGAGGCGCCCAGCTTTTTTCTTCACATGCAGTTTGTTCGGAAGCGGAAATCGCTGACTCTCTTTCACTCAGCAGACACTTAAAACTTATATTATATATATATATATATATATATATATATATATATATATATATATTAATTGCCTCTACGTTCCGGTACGTGGAAAGGAAGAGATAAATCCAACAGAATTGTATTCAAAAATGTGCATCCGTAGTTACTTATTTCCAATTTCATCTATATCAACCAGAGCAAGCAACACTACTGGTTACTGGTAAACTGCACTGCTTTCAAAGTTTCGCGCCAAGTTCATAGATCGACGACTGGTGGCGTAACGAAGCGGGGGGGGGGGAGGGGAGTTGTCTGGCCTGTTATCACGTGGGTCTCGGTTCAAGTTAGGAGAGGGAAATGGTCCCCCTCTCCTGGCTTTGTAAAAATCAATATATTTATAAATATGTGGAGGTGGTTTTGTTGTTTTTTAAGAATACGTATAGCCTTTGACAGCTCTATGGAAAATTTTGAAATGACGCGTTTTTGAAAGTTGAAAAAAATTGATCAAATTTTTAACCGAGGTCGAAAAAACCGGCTACGAAAATAAATAAATGCGCAGATTCTCACCTTTTACTTAGCGCACCTGCGGGATTCTAGTGATCTCTATTCATTACTGCGGGAATCTCCCACGACCTCCGTAGGCATTGTGATGGAGAGAAGAGTTTTATTTCCGTAACTCTCGTCATTTTCTAACTCCAGTATGTCTAATGTAAAGTTTAAGTTAACGGTGCGTCGGGCGAGCGAGCATGAACTTGCATTATAACGGATTTTAGGTTTCCCTTGTTAAGTTTGGTATTATGAATAGATTTGTTAAGGAATTATGATTTAACTGTCGCATCCGCTCTCTTGAACTACTTATCTTTCTTGATTGGCTTTATCTTGATGATATCTACTGATCGATCATCTTTTGAAACGGACATGAAGTTAACAATGCAGGTGAGCATCACGCATCATAATTTAAGTTAATGTAAGCTTACATTCTTAACATGCAAACTTGAGATCGAGAATGATTAAAAATTGAAGGTTGTTCGTTTTGATCCTTGCGTTATTTTGTTTGACGCTGATTTTGGAGTAGCAGGCTATAAGCAGTTTAAAAAGGACTTTGTGTTTCGATCCACATGTTTTAATATTTATTTTTGCCGTTAAAAGGAATAATGATTTTAAAATAAACTGATTTCATTACTTCCTATTTATTTTCTGATTCAAAGTTTAACCCTTTCTGTTCATGTTTCAACCTTCCATAGTAAATGAAGAACACAATGGAGGTACCCTACTGAGAATGATGTAAACATTTTCAGTTTGATCAGCTTTTTTTGAGCATCCATTCCCATGTCTTTTGGAACTACGAGCTCTGCCCTCAAATCTTTTTCACCAGTTGAAAAAAGTAAAGTGATATTTCCGAAAATTAATTTCTACTTTGCATCTCCATCTCCATAAGCATGTAGGAAGTATGAAGGTAATTTTCAAACCATTTCTTTGACAAACAACTAATGTTCCTCTGTGTTACGGTATATTTGGACTTCTTACGGATCACTTCACAAAACTTACGGTCGTTCTTAAAAACAGATCAATCTAAGGCATGATTAAAAGCAATATATGTATTTCAGATCTGAATTGCATTCATTTTTAAAATTTATATTTGAAAAATATTTATCTCTGATTTTTAGAGCACCATGTATTCAAAATGGCATCATGATGAACAATGTAAATTTCAGTATTAAGAAGAAAATATACGTACCAAACTAAAAATTGAAAAATAAATCACTCAATATAGGTTTCTTTTGTAAAGCATAAAGTTCCATAAAATGGGGTGAGTCAGAACACTTCTAAAATTTGAATATTAAAAAAAAAATTTTTAAAGTAGTTTTTTTGGCTAGAAATTTCGATCGTTGTGTTCTCACATTTTGAAACGAAAACAAAACCTGTTGAACAGTTTGTATTTTAAATGTTTTAGCAGTGTTCCAATTCACCTGGCAGAATGGGGTGAATCAGAACACATGTTAAAATTACTTTCAACAATTCAACTTTTAATTAAGATAATAAAACCAAGTAATAATGGTGGGAAGGGAGGTAAAAAGGATCAGGTGTTTACTTTGAAACCAAATCTTTTTCTTAAACATGTTAATGTGTATGACTAAAAATTGTAGGGGGATTCGGGCATGTTGGTACATACTTTTTGAGTTCTCAATATGTTCGTCATCACAAAATAAACAATTTAGTCCAATTTTTTACTGTGTTGCGTATAGACTTAATTTAAGAAATCCCCACACATTTTTAAAAATGCCCTCGCAATCAAACTTTTGTTGGGAAGTTTATTTAAACAAAAATATATTTCTTATCATGGGCGTAGCCAGAAAGGGGCAAGTTCCCCTCCCTAGAAGAGAGAATTCCATCTCGACACTCATTCCTAATGTCATCAAAGATAATTTTAAATTGCTTTTTTAGGACCTCAATTTAAAAATTTTTTTGAAGGGAGCCGCGTCACTGCACTTTCCCTAGCCGCATCTGACCACAAATAGTGTAAAATTTTATCTTTCTTTTTTTGTGTATGGGGGGGGGGGCGGGAGCTTTAATTCCAAATCATTTCTGAGGTTCAGCACTGGAGTGGGTCAATAATAGGTACTATCTTGTTGTGTCTATGTTTGCTCCTCCCTAAAGGAAATCCTGGCAAGGCCCATGCCTATTATTTAATCATGTAGTGTTGACAACTATTGTATTCTATAAAAAAGAAATGAAATTGTTTGGAAGTGATGTGATATACCCCACCCTTGGCGACTTTTTCCTGTTGGCGCCAAGAAAGCGTCGCCAAGAAAACGATGTATGACGACATATGTCATACATCGTTCTTAGCGATGCTTTTTTAGCGCCAACAGGAAAAAATCAGATAAGAAAACATGATCAAAGCACTTCAGAACACAATATATATAAAAACAACATAAAAGCACAACAAAAAACATCACGAATATATGCTTCAAAAATGTACAGGGCCGGGTTTTTTTGTAAACATATTAAAATACAATGAAATAAATTATTGTATTAATTACAAGTCGAAATTAATGCATTAATTTTTTTTTCATCATTTCTCCGGGATACGAGCCCGCGGTCTCATAGTACTTTCGTAATGAGACCTCGGCTCGCCGGCCCTGCCTCGGTCTCATTACGAAAGTACTATGAGACCTCTGGCTCGCCAGTTATCCCTCCGACTGTTAATATACATTACAGTCGGAGTATGATCACAGTTATGTATACTACAAGAACCCCTCAAGGATTTGTAAAAACAAAGAATTTTGGAAGTGAGAGGTTTTTTTTTAATTCTAAAATAAAGAACTTACCTTTTTATATGGTATAAATATTCACACTCAGTCTAAAACAATACATCATATGACAATGGCACGTTACAGATACACACCACGTTGGAGTTAACTTTTAATTAACCTTCAAGTTTGAAGAAACTGGCATTTTCTAATGTTTTTACTTCAAAACACAACTACTGAATTTAAACTAACACAAAATAAGCATTCCTGTAAGGTATATTGCACGAAACAACACCACGTCGTAAAATCCCCCTAAGAGCGGAACATATGTGCACCTACCTCCACGGACACACGTGCGAAAAGAATTAGTTCACATCTGTACTTTCCAGGTATATTCTGCAGGGTTACTAAGGCTACCGGAAAAAGTTTTATCGCCAACGTTGGCGATTTTCGAAATGAGCTAAAAATTCTATCCTCGCCAAGGGGGGGGGGGTATATCACATCTGTACCAATTGTTTTATACCAGCTCCGTACGAGCTGCCAGGGGGCCTAATAAGATTTTTGATTATACAACTATAATCTGTAAAGTTAATGTAAACAATAAAAAGGCACTACCACACTCATCTTTGAGACCAGAGGTTTTGTTTTATAAAGATTTTGACGTTATAAAGATCAGTGTTCCTCAATGTGTTTTTGATTCACGGACCGGCAGTAGCAAATTCGGGGCCCTGTGATTTTTTTTCTTCTGTTTTTTTGTTCCTCTTTTTTTTTTTTTGTCAAAAAAAAAAAAAAAAAAAGCTTGCAGTAGCGAATGGTTTTGTGATTTTTTTTTGATGGGGCCAATGGGGTTTTCTTTGTAAAAAAAACTTGAATTAAAGACCATTAAATACTTGAGAAAAAAATTAGCAAACTGAAGAGGTCCCCTCCTTTTTTTTTTTTACAAAATAATCATGAAAAACGAGATATGAAATATATCAATAAACCTTTAATTAATGTAAGGAACTTACAAAAACTTTTTCAATGCCAAGAATAAGAGTATTGTAATATAATTATTCAAAGTAATTAACATCGTTGAAAAATCATAGAAAACTTCAAAAATTTATCACAGAATTGAAGTAAAAGATGTCCTGCAGGAGTAGTGTTTTTTTTTTCTTCATTTTTCGAGGAAGAGAAACTTCTTAGCTTGAATTAGCAAAAATCTCTTTGGGACCAGCTAATTTTTAATGCAGATTGGTGCCGGTCCACCGAACCAACGGTTGGGCATTGCTGGTATGGATCATTTCAAATTTATAAAATAATGTTCAGAATATATCAATTTATTTGCGCATCAGAATAAGTTATCTAAATTAATTTTATAGATTTTAATATTGCAGTTTAATTATTATTCATCAATAAATAGGTTTCATAATAGAGCATTATCCTGCCCTTATGGTTTGCATAGTAGCCTGCATTTTCAAGGATAATCCGGTATTATCTTTTACAAAGAAATCTATTTTGCTTTTAAAATCTTAGAATTAAGGTGGAAAGATAGAATGCTGTTATGTTTCAAATGCAAAAATAGGTTGTTTTTTTTCTTTTGAACTTGCTCATACCTGTTTATCGTGTATGCATGAGGAAAATTGGCTTATGAAGTTATAACACATTGTGCAGGAGTCTTTTAGTATCTGCTTTTGTGTGCTTTGCCCTTCTTCTGATAACAACCTGAATTGCAAAAACAAACCACAGTACAAAGCATATTGATCTATGATACTAGGGTTTTTTTTTGCAACTTGTTCTTTAATCCCCTCAAAAAAAAAAAAAAAAAAAAAAAAAAGAAAAAAAGCTGTTTGAAATCGAAGCTCATTTGCTCAGCTTGAAATTTTTACTGATTCTTCAATTAATTTTGTTGAGTACAGTGGACTTGTGCTATAATGCGATTCGATTTGCTAGAAATGGCTATAAAGTAAGCTTTTCATTAGTAAGTTCTCAGAACTAATGTAAACTTCTTTGCTCACAACAAGATTTTTCGAATTAAAAATGGTGGGGGAGGGGGGAGGGATATACTCTTCCCCATTAGTTATTAAATATTGGTTACTTGTGGTGACCGGAGCAAAATAGTCCCAATATAGTCCATGCGTGTCGTAAGAGGCGACTAAAATGGACACCAAATCTAAGGTGTGGCACCGTGCTGATCGATGGATGTCATCTAGGTTGTATGATGTCTTACACGGTCCTCTCGAGGAACCTCACAGTTCCCAGCTCCCATGGAGTTAGAGACTGACTTGAAGGAAAAAACCAGCAACCTTGCTGCTGGAAGAGGTGAGTGTGCGGGTCATGTGACCTACTGACTGAGAGGGGTGAGGGTGCAGGTTTGCATCCCACCGACTCTGCAGTAGAGGGGCAGGGAATACTCAATTTTGTACAAAAATACAACAGGCGCAGGCAGGAGAGGGGAGGCTGGGACAGGAGGGGAAAACCACTGAGCCAGCCTTTCCCGAGAAGGTAGCAGAAGCCAAACATCTTTGGTCGGAGGTTTCAACTCCTTCCCCTGCTCAAACTGCGGCATCTTTAAGAGTAAGGACAGGTCAACCACAGTCCTATGCTCAAACAGGGAGTATGTTTATGATGGCTGCTGTGAGAGAAGCCTTCCTTTTGGAGAAGTTATTTGCATTTACTGATTTGGGTCGAGTCATTTGAGGATGTTCTAAAAATTCTTCTGCAAAAGAACACACCAATACACCTTTTACATAACAAGTTGTGTGACCTTTTATTGAAAGTTATGCAGTGCTTCATCAAAGCAGAGGCTTTTAAAGGGAAAGCTTGTGAAAAATTGATAAGTTCTCGGTCTGACAATGAAAGACTGCAATTTTCAGTTTAAAATTGATTTTATTTTTCTACATAATATCCCTTGACTTCCACCCACTGTTTTGATTGTTGTTTCACTTCTGGCTTGTAGAAGTGAACCCATGTCTCACTTTTGGTGACAAATTGCTGCATAAAAATGCTCCAATTTCAGTAGGGATACTGAAATGATGCAAACATTGCTGCAAAAATCTGCTTTAATCGACAGTCAGCAAATGCAGCACCCATCTTGCTCCGGGCTTTCGCACCCCCAATTCTTTATACAAATGTATCACATCATTTTTTCCCCATATCCTCATTGCGTGCTGCTCAGATTAAAATCTGCTCAAGAGTCGAGCAATAATTTGTTGCTAAATCATTTTCAATATAAATTGAAATAAAGTGTTCTTTCTTGTAATATTACCATCATTTTTATTTATTTATTTAATTTATTTTTTGTGTGACATTGAAGAATCAATAAGGTATGTTTATCAATTTGTGTGTCTTTTATATTTGCATCAGTGCTGCAAAAAGGATTTATGATTTTTATTCAAAAATTAATCATGATATATAGTTTTTGGGTGTCATATAAAACCTATATATTTTTTAAATCTGTTCTATATTTTTTCAGTTGGTCGCTTTGATCCCTGAAGCTATCTTTTGACAGTTGATGCATAAGGTTTTCTCTTTTCATAGATCTGGTGAGTAATCCACTTCTATTTAATCAAAAAGAGATAATTAATAATAAATAAATAAAAAAAAATAATTATTTTTTTTTACTTCTACTGTATTTCATAATATGACTACAAATATTTATTAACTTTTAAAAATGTGAAACTAATGATTCATTTTTAAGGTTTAAGGCAAAATGTATATTATTAGTAAAAGGTTTTACAAAATATGTTGCAACAATACTTGTACTTTTTTATTACATGATCGAAACAACTTTGTGCAGGTTAATAAATCTTCAATAGTTTTTTGTGTAATGTGTTAGCAAGTAAACCTAGCCTATTAGCAGCATGAAAAATAATTTCTCTTATTGATACCAGCTGTGAAATATATAATTCTCATACAGAGTTGCCAACTCTCCCAAGTATAAGCGAAAACTTTTTTTGAAAGTTTAATTAATTTTTTATTTGGTTTCTTACATATATTTTTTTTAAATCCAGTACTTATATTTATATACAATGTAAAAACTTATTGTTATGTTTTTGGAAACTTTTTATTGTGTAATTTTATTCCAACTATAAGTTGTCAAATTTTACAATGACAAAAATGCTAACAGAATTTTTGAGATTATTTTTATACGATCTAATGTTTGTTCGTTTTGGTGTTTTTAAAACTAGTAATATTTGTATTTTATGCAGAAAAAGTTCAAAAAGGATACTTTTGGTTGTTAATATCCTGCTTTTTGATTAAAAGCTTTAGACTTTACTTTGTGAGGTTGGCAACCTCTGTTTTGCTACTTTAATGTTTCAATGAAAACATATTATACTAAAATGTTGATTTGACTTTCATGTTAGTTGTGCTGTTTTACTTGTTATTCAAATCAGAACTACTGATGCTATGTATTTGTAAGAGAAGTTTGTAGCAATTTTATTGCTGTATCATTTCTTTCAGGTGCATGTTTTTGTTTAAATTAGCAATGAATGTGTTACTTTTGGAAAAGTGCAGTTACTATACACAATGCCAAATGTTTGTCTTAATTTTGTAACTTATGCTGTATCACAGTACTAGAAGGTCTTAACCTGTTTAATTATTTACTGTAGTAAACATACATGATGTTTTTACACTGATTGTTTATAGATGTAATTAGAATAGTGCAAAATGAAGTGTAACCCTAGATGCTGAAAAGTCATGGATTAGACCATGATTGAAAATTTTCACAGATGATTTTCAACTGACTCAAAAATCATCAAAAGTGACAATTATTGGTCAGGAATTTTATGTCCTTGAACATGCAGAAATACCAAATTTTACTGACTACATGTATAATTTAATCATTTTAACTGTTATGCCCGTTTTTACACATTTTGAATTCCGATCTGCTTCTGTAAAACTTGCTTAATTTTCTTTACTATGTGATTCTAATACATAGTCATCAATAATCATTTTGTTTTGACACGCCCACTTGATAATTTTAATCTGTTCGCTTCTGAGTCAATTGACGCTAATAACCACCTGTAAAAATTTTCATCCATTTTCATCAATATTTATCTTAAATTTATTAAAATTTCAGATAATAAATTTTGTCTACAAGGTTAGTTGAGCACTTTTTGGCCACGATAAAATATGGAAATTATATGCAGCATTAATTTGATTTCAGTTATAACTATAGCTCACCTGCTTACATTTTGCTTTAATGAAAATTTTTAGAAACTTATGTGCAAAGCATAGCTCACACATGTGGTTTCAATTTTATTTTCCCAAGAAACAAATTTAGACAATTCTTGTGAAAAATGATTTAAAAAGAATTTTGCATTTCAGTAAGTCATTGAAAGTTACTCGCAGCAGTCATAAAAAATCATGGAAAATCTTAGATTTAAAAACTCTAAATGTAGCAGATACCCTGAAAAAAGTCAAACTAGATGTTTCTTATGTCATATTTGTATAATGTGAACTGCAGTTATTAGTTATTATCCTATTAACAAAGTTTTCCTTTTAATTTGTTTTCTGAACTACAAATCCAGATGTAGTATGCATTATATGTAATTATAATATGAATTCATGTTGGGAGTCATGACAGCATTCAATTTTCTTTGAATTTTGTCTACCAGGGGCTGTTCATAAAAAATGTGACACTTTTTTTTTTCAACTTTTATGACACCTCCCCCTTTTTTCACAAAGTGTCACACTTCACCCTCCCTTTCCCTTCTGATATGTCTCGCTATTTTTATAAAAAATATGTGTCTCATCAGACTCCTTGTTACCCTTCCCTCCTCCTTGTCACAAACAGTCAATTTCAAGAGCCCTCCCCCTCATAGTAGGACATTATCTGTGGATGGCCCCTCACTCAAATATTCAAACATTTTTCTTTTATAAGTAATAAAGAAAGAATTAAAATCTTCAAAAAATTTTGCTTATTCTAGAAAATAGGAAATTACCAATATGTTACAATTTACCTATCCATCGTAATTTTTGGCACTGAATATTTTTCATGTGCTTTTATTGTTTTCCTGTCTATAGCTCAACTTTAAATTTTTTGAATAATTTTTGTGAATGAACTATAGATATATTGTGCACAGTGTGTCCCTGTTTAACTGATTACCTGTATCTCCCCAAGTGTTAGTCCTAAGTGCATACTTCTAATTGAAAAAATACTAAAAATAAAATGTAGGGTTATGATGTAAAAAGTTTGAAAGGAAAGCAATTTAGTTAACTTTTAAATGGTTTCAAAGTTCCCTAAATTGCATGTAGGAAGATCACAAGCATGAAGAAAACAGTTGAACACAAAAAATCTGGTACGACCTATATTTACTGAGATATAAAACGCAGTGTTTTCCATTTAAAACTCACAGTCAATGACACCTTTCTGGGGGAAAATTGTGACTAGCAAAGGTTTATATTATGTGCTCAAAGAGTGATTTTCAAATTGCATGAGCTTTTGTAGTGTTATTAATAAATAATTATATTAATTAATTACCTTCTTATGCATCTGAAATTACTAAATTTTCACTTAATCGGAAGTGACCAATTTAAACTTTTAAGTTAAGTAGTTTTTTTAAATAATTTATAGGGTTAAAGCACCAGTAGTCGGCCGTTTAAAATCTGAATTGTAAATGAATTTCAGCATTTAGTACACCAACAAAAACATTGTAAAACTAAATTCTATACTTTCCTGATTGTATTCCAACTGCTTCAGAAATAACAGCATTTTTTTTTTCAAAAAATCAAGCTGTTTGTGGTATTAGTTTATGCTCCAGTAGCCGGCCTTAGAAAAAGAGTTCATTGCGACGTTTGATTGAGTAATCGGCCATTTCATTTTCATTTGTCTTATGGATTACAAATGAATGAATTTTAACAAAACTTAAAAGCATAAGTAATTAAAAAGCATGAACTTTGTGCATGAAATAGATTTAAAACTAATTGCACATCACTTTTCTTTCAAAAATAATAATTGTAGTGTTTGATTCTTCATTCTTGAAATCTGTATACCTTTCATCTTTATACAAAATAACCCAATGAATTAAATGTTTGGCTATAGGGGGCAGTAATGAGAAGTAATTAATGACATATTATATGACAAGGAAAACTATTCAAAGAACCTTCACCTGGAATTTGTTTTGGAATTTAAGTACTAAAAACAAAATTTTATACGATCTTTAATTATGTAAAGAGAACAGTAGGCACTTCTCTGAAATTGTTTTTCTATTTTAAAATCCTAAAAACCTGTTTCTTGGCTATTTTTGATGAAGTTAGGAGGCGGGATGGGGTTTAATTCCCAAAATTTCGTCCTAAAAATGCAATTACAGGACATCTTTCAGGATAAAGGCTGGAGTTTAGAGAATCTCTCACAGAAGTTAGTCGAAATTGAAGTTCCAAAAACGAAATTTTAGATGATGCTAGAGGGAGGTTAATTCTCTTTCGTGGAAATTTGTAGGGATAGAAGTCCCTGAATCAAAAGATAATCTTAGAGGACAATGTGGGGTCAGGTACTGTGGTATAAGGGACCCTATAGCCTTTCTAATGGATTCACCATTGCGCTTGAGTATTGATACTACTCTAAAATGATGCTTTTCCCCCCTATATATTTTAATTTTTAAGCTATGCAGCGATATATTTTTAAATGTAGTGATAATGTCACGACCCACAGGTTGAGAACCCCCTAGTGTGATGTCACCCAACCATGTTTCGGGTCCGGGTGAAAGGAGGAAACCGGTGGTTCCGCTACTTGTCGTTTTCCTTCCCAATAGAAATGTCTCTGCAAGATAGCCCCTTAAGAAACTGGTCCACAAGTACTTGATACTGTGAACATGCAGGTGTTGAATAATGGGCTAAAATGTTGAATGAGAGATGTTTTTGCTCTTCCAACAACGAAAAGAAGTTCAGTTAGCAGCATATATTCTGGAAAAAAAAAATTCCCTTTTTTGAGGAGGCTCCCGGGTCCCCTCTTGGGCCATGCCCCAGGAATTTTGCCCCTGCTGCCCTCCCTCTCAGCGGCCCTGCAGATTTGACGGTAAATCTTGATATGATTTCAGAGTTTCTCATAAAAGATGGGATTTCACATGGTAATAGTCTCAAATCTGTTTAATATTCATTTTACTGTCCCAAAATCCCGGTTGCAAAGGACAAATAGATGTCGTTTTAGAGGAAAATCATTTACAATCTTGTTAAATTTCTTCCATGTTATTTCTCGAAAAAGTCTCACTACAGTGTTGTTCTTATTTTGACCAACTGTACGCCACTGAAAGCATACAGTTTTTTTAGTACAGTACAGCGTACAGTTCGGTTCAGATCTACATCCATTCAAATGTAGTTATTAATAGAATTAGTTAGTAATAGAATTAGTTTTTCAAAGTTGGAGGAGGGGGGCAAATATCCACCCCTACCCGTAAATGGCAGACCTGCCTCTACCGTAATAATGCAAGAGTGAAGGTGTTCTTCACTCATTGCAGCAAAACATCTAGTTCTTCACATTGTGTCTTATTATTCCTTCATTAGCTTTGAGAACAGAAACGTCATAAATCCTGAACTTATGCCCTTTCTTCACTAAACAGAAATTATGGCCTCTAAATAAAGTGCTTTGTTCTACAAGATTTCACTTCTCTTCAACACTAGTCAATTTCTCTACAGAAAAATATGGTAAAACTGCAGCTAACTCAGTTTTGCAAAAAATGTGACTTATGCCTTTTCTGAAATAGTAGAATCACTTATTATTTAATGAGTATTAAAAAAGCCATTTTAAGAAGGTGACTGATTATAAGACTACAAGGTAATCCCAAACAGCACAGTATTTTTAAAAATCAGCCTACCATGAATGAGTATTGGAAATGCTGAAGAAATCAATACCCAGTGGTCAGTGGATGACTGTAAACTCAGTATGGCCCTAAGAAATGTTTATTTTTTCTTGACGCATTAGATTACACCAGGGTTCGCCGATATATATCATGATATATATTCAATATTTATTTTGAAAATATCATGATATTTTCGATATTTATTTTTCCAACTATTTTTAATATAAAAATTATATTAATTATAACAATATTGCTCATTTATTATTAAAAACAACCAGAAAGTTATGTGCTATATTTTTATGATGTATTAATACATCATTAATATAACAGAATAATGTAATATTCTTTTTTTATTTTATATTTATAAAATTATTAGCAATGTAACAAGTTTAATTCATATAAAAGTAGTACCTAATTAAATATTTAACGTTGGTCAGAAAAAAAGAAAATGTCTTATGACTGCATCGACTAATGCATTTTGTTTATTTCTGAATCATATAACTTTGTAAAAGAAGCTAACAGAAGACAGATGAGTAACAGAGCTAATGCTAAATTGACTCTTATAAAACTGACAAAAATGAAATATTAACTATGAATAATGAAAGAAACCTTAATTTTAAGTCTACATATTGTAATAATAATTAAAGAGTGATTTGAGGATGCATTTACTATTTTGAAAACATTAGTTTGCGCTAATTGAAAATATGGGATATATATCAAAATATCGTATATTTTCGAAAATATCATGATATTTTCGAACCCTGGATAACTCTTTTAAAATAAAAGCTATTAAAATTTACAGTATGATGAAATACAAGTGAGCACTTGCCGTTTAGGGATAGTGTTTTTAGTTAACTGAAAAATTAGCGGAAAGGAAAACTAGAAAGACAAGCACATCCATTAAAATAAAATTATTTTTTTTATGAATCAAGAAAACTTACCCATGTTTTCCTGCTATTTGGATGATAATTGAAGATAATTACATGAGCACCGGAATGCTAGATATATTCTAGTTATTGGATGTTTTATGTCGTGGCTGAATTTTAAAGACTGTCCAACTATAGTGCACTTACCCTGCATGCAGCCATTCTATGAGTAATTGAGCGAAATTTAGTCATGCCATTTGTAAAATGTTAAATATACTCAATGTTAAATACCATTGCCATTTACTTAATGTTAAATATAAAAATTAATGCAAGCACCTTTATGTATTTATAGTTAAATGTAGACATTTTCTTCATTAAAAAATAAATAAATTTGCGGTTTTTCTTAGTGATCCCACCCTGAACCGAAATTAGATTTAACTGTACTTGTCACATTTCTGTCACATCAGCAACTTTCTGGCAAAACAGCGTTTCATTCATTATTTCTCTAAACTATTGCATTGATCTTTTCTGTTGTGAATGTGGGATATTTATTTTTCGAGTAAATTTCAATCCTGGTATTATGGAAAACAATTCAAAAGGAAATATTTGACATCCTGCAGTGATATGAAAAATGTTTGCTGTTAAAATTATTCCCTTTTTTTGAGTCTACCAGCTACAACGAAGTTGAAATTAAAATTACCAAGTCCCCCACAATTAACTATACATCTAATTTTCAACCATTATCACAATATTTTATTTATTGAAAATGGATTAAAAGAATTAATTGGCCACTGGGTTACATTGACCAATTTTCATTTTACCAATTGAGAGCCTGTAAAAGCACTTTGTTTTAATTTCAAATCATTATCCCTGTAATTACTGTGAGTTAACGAAAGCATGTTTTATTTGTCATAGACATTTTCAAAATATTTCACTTGGTTTAAATGAAAGTTAGGCCTAATGTTCATGCTATTTATTTCATTACCTATTTAACTTCTAATTCTTTTTTAGGGACAGTATTTATTATGTGCATTAATGCATTTAATTCTTTCAGGAAATTAGCAAATTGTTTTTAAAATGATGTAAATCAAAATGAATATGAGAAAGCAACTGTTGTACAAGAAATGCTTTGAATGCTTGTTTCCAGGAGATTAACTAATCTTTAGGACATAAGTGAAACAGGAGATTAACTAATCTTTAGGACATAAGTGAAACAGTTTATTTATTTTTAATTTATAATCTATTAACCTTTTATTTTACAGCTTTACTTGGTGCTTCCAGATTCAAGGAAATGTTTTTTTTTTTCATAACTTATTTAGTGGAATCTTTATTTGCTATGAATGTATTTTTAGTTTTGAACATATAGTGATCACATCTTTGAAATTCATAAATGGTTATAATTTTTCAAAGTTTTTTTTTTTTTTTATTTGTTCAGTTGAACTCCAACATAGCGAACCTATGATGTAACAATATCCTGTGTTCAGAAAACCTTCTAAATCGCCCGAACTGAACCCCTTTGTCATTTTTGTAATTATAAACACTTGTAACAATCGAATCCACTAACACTAGAGAATCAGCTATGGCAGTCCCAAAATTTTGAACATATCAATATTTTCTTAGCACTTGTCCCAGCAAGGCAGCATTCTTTACCAATTGCTCTCTTGACAAACACCATCCTCTAAGATGCCCTTTTTCACCAAAATACAGCTGCTCAAACCACATTCCTCACCTTTTCTTCCTTTGATAAAGCAGTTGTTTGCCCGAAACAGGAGCAAAACATTTTTAGAGCTTTCTCAATTTTCAACTAGTTTTGGTCTAGCAATGAGGTCATTTATGGGTTTTCTGCTGATTTTTAACGTCATTGTTGATAATCCTGTGAATTTTTCGGGATTTATAGCTAGAATGAGAAAGCATAAAGCTTTTTCTGTAGAATAAAAGGATCAGTATATTTGGCAATTAGAGAGTGGCAAAAGTCAATTATCCATTTCTTAGGAATTTTTTTTGTCACTATCAGCAAGAATTATAATTCTATCATCTCTGCATACGAAAAGACCCCCCATGTATTATAGTTTGCTTATACTTTTGAGTACAGTGTAGTTAATAACTAATATTTCATTTTTTGCCGTAATTACTTATGGAAATATCGCGTACTTAAGATGTTCTTCATCTATCTTACATGAATCTGTTGAGGTATTTAAAAAAAAAAACAATCTAGCGAAACCTCGTTTGTAGCAATCTGTCTGAGTCTTGCGAAAGTTCGTTACAACAGGGTTTAACATTTTCATGTATAGTTGAGCAAAAATTACATTTTATCTTTTTCCATGGCAATATCATTTAAGATAAAAATAGAATTATAAAAGAAAGTATAGCAGTTATGAAAAACACTATCTCAGTATTACATGAACATGTTGTAGTTTTTTTAAATTTATTATGATGAAAACACATGTTCCAAAAGCTTACATCAGCATTTATTTACATGCACAGCTTGTGGCAGTAAGAAAAATCTCCAAAGTTTATGCCATATTATAACTTTACCTGAGAAAAAAAATAAAATAAAAATTGTTTATAGTCATGGAAAAGGTCTGTATCTACTAGTTATCATTTTTTTTTTTTTGAAATAAAATCATAGTGCAAAATTTTACAGCATTTGAAGAAATGTGTTTTGATTCAGGGCCCTAACCAGAAAATAATTTAGGGGAGGGTTTATAAGCTTTCATGTGGAGCTTTGCGCTATTTGTGCTAATGTTCTAGTCGTTGAGTTATTTATTATGAAAGCATTTTATGCAATTAATATACATATAAAAGCGTTTGGAATATTATTTTTTGGAAATTTTTAAATATAAACAAACATTTAAATGTCAAACCGAACTTTTCTGGGGAGGGGGAGTTGAACCCTAAGAACCCCCTTCCCCTTGTATACAGCCCTGTTTTGATTTATAATGCTTTTTTTAAAACTAAAATATAAAAATTGTTCAAGGATAAAGTACAAATGAAATTTTATCTCTAATCCTGCTTATAGAACAGGTTTTTGTTTTTTAATTTTTTTCTTGTTGATTAGCTCTTATTTTTTTCTATGCTTTCTCACTAGAGGAGTTACCCTAATTTCGTAACAGTTTGTTTAACAGCGTAAGACAACTTTGGTATATCCAATACTAAATTTGATAAAAGTATCATATGCACCTAACTTTATTGACTTAAAAGAAACAAAACTCCTTGGTCAGATGACTCCATTGAATTTTGCCGTTGTGAGATTTCTTTGATAGTTCTTTTGAGCATTACTGTAAGTGTACTGTCTGATTCTATAATGTTTAGTTCTTCATTTTTTTTGTTGTTGTTTATACTTCTGATACAATTGCTAGTAGAGTAGGAGTCATTAATTGAATATTAATATTAATGATATAATTGTGCCAATATTAAAATATTTAGATGAGAAAAGCTGATTTAAAATGTAAAAACAATTGTTATAGTACAGTAGAACAAACTAAAATCACAACCGTAAGCAATGTTAGAAAACAATGTCGCTATGTTTTTTATGTGTTGCAAAGCTCTAGAGAATAAACTTATGATATATTTACTTTAACTTTTTATTTGCATATTAAATCACATTTTAGTGTCAAAAAAAAAAAAAAAAAATACTGCAAACAAAAGCATTTCATACCACTTTTTGGTTTGCAGATTGCAGTTATTCCTAGGTATTTTTTCAATGGTGGCCTGCCCTGACTGTCCTCTGGTGAAAAATGCACTCTTTATGCCTCCCGGAGTTAAATGTCTCCCTTTCTGTCTTTTTGAAAAAAAAAAAAAAAAGCCCCCCTCATTACCCTTTGAGAAAACAAGCCATGCTACCTGCTTTTTTAAATAAAAATCAGTGAGATAAATTACCTTTTTGCTTGATATACAGTAGACCCTCGTTTTTCGTGGGGGTTACGTTCCACAGAAATGCTGCGTAATTCCAAACCGCGTAAATTGAGACCTAATAATAGTGTTAAAGTAGGGGTTAGGTTCCACAGATGGAAAAAAATATTTCATTCTAGTGATGACTAATTTTATAATAAGTTTAATGTGTACTTATATGAATATATATGCACAACATGCATAATGAATACATAAATTAATTTTGTGTATATAAAAATAAGCTGGCTATGGTAGTGTTTTGGCAGCCATTAATAATTTTTCTCTGTAGTTCTTTGCAGAGTATTAACGCATCTATTATCACTTGCGCCATTTCCATGATAGAATCTTCCTTCACTAACAAATCAGAAATCATTTGCAGTTGTCAAAGTATGGCTCAAAATTTTAAACGTTTTTGGTATTGTGTCATGGATGTTGGTATCCTCATTGCTTTTGTCTTCCTTTGTCACTCCTAAAAGCTCTTCTTCAAGTGAGTTCTGAACTGTGTGAGTTGAATAACTTTACTTCTGGAAAGAGCACTGGAACCAATCGCATAAAATGTTTCCAGTGGCCCAAGCTCGATTATTAGCATGTCAAAATGCAGTTGATTACGTGTAATGTGCAATTCTTTAGGAGTTTAGATTTTGAAGGAGGGGAAAATTTTATCTGTTTTGCATTGCCGCATCCGCGTAAAACTGAAACTCATCTGCGTAAAACAAAATCAAGGTGTCAAAGCGCGTACAATTGAAACCGTGAAAAAAAAAAACCTGCTTAAAATGAGGGTCTACTGTATTAAGATATACTGTAGCTTTCTTATTGCTAAGTCATCAGCTTAGCAAGGCCTCAGATGGAGGCGACATTCTATTCACTGGTTTGTAATTCACATTCTAAAGCCTAATGATTAAATTTCAACTTGAAAGAGCTTTCAAAAATCTTGCAGTTATAAAGGCTTTATTTGAACAAAAATAACTGAATTCAGTCAATAATTTACGCAGAGACTTGAAATCATGTTATGCAAACTTCCCTATGTTTAATTCCTGAAATCTGAAACCTAATAAATTATATTCATCTTTGAAACATTATAAAACAAGAGAGTTTGTCATGAAAAGTATAATTATGGGCAGTTCTGAAAAAGTTCTTGGATCCTTTTAACAATTCAAAATGTTACTTCCTGGTTAACTAATTTGAATACCTAAAACCATATGATTAAAACTCTATTTTGAAACATAATGAGTCAATCCAGCAATTATGAATCTTTGTCTTGTAAAATGTATTTATGTCCCTGTACAGTAGTACAGTTCTGGAAAAGTTCCTACATCCTTGACAATTAATGTTAATTCCTGGGTCTTAATTCTTGAAACCTGAAAAAGCCAATGTTTAAATCTCAACTTTGAAACATAATGAAACAATCCTGCAACTATGAGAGTTTTTGTCTTGTAAAATGTACTCAGGTACAGTAATGGAAAAGTTAATACATTCCTTATGATTAAAAATGGTAGTTTCAGGGTTCCTAAGTTTAATTCCTAAAACCTAAAAACCCAATGGTCAAATTCAATTTTGAAGCATGATAAAGCAATCCTGCAATTATGAGAGTTTTTGTCTTGTAAAATGTCTGATGTGTGTTCTGGAAGAGTTTATGTCTTTTTAATAACTTAAACTGTTAATTCTGAAGTCTGTAAGTTTAATTCTTGAAACCTGGAACCTGAATGATTAAAACTCAACTTTGAAACATAATGAAACAATCCTGCAATTATGAGAGTTTTTGTCTTGTAAAATGTACTCAGGTACAGTTATGGAAAAGTTCATACATTCCTGACGATTAAAAATGGTAGTTTCTGGGTTCCTAAGTTTAATTCCTAAAACCTGAAAACCCAATGATCAAACTTAATTTAGAAGCATGATAAAACAATCCTGCATTTATAGGAGTTTTTGTCTTGTAAAACGTTTGATGTGTGTTCTGGATGATTTTCTATATACTTTTAATAATCTAAAATGTTAATTCTTAAGTCTGTAAGTTTGATTCTTGAAACCTGAAACCTCAATGATTTAAACTTAACTTTGAAACATAATGAAACAATCCTGCAATTATGAGAGTTTTTGTCTTGTAAAATGTATTTATGTACTTGTATAGCAAGCACAGGTCTCAAAAAATTCCTACAACGTCAACAATTAAAATGTTAATTCACGAATCTCTAAATTTATTTCTCAAACTTGTTACCCAATGATTAAAATTCAACTTTGAAACACAATGAAATAATCCTACAATTATAAGAATTTGTTTCATGTAAAATGTACTTACATGCAGTTTCGAAAAAGTTTTTGCATCCATTTAACAATTAAAAATGTTAATTCCAAATCCATAACTTTAGTTCCTGAAACCCTATGATTAAAAGTCAATTTTGAAACATAATGAAACAATCCTGCAATTATGAGAGTTTTTGCCTGCTAAAATGTCTGATGTATGTTCTGGAAGAGTTTCTATGCCCTTTTAGTAATTTAAAATGTTGATTCTTAAGTCTGTAATTTTAATTATTGAAATCTGAAACCCAATGATTAAAACTCAACTTTGAAGGATAATGAAACAATCCTGCAATTATGAGAGTTTTTTGCCTTGTAAAATGTTTTACGTGTGTTCTGGAAGAGTTTCCATGCACAGTTCTGGAAAAGTTCCTTTATCCTTTACAATATAAATGTTTATTCTTGACACCCTCTTTGATTTCTTAAACTTGATACCCAATTATTAAAACTCAATTTTGAAGCATAATGAAACAATCCTGCCTGCAATTACGAGAGTTTTTGCCTGCTAAGATGTCTGATGTATGTTCTGGAAGAGTTTCTATGCCCTTTTAGTAATTTAAAGTGTTGATTCTTAAGTCTGTAATTTTAATTATTGAAATCTGAAACCCAATGATTAAAACTCAACTTGAAACATAATGAAACAATCCTGCAATTATGAGAGTTTTTGTCTTGTAAAATGTTTTATGTGTGTACTGGAAGAGTTTCCATGCACAGTTCTGGAAAAGTTCCTTTATCCTTTACAGTAAAAATGTTTATTCTTGACTCCCTCGGTTTGATTTCTGAAACTTGAAACACAATGATTAAAACTCAATTTTGAAACATAATGAAACAATCCTACTATTATGAAAGTCTTTGCCATGTACTTTTTTACAGTTCTTTAAAAAAGTTTTTACATTTGTTTAACAAATGAAAATGTTAATTCCTGAGACCCTAAGTTCAATTTTTAAAATCTGAAACCCAATGATTAAAACTCAACTTTGATGCATAATGAAACAATCCTGCAATAATGAGAGTTTGTGTCTTGTAAAATGTTTTATGTGTGTTCTGGAAGAGTTTCCATGCACAGTTCTGGAAAAGTTCCTTTATCCTTTACAGTAAAAATGTTTATTCTTGACTCCCTCTTTGATTTCTGAAACTTGAAACCCAATGATTAAAACTCAATTTTGAAGCATAATGAAACAATCCTGCAATTATGAGAGTTTTTGCCTGCTAACATGTCTGATGTATGTTCTGGAAGAGTTTCTATCCCCTTTTAGTAATTTAAAATGTTGATTCTTAAGTCTGTAATTTTAATTATTGAAATCTGAAACCCAATAATTAAAACTCAACTTTGAAACATAATGAAACGATCCTGCAATTATGAGAGTTTTTGTCTTGTAAAATGTTTTATGTGTGCTCTGGAAGAATTTCCATGCACAGTTCTGGAAAAGTTCCTTTATCCTTTACAGTAAAAATGTTTATTCTTGACTCCCTCAGTTTGATTTCTGAAACTTGAAACCCAATGATTAAAACTCAATTTTGAAACATAATGAAACAATCCTGCAATTATGAGAGTCTTGGCCATGTTAGATGTACTTTTTTACAGTTCTTTAAAAGTTTTTACATTTGTTTAACAAATGAAAATGTTAATCCCTGAGACCCTAAGTTCAATTTTTAAAACCTGAAACCCAATGATTAAAACTGAATTTTGAAGCATAATGAAACAATCCTGCAATTATGAGAGTTTTTGCCTGCTAAAATTTCTGATGTATGTTCTGGAAGAGTTTCTATGCCCTTTTAGTAATTTAAAATGTTAATTCCTGAGACCCTAAGTTCAATTTTTAAAACCTGGAACCCAATGATTAAAACTCAACTTTGAAGCATAATGAAACAATCCTGCAATTATGAGAGTTTTTGCCTGCTAACATGTCTGATGTATGTTCTGGAAGAGTTTCTATCCCCTTTTAGTAATTTAAAATGTTGATTCTTAAGTCTGTAATTTTAATTATTGAAATCTGAAACCCAATGATTAAAACTCAACTTTGAAACATAATGAAACGATCCTGCAATTCTGAGAGTTTTTGTCTTGTAAAATGTTTTATGTGTGCTCTGGAAGAATTTCCATGCACAGTTCTGGAAAAGTTCCTTTATCCTTTACAGTAAAAATGTTTATTCTTGACTCCCTCGGTTTGATTTCTGAAACTTGAAACCCAATGATTAAAACTCAATTTTGAAGCATAATGAAACAATCCTGCAATTATGAGAGTTTTTGCCTGCTAAAATGTCTGATGTATGTTCTGGAAGAGATTCTATGCCCTTTTAGTAATTTAAAATGTTGATTCTTAAGTCTGTAATTTTAATTATTGAAATCTGAAACCCGATGATTAAAACTCAACTTTGAAACATAATGAAACGATCCTGCAATTATGAGAGTTTTTGTCTTGTAAAATGTTTTATGTGTGTTCTGGAAGAGTTTCCGTGCACAATTCTGGAAAAGTTCCTTTATCCTTTACAGTAAAAATGTTTATTCTTGACTCCCTCAGTTTGATTTCTGAAACTTGAAACCCAATGATTAAAACTCAATTTTGAAACATAATGAAACAATCCTGCAATTATGAGAGTCTTGGCCATGTTAGATGTACTTTTTTACAGTTCTTTAAAAGTTTTTACATTTGTTTAACAAATGAAAATGTTAATTCCTGAGACCCTAAGTTCAATTTTTAAAACCTGAAACCCAATGATTAAAACTAAACTTTGAAGCATAATGAAACAATCCTGCAATTATGAGAGTTTTTGTCTTGTAAAATGTTTTATGTGTGTTCTGGAAGAGTTTCCATGCACAGTTCTGGAAAAGTTCCTTTATCCTTTACAGTAAAAATGTTTATTCTTGACTCCCTCGGTTTGATTTCTGAAATTTGAAACCCAATGATTAAAACTCAATTTTGAAGCATAATGAAACAATCCTGCAATTATGAGAGTTTTTGCCTGCTAAAATTTCTGATGTATGTTCTGGAAGAGTTTCTATGCCCTTTTAGTAATTTAAAATGTTAATTCCTGAGACCCTAAGTTCAATTTTTAAAACCTGAAACCCAATGATTAAAACTCAACTTTGAAGCATAATGAAACAATCCTGCAATTATGAGAGTTTTTGCCTGCTAACATGTCTGATGTATGTTCTGGAAGAGTTTCTATCCCCTTTTAGTAATTTAAAATGTTGATTCTTAAGTCTGTAATTTTAATTATTGAAATCTGAAACCCAATGATTAAAACTCAACTTTGAAACATAATGAAACGATCCTGCAATTATGAGAGTTTTTGTCTTGTAAAATGTTTTATGTGTGTTCTGGAAGAGTTTCCATGCACAGTTCTGGAAAAGTTCCTTTATCCTTTACAGTAAAAATGTTTATTCTTGACTCCCTCTTTGATTTCTGAAATTTGAAACCCAATGATTAAAACTCAATTTTGAAGCATAATGAAACAATCCTGCAATTATGAGAGTTTTTGCCTGCTAAAATGTCTGATGTATGTTCTGGAAGAGTTTCTATGCCCTTTTAGTAATTTAAAATGTTGATTCTTAAGTCTGTAATTTTAATTATTGAAATCTGAAACCCAATGATTAAAACTCAACTTTGAAACATAATGAAACGATCCTGCAATTATGAGAGTTTTTGTCTTGTAAAATGTTTTATGTGTGTTCTGGAAGAGTTTCCATGCACAGTTCTGGAAAAGTTCCTTTATCCTTTACAGTAAAAATGTTTATTCTTGACTCCCTCGGTTTGATTTCTGAAACTTGAAACCCAATGATTAAAACTCAACTTTGAAGCATAATGAAACAATCCTGCAATAATGAGAGTTTTTTTCTTGTAAAATGTTTTATGTGTGCTCTGGAAGAATTTCCATGCACAGTTCTGGAAAAGTTCCTTTATCCTTTACAGTAAAAATGTTTATTCTTCACTCCCTCTTTGATTTCTGAAACTTGAAACCCAATGATTAAAACTCAGTTTTGAAGCACAATGAAACAATCCTGCAATTATGAGAGTTTTTGCCTGCTAAAATTTCTGATGTATGTTCTGGAAGAGTTTCTATGCCCTTTTAGTAATTTAAAATGTTAATTCCTGAGACCCTAAGTTCAATTTTTAAAACCTGAAACCCAATGATTAAAACTAAACTTTGAAGCATAATGAAACAATCCTGCAATTATGAGAGTTTTTGTCTTGTAAAATGTTTTATGTGTGTTCTGGAAGAGTTTCCATGCACAGTTCTGGAAAAGTTCCTTTATCCTTTACAGTAAAAATGTTTATTCTTGACTCCCTCTTTGATTTCTGAAATTTGAAACCCAATGATTAAAACTCAATTTTGAAGCATAATGAAACAATCCTGCAATTATGAGAGTTTTTGCCTGCTAAAATGTCTGATGTATGTTCTGGAAGAGTTTCTATGCCCTTTTAGTAATTTAAAATGTTGATTCTTAAGTCTGTAATTTTAATTATTGAAATCTGAAACCCAATGATTAAAACTCAACTTTGAAACATAATGAAACGATCCTGCAATTATGAGAGTTTTTGTCTTGTAAAATGTTTTATGTGTGTTCTGGAAGAGTTTCCATGCACAGTTCTGGAAAAGTTCCTTTATCCTTTACAGTAAAAATGTTTATTCTTGACTCCCTCGGTTTGATTTCTGAAACTTGAAACCCAATGATTAAAACTCAACTTTGAAGCATAATGAAACAATCCTGCAATAATGAGAGTTTTTTTCTTGTAAAATGTTTTATGTGTGCTCTGGAAGAATTTCCATGCACAGTTCTGGAAAAGTTCCTTTATCCTTTACAGTAAAAATGTTTATTCTTCACTCCCTCTTTGATTTCTGAAACTTGAAACCCAATGATTAAAACTCAGTTTTGAAGCACAATGAAACAATCCTGCAATTATGAGAGTTTTTATCTTGTAAAATGTATTTATGTTCATGTGCGTACAGTTCAATATGTGGAGTACAATGCATTTTTATGTCATAACTAACTAGGTTTTAATGAACAAATTAATGTGGGTTTTTCCTTCAAATCATAATACACCATGCCTTAAAGAAAAAATGAAAATAAATTTCCTCTTTTAAAGTTGTAGGAAGTTTTTACTTTTTAATCTTGAGTACATAATTACAAAATAAGTTTGTCAAAAACTGAACTCAACAGAATCCTTGAAAGAAAAGTCCACAGAACGTATTGCGAAAAAAGTTTTGTAAAAACTGAATCGGTTATTTCAAAGCAAGTAGTTATTAGAAATCAAGTAATGTTACTATGGAGATTTTGTACATTATTTCATTTTTCTCTATTATTAAATGAATTCTTATATGAAATTACAATAACTCTGTTCAGCGAAAAAATATCTTCATAATGCTTCTGACCTAATTTTTGCTGATTATTGTGGAAATTGACCTCCTGGGTATGGCCACCATTTTCCCCACTCACTTCCCACTTTTTTGAAAATTGTGCTCGCAGTTTTTGACAGCTCTATAGCTATTAATTTTATTTAGAGGACGAGGGAGCAGGTTATCAGCCAACAACACCTTTAAGAGGCTAAAGACATGCAAATATCAAAAGCATGAATCTTAGGAGCAAGTTAGGAGACCCATGCAGGTATTCCTCCCAGAAATATTTTAAAAATAATCAAAACCAATCTTTTTTTTTCTCCCAGCAGTTTATTTAACAACTTTCCACATATTTTTAGGCATTAAAACAGATTGCATGACTCACTCTTATGAACTCCTTGTTCAAAAGAAATTTTCACATTGAAAAAAAATGGAAGCATTGCATTTTGTATAGTCAGAGTCTCATCATTGATCTTCTGTAAAAAAAACTTTTCTGTATGATTCAACTTTCCCAGATATAATTAAGATTAAAATGAACTTAAGTATGCTCATAATATAGCCTTAAAGTATATTTATATTTCTGGGGATGTTGCATTATGGAGAAAAAAAGAAAAATCAGTGCAGTACAGTTCTTACTAATATATATATATATATATATATATATATATATATATATATATATATATATATATATATATATATATATATATATATATATAATAAATATTTTATAAATGCTGAAAGTTAATGTGTTCCAGTTTTAGCTGTAATTATAAAGTGTCAATAAGCACACTCTGTCACTGGCAGAATTTTTATCTCAAAATTTTCCTGTAATGAGCAAGTACTTAATAGTATGCTTATATATGTTACTGCCGAATTTTGACACTTAATGATAATGTGTTTATTTTAATTATGATAATTCATTTTAGGGAATGTCTGTTTTTGAAAGTTTTGAATCTGACTTCATTTAAAAAATGTTTTAATAATTTTTATGCAGCAAATCATGGTTTTGAATTGTTTTCATCAAGGAATTTATTTACGGTATTATAGGTAAAGTATGTAGATATCTTTCTCACATGTGTTATTAATTAATGATATTTTAAGTACCATATATATTTTCTTTCTCTCTCTAGTGTGGTTATTCGTATAAATTTTATTCTTACTATGCATTGTCTACAAAATTTCTCATTTATCACAAAAGTAAATACTTTTATACATTAAATATCATGCAGTATTGACTAAATGAAAGGTTTTTTTTTTTTTGGAAAAGGGTAGTCTCTTTTATTATTATGTTAGTAATCAAATGAAACGACCCGCTTTTATTTCATTATTATTTAGGGGGGGGGGGGAGTCTGTAGTTTCAAAAAAGTGATTTTTTTTATTTTTTTCCCCCGTCTTGTAGTTAAACATTTCTAAAATATATTCCCAAATTTCAAGTTGTTTCGAGCAAAATTCTCGAAGTTATCAAGTATTCAGTCTGTTGCTTCAAACTGTAGCTTTGACAGCTACCGAAGAATGCAGCTATTCTGTCAGCTGCGAACGCTCAGAATGTCAGTGCTGCTTGCTTGGTATTAGTTAAACAAAATATAAATAAATAATGAAAAAAGAAAAGGCTTAGGAAATCAAAGTTGCTACAGGAACTGTCTTGTATGTAGCTCGAATTGATGCCTTTTACAGTGCTGGCCAAATTATCAGACTAAGACTTTTAAAAGCAAATTTTTTATTGATTACATAACTACAGACACATTAACGAACAGTGAAATAATTATCTAATATTAAGTATGCATTCCCTTGCTCTTGATGAGCATTTTAAGTCTTTTTGGCATACTTTTCACATGGCTTACACCATTTCTTAACTTTTTTTAAAATGGAGGTAAAAAATAGTTTATACTCACTATTATATATACTCACATACACAAACTCATTAATTACCTAAAACTAACTTTAAATATAACAGAACACACTAGTAAGAAGAACTAATGAACTGTTTAAGCTGATTGAGGTTATGTTCCTGGTAGGTAGATAAACAAAGAACATAAACAAAGCAGACAGTGCTGCCACCTGCAAACATTAAATTATGCTAAAACAACATAATAATCAGTGTACAGTATGTACTGTACTTTAACAGTAAAATAAATAGTATTTTAATACAAATAGTGTACAAAAAAACAAAAAAGAAACTCTAGTCTAATAATTTGGCCAGCACTGTATGTAAACACGTACTTTAACACCAACATGATGTGACCAAAATGCTAAATATGGTTCCCCCCCCCCCCCCTTCTTATTTGATCTCCACTTTTCTCGTATGTTGGCAGCCAGTGTCAGCCTTCTAGGTAAAGAAGTACGCACTCTGGTTCTCTAGTTGTATACGAGCTCTGTGGGTCTAGTAGTACTTTCTTTTATAATTTTTTTTTGAAGACTTATGAGAATGGAATAAATTTACAAACTTCTTACTATACCCTCTGACAAAATTATTCACAACTACGTAAAACACAGCGGCGTAGAAGAGAATGTAATATTTCTTGTGTATTAGGTTCTTGTCCCTTACATTTTTATCTAAAATCTCTGACAATGAATATTTGAGCGTTATCTGTATCCGTTACAAAATATAATCCACTTATAATAGCCCAAATAACAGCCCCGTATCGTGTCAAAATATGTTCGAAAACAGTTGACATTACAGTTATAAGAATAGGATGAATTTTTTACTACTTAGGAGTCACAAATTTTTGTGTGGTACCTTGAACTACGTAAATTGACTTATTTAGCATACGCTGCAAAGATGCGAAGCTGTCATTAAATCTGGTGGAGGAGCAACTGAGGAGTTTACTTTCATAACGGACTATATACTGTACAGTATGTACTGTACTTTAACAGTAAAATAAATAGTATTTTAGTACAAATAGTGCACAAAAAATATAAAAAAAACTCTTTAGTCTAATAATTTGGCCAGCACTGTAGATTCTAAAACTTTAAACCCGTTTTTCTGAAAACCAATTTTTCAACGTTGGTGTTCACTCCCATTTTAAAACCAATTGACCTATCCATTTCAAATTTTGTACACACATTCTACACATAAAAAACCTCCCCCCTACATTGAGTTTGTGTTTTTAATGTGTTTTTTACTAACAAAATAGTGGAATTTTTCATGAAAAATAGCACTTTTAACTTCAAATGTCTGCCAAAAATTTTAAAGTCAAACAAAAAAAGATCTGAGAATGTAGGGGGAAGATTACTTAATATTTTGACTGAATTCAAATAGAATTTGATATCAGATAAATGTCAGCTGAGATAGTGTGAACACTGCAAATCATCTTTCTCCAAAGGTGCTCTGGGAAAAGCTCTGTCACCGGCTTGTCTGTAGATATTTTTTGATCAAACATTTATAGCATATTCTTAAAACCATATATAATAATACACAAAACGTTTTAATAAATTTAATCAAACCATTTTTTAAAAAAAAATTCGTAAAAGAAGTTAATTTTTTGACGCTAAAAACCCTACCCCTCCCTTAAAATTGTGGTTCAATATAAATTATCTTTCAAATTCAGAAGTACTTAAAATTAACGGCATTTAACTTATCTAGAAGAATTATTTCTGTAATATGTTTGATTCTGGAAGTTTACAGAAAAATTTATTGTTCAAAATAAAAAAGCATGCTTAGTAGATACAAAACTGTGTTCACAAGTACTTTTATTGTCATACTTAAAATTCTTAAAATTCCATCTGGGTTTTCCTGCATCAAATTTTGTGCTGATTTGTAGGTAATAAAATTAATCAGGATTATATGGGGCTAATGCCCTATAACGAGTGAAATATCCATTTACATATAGGAACATAAATTAAACTTTCTGGCACAAGATAACAATTTTTTGCTTTTATAAATAAATATTGCTGAGCTGTCCTTGATAAAAGATAAGTTAAGATTTGGTGGATGCAACAAAATACATTTATCTTCAAATAGTTACGAAATTGTTAAAAATGCAGTAATGGTCAGTGATGGAAGTACCATTTCAGTTTTCAATACAATAAATAGTACTTGTTTATTAGTCAAATGTACACAAGGCTTTTCACTTTCATTTAATTTTCAGCTCATATAATGCAATTTGTTTATTTCCCCTTATAGTTCTGTTTTTATAGTGTAGTATTGTGTTATCTGTATTAAATTTGATTTGAATCATATGCATTTGCATTAAAATTGGTTTTACATCATATAATAGTTTCTTGATGAAATATTTCTTAAGATAAATTTTCTTTGTTTTTAAAAAGATCAATTTGAAGTTTAATTATATTTATTAATGCTAAAAATCTGTTCATGTCTTTATCACTCAGTGTTAAGTCTCTGTATTACAAGTGTTTTTATTTGTTCATTTTTGTGTTGTATTTTTCTATGTTTTTACTAGTGTTCATATTTTAAAATTAAAGTATTTATAACACCCAAAACTAAACAGAATAAGCTGTGCAATTAATCAGTTAACAGTATTTTCCATCATTGAAGTTAGTATCACGCTTGCAGATTTCGTTTTGTCATATCGTGGATATATAGTTTAAGTTATGTATACTTTCTTTTGTATGTGCACAGGTAAACATATACAGTAAAATCCCTCTAATGCGGACACGAACGGGACAATTTTTTTGTCCACAATAGAGGGGTGTCTGCAGGAGAGGGGTTAAATAATGTTATTTGCCTGGGAACCGGGGAATTAAAAATTGGCCGCATAAAAGGGATGTCCATTAGGAGGGTTTTTACTGTATATAACTACTAGACATTCTGATGTGTGACTTGTAACATTAGAGTTTGCCCCAGTGCTCAAGGTGTACTGAACAAATAGTTTTTCTTTACTCTTACCCCACACTGAGCTAAGTGTAAATTAAAATTGCTTGTTCTAAACCAAGCACATAACTTAATGTTATGTAGTACAAATGATGTTTTCCTATTTTTATGCAGCTCCAAGATTAAATAAAAAAATAAGTGTATTAGTATCTAGTTTATTTCTTCTTATGGTTAGCTCAATAACTTGACATTTTCAGAATATGACTAGAGACATACTTTTTATAGAGTTAATTAGTGTGAGTCTCCCATCTGAGTCTACATTTCTCTTTAATTTTATAAAATCCATGAAAGCTGACTCACTGAACTTACTCTTCAAACAATCCTTGTTTGATGTAATACTGTGTTTCTTCATTATGTATTGTGTTATTCTAGTAGCAATTATTGAAAGAAATTGTTGTTGAATACATTTGTTTATGTAGTTACTCTCTAATTTTGCGTGCAGTATTGGCATAATGTTTATTATGTATTATCATTTTCCAGGGGTCTGTCCAGAATTTCTCACAGGGTCCATTTTTTGTGAAAATCAAATAATTTTGTGAAAAATCAATTAATTTTGTAAAAAATCAAAAAATTTTGCAAAAAAAAAAAAAAAAAAAAGCAAAAACTAAGTTTTAAAATTTTGAGATGATGCAGACTGCATCATTGACACTTAAAGTTGAGTGTTTTCCCTCTTTTCTGTTGAGAATATCATTCTTGAGCGTTTTTCTAGTATTCGGGGAGGGGGTTGCATCTCTCTCTGGGAGGTGAGCCACCCCTCAAGTATCAGTATTTATCTACCATTCTACATTATGTTAAATAATACTGGAAATGTTTTATGTATAGTATTTAAAATAATTGTAAGAACAAAATTCAGGCAGGGGTTCAGCATTTAACTTTTTGACCCAAGACACTGTTAAAGAGCACAGAATTTCCTTTAAAACTTATAAATGCCATGATTTTTACAAAAATAAAATAAGATTTTATTTGTATACCTCTTAACAAAGCATACTAAACATTGAAAATTCGAAAAATCCGATGCTCTCTTTGCATCAAAAGTATAAAACAGCTTGTAAAAGAAATATTTTTAATCAAATTATTTTATAATTGCATTTTAGAGTAATATGATAACCATATCATTAATATCTGGACACAGTTGAAGCAAAATGAAACATAATAATAATAATAATAATTAAACCATCGATTCGGCATTTTAATTTTTAACTCATAAAAGAAAATGGAATTTTGCTTTAAAACTTGAAATAAGCGTTGTTACAAAAATAAAGAGACTTTTCATTTATTTGCATCCTAATAAAGTCAAGTTAGCTTGAAAAAAGAACAAAATATGATTCTCATATTGGATGTAAAAAGATTGCATTTCTCAAAATGTAGGCATCTAAAGAAAAAAACGGTAAATAAAAGAATTTTTTTAAAGTTAATTCTCCTTTTTAGAATCGATAAATAAAACCCATATAACTTTCTCCCAAAATAACAGTTTAACATTGCACCGTCAAATGCAAAGTGGCAATAAGTTTGAAGTTGGTAATCCTATCAGTATAGATGAAGTAGACCACAGTGTATCCTAATTTTAAGGGAACATTAAGAAAGAAAGGGGGGAGGGGGAGGATAAATAAAAATAAAACTGCTATTACTGATGCCCAGGGGAAATGTGTTAAAACTTTCTTCCATGTTTAACTTACAGGCAGGCTATGCATTTATATATATTGAATGATAACTGATGATTTAGCATAATATCTTAATTTGTATGCATACTATGAAAATAACTAATATTGCATTGTAATAAATAAAACTAGTAAAAATGTTTTTAAATTTATTAATTTTATCAATGCAGGTTTGGTGTGAAAAACAGAAACTGTGTTGTTCTTGAATTTTGTTAAGTAAGTATTGAAAATTTTTCTTTTTTTCTTATTTTCTATGACATGTGCACTCTTGATGTTCAAAAAGTCTTTTATCTATTCTGGATTACTATGGAGTGGTTCTTCATTCATTAACACGTATGTCACACAACACAACAGTTGAAAAGCATTTCACCTAAAATGCCAGAGCTTCTATGGTGAGAAATTAATTCAATATTTCCCTGCAGTTGGTATCCATAAACTGAAATTCAGTAGCTCTAAAAAAAAGTTTACTTTAAAGAATTTCTAAAATGTAGGATCTTAAAGTCTTCTGAAGTAAATGCATTTAATTTTGCTTTCTTATTCATCCATTATCTAGTGACATTGCAATAGTCAGGGCCCCTACATACCTACCTTTTTTGGATTGGGCATAAAATTTATGCATTTTATCTGTTTTTTATGGGTCAGTCGTGATGCAATTCTTCACACCTTTCACTGCCAAATCTGATGTTTTTTGCTGGAGCTTCCCACATGTTTAGGTCCAGATATACTCTTAACTATAATTTTCTTCTGAATTTAGAATTTTAGCAGAATTTTCAAAAAAGAATTGCTACAAACCCTCTAAAAATCAAGCACAACAAAAAAATTTAATAAATTTACCCAAATCAATTATTTTTGTTTCCAATATTTTTTAAGGACAATTAATTGTGTTGTTAACTTTTAATGTTGTTCACCATAGCTACATTAAAATATATTTATTTTAATTTAAATATATTTATTATAAGTTTTTTTATTCATTTCTTTTTGCTATTCAATGGATGGTTGCCCTCCACCATTTTTATTTTTTTGAAACCCATCTCCCTAAAAGCTGTACATAAAAGATGTTCAAAACCACTTTTATTTTTTCTCTAATCTTGAACTTTGATTTTTTAGAGGCAGTCAAACGTTTTTTCTAGGTCAAAAAAGAGATTTGTAGACCTTTGCTGTTTGGTCAAAATCTCTTCGAATTGCATTTATGGCAGTTAATTTTACATTTTGATGTTGAAGTACATAAGATAATAATCTTACATGCTCAGTTATGTGGCTGTGACTTAATAATTTTAATAATGGCAACAGGTTGAAGTTCAAGGTCAAATGTAAAATTTTTACTCATTTCAAAGGGGGATAACTCACTTAATGGACGAAAACACAAAATAAAATGTGGCAATAACTAATAACTGGAATCATGCTAATAAGAAAATGTAACTGTTGTTGTGTGTTTGTTTACCCTTAATAGGTTGCAGCTCCTCAAAAATCAGAAAAAGGACATTTTTAGACCCCTGTAAGCGAAAAGAGGATGGAATTGAAAATTAAATTTCTTAACCAATTGAATATTCTATTCAAGTACTATGCATGTTTTACATATTGTTTTGTGTATTAAGTTTGCAAAAAAGATAGTTTTTTGAAATTGAGTAGTTTTATTAGTTAAGGCACACACTAAAATAGAAAAAAAAAAGTGTGAAAACATCATTGCATATTCTTAAATTATGAATATTACACACTATATAATGTATATATCTATATACAGTCGAACCTCTATATATCGAACTTCCACATACCAAAATTTTCTATATATCGAAATTTCAGCAAATTCCTATGTTCATTACATAGAAAAATTGTTTCTATATATCGAAAAAATCTCTATATATCGAAAAAATTTTCCATACATTCATAGATTTTTTTTTCTCCACTTCAGACTTTTTGTCTCATGAAAAATGAAAGTTACGGGAGAAAATTATATTCACTAAAGGTTGCTACAAAACTCATAAGGAATCTGGAGTTGAGGGCTGTGTAGATAGGTCGTTGCTACGTTCTGTAGTTCTTAAATTCTCTCAAGTTTATTTCAAATCTAAGTTGTAACCAGTAACACTGTAAATTCAGTTTCAAGTTATCCCTTTTGTCAGTTGATTATTATTCCTAGTTTTTTAGCTTCAGTAAAAATCATTCAAGTGAAGTAGATTGATTTTTTACTTTTTTCTTGATTACACTGTCAAAACGACCCCCCCCCCCTAATGTTGCGAATCAAGTTAATTGCAGAAGAATGAAGATGTATGACAGCGCAAAAATGTAATTTCTGTTAATTTTTTATTTTTCAACTTTCATTTAATTAGAAATTGGGTTTAAAAATTAGAAATTGGGTTTTATACATGAAAATTAGCTTAAATTTTAGTGATTTAGGAGATTTGTACGATAAAATAAGATCGTTTCTATATATCGAAATTTCTATATATCGAATTTTTTTCCGGAAATTTGCTACTTCGATATATGGAGGTCCGACTGTATATAAAAATGGATGTATGTTTGTGGGTGTGTGGGTATATGTGTATGTTCCTTATATAAATCCACAGTTTTCGTCGGATTTCTTCCAAATTTGGCATAGAGGTAAATTGTTACTCAGGAATTTATATAGGCGGGTTTTTGGAATTTAAAAAAGATCCGAAGAGGTTCAAGTTCATATTTTTAATCATAAATTGCTCTTTTCGACACGAACAAATTTTTGTATAGTTATGAATTTAGTCTAAATGAAAAGCCCGTAAAAAACTGCCCTAGATGAAGTCTTCAAAGATTAACTACTATCGTTAAATTTAGGAACTTTGATTCCAAGCTAATAAAAATGATTTGCAACTTATAACCACCAGGATATATTTTAAACACAATCAACACAAAAAGTATCATTAACAACGGCCGTTAAAGTGTCTTAGCGACAAGTGAAACTCATGTTTGGTAAGAGAGCCGTTGATAGGCGAAATAATACTGAACATCGTTTCTTAGCCCCAGGGATTCATTGATGCTACCGATGGTTATACTTAATTTTAATGCTACTGTTAAATTGTAATTTTTAATGTTGTTTAATTAAAAAATCCACAATAGTAAGAATTGTGTGTCATTTTTTATCAGTGTTTTACACGTTAATAGCAGAGAAAATACAAACATTAGTAAGGTATTAATATTACATTCAAGATTGACGTACTATCTTCGACTGTTTCAGCATTAGAATACTTTTATTAAAACCATATGTATTTCATTCACATGATCCTTACCAAATCAATATCCAATGTGTAAATTTTCTGTATACTATTCCTTGATTTATGTTGAATCATTAAGTAATTCAGTTCAACTATAACCAATAACCTAATTCTGTTATATAGAAGTCGCTCCAGGCTATCAAAGAACATGTATGTTTGTGGGTGTGTGGGAGTGTATGTTCCTTCTACAAATCCTAGTTTTCGTCGGATTTCTTCCATATTTAGCACAAAGGTAAATTGTTGCTCAGGATTTCATATAGGCTGGTTTTCAAAATTTTAAAATGACCCAAAATGGTCTAAATTCATATTTTCAGTCATAAAATTGCTCTTTCCAACATGAACAAATTTGTATATAGTTATGAATTTAATCTTAATGAAAAGCCCGTAATAAACTGCCCTACATAAAGTTTCTTCAAAGATTAATTACTATTGTTAAATTTAGGAGTTTTGATTCCAAGCTAATAAAAATGATTTGCAACTTATAACCACCAGGAAATATTTTAAATGCAATCAAAACTAAAGGTATTCTCAACGCTGGCCGTTAATGCCAATTTGCGACTACAGTAAAGCATGTTTGGCAAGAAAACCGAACGAAATGCTGCTTTTAAGCATTTTTTGAATAGCATCCTGCAAAGCAGGAATGCATTGCCGTCTTCGACGGTTCTACTTACTTTGTATGCTTTCTTTTGGTATTTCCGTTGCCGTAATGGTAAAACGAAATAATAGATTAGTATTTCCAACATGTACAGCCCAGAAAATATCAAAACTAGCTCGGTATCAATAATTCATTCATTATCCATGTACCAGCTTTAACAATTTAACTTTGGATGGTCCTTAAAACCAATCTGCATATGTTCTTTATACCATTCCATGATTTACGTCGGATCTTTACCTAATTCCATTCAACTAAGTTTAATCGCTGAGGGCTAACAAAGAACAAGAGTAAAAAATACTAATTTCGCAAATAAATTGCAAAATAATCATATTTGTGCTTAGTAGCGTATCTGGAATTTGTTTTTTAAGGGGGAGGGGGATGGTCATGATGTTTCTTACATGCACATAAGCTACCATACTAAGATTGCCAATATTCGCTAAAATTTAAGGTTTTGCACCTTTTTTGCAAAACCGCACGGAAATATAATTCGGCAGAATTCATACACTTTGGGAGGGTTGGAGTTTTAAGTTTGGAAAAAAATGCAAATAAATATTAATTTATATTTAAACTGTTTTAAACTGCGAAAAATTGCTACGTTTTTTATATAAACAAATTTCTTCATTTGAAATTTCATATTACCTTAACACTCGAGTAATAATACATCTGATGAAGCATCTTGGCCAACTAGCAATAATTTTATAACTGTTAGCAGGTATGATGCAACTTTTGACACTCAGAGATTGCTATTTAAAGGCATGATGAAATATTACTCCACAATATGAAGTTTTTTCTTCAACGTGAAATAAGTTGAAAAAAGCTGCATTCCCAATTAAAAAGCTAAGTTTGATAACTGCTATTGTAAACAATCGAAAAATATTGGAAGTTTGTAGCTACCATTAAGCATTTCAACAGTCACTGAAGAAGTGCTGTGACATACGAATGAACAATTATCACTATAATAGCTTAAACTCTCTTAAACAGTATATGGATTAGGTAAAACACTTTGTAAATCATGTGTAACCTCATTGGACGATTAAGTGCTGTAAATGTATGTGAGATATAACTATTTTCGATACAGAGAGCTTTATGTTACTTGCTCAAGGTTGGTTTCACTCACAAATGTAATTCTTCTTGCTGCTGGGAGGGGGACTAAGAAAAATATTTAGGAGAAAGTTTTGAATTAAATTTATGGATTAGAAAAATTTGAATCATTTAAGTTTTATTATCAAATTAAAATAATTATTCTTATACTTACAATATGTTTCTTCAGTAAATATATGTTATATAGACTACAATAGATACGTAATTTTAGAAGGTGCAGTGATGTTTTCACTTTATATTTCTGTTTTAGTGTGTGCGTTGACTAGAAAAATTACTCAATTTCAAATAACTGTATCATTTTTTCAAACCAAATACACAAAACAATATATACAACATGCATAGTACTTGAATGAAATATTTCATAGCCAATGATATTTTATTTTTAATTCCATCCCTTTTTGGTTTACAGGGGCCTTAAAATGTCATTTTTGTTCTTTTTCTGACTTTTGAGGGGCTATAACCCTTTAAAGGGTAAACAAAGGCACAACAACAGTTACATTTTCTTATTAGCCTGATTCCAGTGATTAGTTTTTGCCACATTTCATTTTGTTTTTTCGTTCTCTAAGCAAGTTACCTCCCTTTAAAATGAATAAAAATCTTACATTTGACCTTGAACTTAAACCTGTTGCCATTATTTTAATTACTAAGTCGCAGCCACATAACTTAGCATGTAAAACTATTATCTTATGTATTTCAACATCAAAATGTAAAATAACTGCCATAAATGAAATTCAAATAGATTTTGGCGAAAGTGCAAAAGTCTAAAGGTCCCATTTTTGACTACAAAATGACTATTAGTGACCTCTAAAAAATCAAAGGTCAAGATGAGAGAAAAAATAAAAGTGGTTTTAATCATCTTTCATGTACAGCTTTAAGGGATATGAGTTTCAAAAAAAAAAGGTCGAGCGCACCCATCTGTGGAATCTGTATAGATTGACCCACTTGTAAAAGAGTACAATATTTTTGCATCTGTGTTCAAAATAATATTTTTTTTTTCCTTTTCTATTCTAGTTCATTATTAAGCTTTGTTAAAAGGCTAGTAATTAAAATGTGTTTATTTACATTAAAACCTTTAGTCGTAAATGTTTAATAAAGTTCTGTAATAATTTTGAGTGAGTTTTCTAAAGTCATGAAGTTAAATGCTGATCTGAATAAAATTTAATTTTAAAACCATATCTTAAAATATTCTCATTGTAAAATAATGCAATGTAAATATTTTTCTCTCCTGTGTTTTGGACTAAAACTCTACAAGACTACCAAAATGTCCTCTTTTCCTTCCAAAGTTTGCTTATAAGGCTTTTTAATGTTTCAGTCAATTTGTCCTCTTTTAAATGGCCCTAAAAAAGTAGTTTTAACAGGCTTTTTCCCCTCACAGTGATCAACAAGCAACGATCGCCTCGAGACTTTCCATCCTTCTCCATTCGACACAGAAATTTCAACTTTGAAGTTAACTTCCTCTATAATAATGTAGAATCTATAAAAAAAAAGTGTATACTCCTTTTTTGGGATTGAAAAGGGGGAAAAGGAGGCATATTTGATCTTTTGGCTTTTTTTGTGCTCTTGCCAGAGCAGAAAAAATAAACCACAGGCTTGAAATTTTACGCAGTAGTTTGTGTTAAAAAATTAATGGGCTATGGCTTAAAGTTCTGCGGAATTTAAAATATTTTGTAAAATTCTTTGTTTGATGTTTTTCTAAAAATCTCAAAAATTCAAGTCTCTTGCTAGAGCAAAAGACAAACTCAGAGTCACAAATTTCCGCACTAAGGCTAAGTGCTCGTAAAAAATTAGATTTTTTTCGGCCCACCCTATTGCTCATATCAGTTTTCTTACACCCACTCAAAAATATTAATTCGAATCTATTCAATCTAATAGCAATTATAAAATTGATTTTTAAAAGTCTGTCTCTAACGTATTTCTTTTCATGTTGATGTCTCTTTTTTGGTTGAGCGCTACAAAATTCTTACTTTAAATGTCTTTTTCAAACATTTTTCAATTTTCAGAAGTTTAAATGTGTATGCTTTTCTCCAATCAGCTTGATTTCAGCTATCATAAAATGTGACTCAAAAAGAGCAAGCTTGGTGAATGGATAAACCAGTTTGTTCAATAAACCATATACTCTTTCCATCTTTCTTCGAAGAATGGGTATTATTATAAAAAAGGGGAGTATGTGCCCTGTAGCATCAGGGTTCACCATCACAACAGGGCAAGTGTGTATGTGTAGGGTGGAGAGGGATTATATTTCAGCTTGCCACCAATAGCATGTGATTTTGCAGAAACTTGTTTGCATGCTTGCAATTTCAATCCTTTTCCATCTTGTAATTTTTAAAATATGAAGTTATTTTATTATGTACAGGGGTGCCTACCTACGCAGACTGTGGCATTGAAATTTTTATAAAGGGGAGGGGGTGTGCCCTTACACTTAAGCGAGGTGGGCACCCCTGTCATATGCTACCCTAAATAGACCTTTTGAATTGTAATAGTCAGACCTCCATACATTGAAGTAGCAATTTTCCGTAAAAAAATTCAATGTATAGAAATTTTGATGCATACAAGGGATCTTTGATCTTCATTAATTACTCCTAGTCAACATTAAAATTATCTCTAATTTTTGTGTTTTAAACTCAATTTCTAATTTTATGAGAATCAGAGTAAATAAAAGTTAATACAACCTTAAATGAATTATTGTGAAACACTTATTGAACACTAGTTTCAAAGAAACCTACTGTATTGCAGTTTTATGTTTTTGAATGAAAGTTTTCAGTAAGTTTCAATGCTTTTGTAACTGCTTTTCAATTTCTTGTAATAGTAGACCCTCTGCTAGCGGAAGTACTAAATTTACCAGAAATGACATTTTTGCACCTTCAAATAATGTCAGCTCCTGATTATTCGCTGGTGGCTTATCCGCGGCCCTTCACACTTTCAATTTTTCTTTTCGGCAATGATTAATTGAATACAGACAAATACACATATTTTAACTCAACAAGTGCTAAGTTTACTTTTCGACATTCCTTATTGCTTTCTTCAATTTCCCTTCCAATGGCATTCAACCTTTTAAGGACAGAGACAGAAACAACCAGACCAGTTCAAACTTTACTTTTACATTGACACAATTTACTGCTTTACATCTGTTATACTAACTGATTTTTAGACGTACTCTACTTCCTGGTTTTTAGACCTACTCTACTTACTGAGTTTTAGATCTACCCTATTTGCGTGCATGAGCGGGTGATCAGACTAGCCTTGAAACAGTTTCTCTGCTCTCCCCTTTGCATTTTTCGTATAACCTAGAGTGGTTTGTTGCAGTTGATCTGCTTGCACAATTTGTTTGCATTTTTGTGCAATTTGTTTGCAGTAATAAGTGATAATTTTCCAGCTTTTGCACATACTGTTGTTTTATCTGTAACTGTATGCGAGTGCTATTGATCTTTTTAAGCAGTATTTGCCAGGGTTGTTTGGTTTATACCACATTGGTTTAAATCAAGTTTTTTTTTTTTTTTTTTTTTTTTAAATTTCATTGTTTTTCCCCAAATGTTCTCATAAATTTTACGTATTTTGTAAAGAGCAAAATCTAGTTAATGTAAAGTAACTAGCAAAGCTTTATAGATAAATTACAAAGTTAATAAATTCAGAAACTTATATTTTTTAAGGTTATGCAAGTTTGCTAAATAGTTTTTATTTTGTTATTTTTCTTTTTTTAAATCTATCAGCTTTCCTATTAGGTACATAAATATGGAAGGCAGTCCAACTAAGTTTTTCTAAAATTACATGGGAAAAAATCCAAGTAGCTCTTTTATAATTTTTTAATTATCATTCTATTTCTGTCTTTTGCATTTCAAAATAGTCCAAAAAGTATATTTCAAACGAAACTTCATATTCTAACTAATTTGCTTGATTACTTTAAATTTGTTGAGATAGATTATGTACCATTGAAACGATGTATAGTGTAAAAATATCTTAAAACTAGAATATTTAAATAACGAGAAAAAGAATAACTGAAGAAGTCCAAGAACACTTAGAGTAGGCATAAAATTGCGTTTATACCTGCACTTTTTGCATTCCCGATAGACGATGCAGTCAGAGCAAGAAAAGATAATGTATAAAATTAATGAAAACAGAAAACATTCATGTAACTCTGTGCTCTAATAAAAAATTAATAAATAAATAAATAAAATAATAAAAAAACGAATAATACCAAATTTTCACTTCTCAAAGAACTTTTTTGATCCCAATATAATGAAAGAAGTCTCATGTATGAATGGTGAAAGAATCAATAAACATTAATTTTTATAGAGTCTTCATTATTAAAATATATTAAAAGAGTAGTTTCATTTTGTACTGAGCCTTTTAGGTAAAATGATTTTTTTTTTCTTTAATAAAAAAAATTGTAGTAATAAATGCTTTAAACCAGTAGAAATAATGTCTACAATGGAAAACTACTTGCCCTGTTTCTGTAATTGTTGTCACTGATACATTTGGTAAACAAATAACATGATTTGTAACCTTTTTTAAAATCTTTAAACTAAATATGCATTGATATTTTGATTTTTAAAGTTGTATAATGTACGTCAGACTTATGATTCATTTGTAGATACTGCAAATATATGATTTTAAAATTACTTTTATTTTTTATTTATAGTAGATAGCTATGATTATGAGGAAATTAATTTGCAAGAATTTATTCTTGGTTAGTTGTAATTACAAATGTCTGAACACTAATCTCAGTAAATTATACCATTTACGTATTGTAATTTTTATAATAGTTAAAGATTTTCAAACTATATTCTCCTATAGAAATCTTTAAATATAAGGAAATAAATTGTACTCTTAATTGTTTAATTATGAAGAAATTAGGTACAAATATGAGTATTAAACATTGCTTAACAATAAATTCATAAAATCTTCATGATTTTCCCAAAATAAAATGGTTTTTCTTACAAATAATAATAAAAACCAGTAATAAAAAAGATAAAAAAGAATTTAAAACACAATTCGACTTAAATGACTTTTACTGAAACTAAAAAGCCTAGGAATGATAATCAGCAGACAAAAGAGATAGTTGCAACTGATACAGTAAAATCAGTTTCAGGCTAAGTATTAAACAAAGCTTGATACCAAATCAAAAACAAAGTAAAATGTAAAGTAAGGTTGCAACCAAGATTTAAAATAAACTTGATTTAATTTTTGAACTTCAGCACAAAACAACGACCTATCTGCCCAACCCCAGCTTCCATGTGAGTTTTGTAGCGACCTTTCCTGAACTTCACTTTTTCTGTAACCTTCATTTTTCATGAGGCTGTCTAAAGTGGAAAAAAATCTCCGAATAGTTTAATAAAAAATTTCGACATGAAACTATTTTTCCACTAATGGACATTGAAATTTGTTAGGAGTTCGATGTATGAAGGTTCGACTGTACTTTATTTTGTTTATCAATATATTTTTGTTAGTTGCGTATTTTTGAGAGAAGTACAAAATTGGAAGAGTGAGCATAATACAGGGGTCTGTCCAGGATTTTTCACAGGGTCCGTTTTTTGTGAAAAATCAAATAATTTTGTGAAAAATGAATTAATTTTGTGAAAAATCAAATAATTTCGCAAAAAAAAAAAAAAAAAAAATTTTTGTTAAAACGAAATTTTACAATTTAGAGATGGCACAAACTGCATCAATTAAACTTAAAGTTGAGTCTTTTACTCTTCTATGTCGAAAAAATCATTCTGGAGTGTTTATCTGATATTTGGCGGGAGTGGGGGGGGGGCATCGCTCTCTCAAGTATCAATATTTATCTACCATTCTACATTATGTTAAATTATACTAGAAATATTCCTGTACAGTATTTAAAATAACTGTAACAAAAAAAAAAATTAAGTAAATAAATAAAATAAAATTCAGAATAGCGTTCAGCATTTGACTTTTTGACCCAAGACACTCTTAAAAAGCACAGAATTTCGTTTAAAGCTTATAAATTCCGTGATTTTAACAAAAATAAAAAGATATTTTAATTGTTTACCTCTTAACAAAGCGTAATAAACATCAAAAATTCGAAAAATCGGATTCCCATAGCGGATGCAAAGAGATCGCAATTCTCAAAGTGAAGGCATCAAAAGTATAAAAACGGCTTGTAAAAGAAATATTTTTGATAAAATTATTTTAAAATTGCATTTAAGAGTCCTATGATAAACATTTCATTAATATCTGTGGACACAGTTGACGCAAAAAAAAAAAAAAAAATAATAATAAATAAAATAAAATAAACCATCTATTCAGCATTTTAATTTTTGACTCATAACAGAAAATTGAATTTTGCTTTAAAAACTTGAAATGAGAGTTCCGACAGAAATATAGAGACTTTTCATTTATTTGCATCCTAATAAAGCGAAGTTAGCTTGGAAAAAGAACAAAATATGATTCTCATATCGGATGTTAAAAGATTGCATTTTTCAAAATGTAGACATCTAAAGAAAAAAAAAACGGTAATTAAAAGCATTTATTTAAAGTTAATCATCCTTGTTAGCATCGAAAAATCAAAACTCATATAATTTTCTCCCAAAATAACAATTAAACATTGCATCACCGCACCGCAAAAACGCAAATATTGACAAGCTGGTAAAATGATAAGACTATTTTCCAATCAAGTCATTATAAAGGTTCAACGCCAGACGCTAAGTGGTGATAATTTTGAAGTTGGTAACCCTATCTGAAGAGATCATATTTTTTCCCCACCCTTACTATCTATCTCTTTGCAGTTCTAAGTTCATTTCGCAGATATATATTATTATTGTTTATTAAATCATGAGCAGGGAGAAAAGTGCTTACCAATGCCTTTTCAGAAAAGTTTACTACAACACCGCTGCTAATTAGCTGTGATAAAACAAACAACCATTATATTTATTTGGCAGTAGCAATTACTTATCACTTGCAGGAGTATCACAAGAGTGCCAATTTTTTTTTTTTTTTTTTCAAAATTAGCCGGTTTAGTATAAGCTGATCCCTCTAATTTGACTTCAAAAAAGGCTCCAAAAATTATCGGTTTATGCACAGAACTATGGTTTATACACTGAAATATGCGTTATTTTGCTTTTGCTCTTTCAATAAACAATTTGAAAGATCCGATCTTGTTTATCATAATTTTGTGAAGGGTCCGTTTTGTTTCACCGGGATTTTGTGAAAGGTCCGTTTTGTTTGTTTGGGATTTTGTGAAAGGTCCGTTTTGGTTGATCGGATTTTTGTGAAGGGTCCGTTAACGGACCCAAATATCCTCTGGCCAGACCCCTGTAATATAATGTTCAGGCATACTAACATTATAACACATGGTTCGAAGGAAAACTGTTTCCTGTTTCATTCTTGTTGCATCTTGCAAATATTTCAATAACTTTGAAATATAAAAGTTGTTTTACTACTCAAAAATGGCTTTTTATACTACTAATTATGTTACTTATTTGTTAATTTTTGGTAGTTGCATATTTTTTTTTGAGGGGGGGGGGTAATTGTTTCTTTCTTTTATTTTAAAATTTAAATACTGTGTGCCTCGCTTAAACTAGTACCGTCAATTCAAACATGTAATATTCAATTGAGCGGAATATTTGATTATGTGGGGGAATGTTTTTTACCTAACCAAACTGTTAACAAGATAATGAATGTTAGTGGTAAAAAGTAATCATGGGTGCAAGACCTTCCGTCTCAGGATGGATTTCCGTCTTGGAGAAAATTTCCGAGACCGAGGTCGGGACGGAAAGAAATTCGATGACTTTCCTTCAGATTTTACTTAAAAAAGAAAAATTGAGTGTTTGAAAAATATGCTTTTTAATTACGGAACCATTCCATAACTACGAATTTACATCAACATTCTCTCGATTTTCCACCATGGGCTTGTGTTGTTTGCAAAGTGCAAACAAACTCCGCGAAGGAGTGACTTTTAACTCCCGCTATTTGACTTTTTTTAGGTTGCTGTTATTCCCAACTCACTGCATTAGAGACCGCGGATTTGCTCGCTGATTTTTCGAATTAATCACTTTTCGTATCTATTTTTCACTTGTTATTTTCGATCATCCTTTGTTTTTTTTTTTTTTTTTTCATTTGCGTGGTTTTTTTTTTTTTTTTTTGCGAACTTTACACGCATAAATGACAATTATGTGCTCTCTTAAATTGCCTCAGAGTGGAATCTGAATCACCGATTGAGAGTGATTGTTGATGGGATGAAATGTTTACGCTACAGCGAAGGTCGTCCACATACCAGGTAAAACGGGAACTATCGGGGATTTTGAAGATTTTAATGAAAATGGGAATTCTGGAAAGAATCGGAGGAAACTTTCAAGCTGGTTTGAAACACCGATGGGCAACTGTTCCTGCATTTTTATCTATGACAATCTGGGGGGGGGGGGGGGTACTCAAAGGCTCCAGAATGAAAAATCGAAAAACTTAATTACAAGCCATTTTTGAAGCTAGGAGTGGTTCGGGATTTCTCCTCTGCAAACTGTTAAAAATTTAAAACTCAAAAATGTTTAGTCTGTCTTTAATGATGTAAAAGTGTGGAGGGGGAGGTTTAAAAAAAAAAACTTAAACTGGAGCCTTAAAAACACTAATTTAGGCAATTTTTGGTGAATTTATGAGAGATGGTTTCAGTGTTCAAACCTGAAAATGTTTTGTAGCTAATGTATTAAAAACTATTTGAAGCTATACTTAAATGACTTAAGAGAAAGAGTGTTTGGGACCCTCTCTCGAAAAATGTTTGTAATTGAAGTCTTAAAACTTTTAGGCTGTGTTTTGCAATGTCAAGAGCAGTGGCGGATACAGCCGGCGGGCAACCGGGCATTTGCCCGGTGGGCCGATCATGCTTCGGGCCGATCAACTAACAGCAAAGTATTTCAGGCCTGTCCACTAACAGCAAAGTATTTTGGGCCTGTATACTGACAGCAAAGTATTTCGGGCCGGGCCTGTCTACTAACAGCAAAATGTAAGTTTTGCGCACATGTGTTTAGAATAACGTAAATTCGCAAAACACAGCCTCAGCTCCTTTTTACGCATGGGTTAAAGCTTGCAGGTGGAGAGAGGCAAGGCCGTCACCAAGAGGGGGGGGGGAGAATTTCTGAAATGGGGCTGCACAGGGCCTAACTACCACACAGGCTGACTAGGCCTAGGCCTGGAACCCCATGTTTCTAAGGGGCCCCAAGTTTTTCAAAGAATTATGTATAGCATTGCAGCGATATGAAAAATACATGTATTTTTAAAAAACATAAAAATTAAGACTTATTAATTGGAAAAAAACTTCTTTAAAGGGGAATTTTTAATCATTTTGCCAGTAACGAATTTCCTTGGTCACAATTATGAGGAGGCTCAAAGGGGATTCATAAATGTACATAGGTGATTTATACATTGTTGTGTGATTAGGCAAAGAGGCCTCCAAAAGTGCATTCATGATTTAAAAATGTATATCAAACACCGCATAATCTTCAGGGGGCTCCAAATTAATGTGGGCCTAGAGCCTCCCTTTTAGTTAGTTGGGCCCTGGGGCGTAAAAAGTTAAAATACTTTTGGTTTCTTTGACGCTTTTATTTATAAATGACAATTCACAATTGCTCTAAAATGCAACTTACAACAAGGACCGACGTGAGGTCATGTCAGCTTAGTTGGAGAATAGGGGTCCGGCTCGGAATTGAATTTTTGAATTCGTGCAGAGTGTAAAATATCCTAAGGGTGAAAGGTGTAGAAGGGGGGTCTGAGAAAAAAAATTGCCTATGTCATTTTTTTCCCCTTTTGCTCTCGGCGACCCTGTTTATAACAATTGAAATAAAAGTGACAAATTTTTTTTTTTCCGTAAAATTATTTAACAAAATGCAATTTTAAAATCCATTGAGAAGTATGAAAGACTCTACATTATTAAGAGTATCAAATCAAAGGCCAAAGGCCGCCGAAATGTGAGTTTCAAACATTTTCTGATGAAACATAAAGTATTCTGTACGCTGTACAAACTCACAGTTTCGGTCTCCTTAGTTTAAAAAGAAAATAAGTTGATAAAAATCAATGTCGAAAGAATTCCGGTTGTCCCCAGAACCCTCCCCCCTCCTAATATCATCGAAGATTGTGTAAAATTTAAATTTTTGGGCTTCAATTTTGAATAACTTCATAAGAGAACAGCCGAATCCACTCCCGCCATAACATAGAATTCCAGTTTCGAAAATTTGCTGGAGGAAAGCACTCGAACCTCTCCCATTTTTTTCACATTCCCAAAGATGGTCTAAAACTGTATTTTTAAATTAACAGTATCAAAAATGTTCTGGGAAAGTGCCCCGTCCCCCTCCTCTCTCTCGACATCATCAATGAAGAGCATTTTAAATCTCGTTTTTAGTACTTCAATTTCGAAAATTTTCCGGGGTGAGCCTCCTGAAAACTCTTTTCCTAACATCACTGAAGGTCAGCAAAAATTTTGTTTTTGGAACTTAACTTTCGAGTAACTGCCCTAGTCTACCAAAAAAGGCTTTAAAAACTTCAATTTGAAAATTTTCTGGTGGATAGCCTCAGAATCTATCTCCGACTTAAAATCACCAAAGATCCTCTAAAACTGCGTTTTCAGAGCCAATATTTTTTTTTTTTTAATTTTCAGAGGACAGCCCTCGGAACCGCTCTTCATAGCACATACTCGAAGATAATTTAAAATTCTGTTTTTGGATTTCCACTTCCGAAAAATTGCAGCAGGAGAAACCCTGAACCTACGCTCCCCTAACATCACCAAATATTGTCTAAAATTGAGTTTTTAAGACTACAATTTCGAAAATTTTCCCAGGGGAGAGGCCCCCTGGGCCCCCCTATTTCAGACTTAATGTTAATCCTTCCATTAACTTTATGTTGCTAATACTTTAATGACTCCCAGAAGCCAGAAAGTTAAGTCCACTCTCTCTTTGTATTGATACATGCAATTGAAAAAAAAATTATGGGGCTGCTAAACTCGTATCCGCTCCCTCCCACCAGGTTTTTGACCTCGTATCGAGTCTGGGGCTCGTCAGGGTATGGCAGTATAAAAAAGGGAATGTTTATGACAGGGGCCAGTAATGTATGTTTGTGTCGAGGGACCCATGACAAACATAAGGACATACAAGGAATTAGGAAAAGGACCTACAGTAAAACTGTAAAGTTGACCACCCTTGTAAGTTGACCACCTGTCTATGCTGACCGCTTTTGTCAGGAACGGAATTAGTCCTATCTCATATGATAAAGGAAAACCTCTATAACTTGACCACCTCTCTATCTTGACCACCTGTCTATCTTGACCACTACTGTATGCCAAATTTGGTTTGAAGTACTATAAAAAAACCCTTTGCAAGTTGACCACTTGGTTTGTTTTTTAAAATTTTCTTCAGCAAATTATTTTATTTTATTATTTATTTATTTATTTATTTATTTATTTATTTGTTTTTGTTTTAATAGCTTTCCAAAAATGTTTTTTAATGCTTTGATGGGAGACTAGCATTTTATAACTAAACAGCAGCATAAAGCTTATGCTGCTCTTTATTCTCCAAACTTGTTTTTCATTTGTTGTTCTATTTGAGATAGCTTTTTGTACTCTGTTCAATGAAAATAGGTGTCAGTAGAAAAATTCAAAATCTTTTCTTTCAGTTGCAATATGTTGTGGCAACACAGGAATTCTGCTAAAAAGAGTAGGCCAGGATCTATACATTTTGGGCCCCCCCCCCCTGCAACAAAATATGTAGGGCCCCTCCCTAGTGGCCAGCAGTGTCTATTTGTAAAGCAAATAAGCCTTAGTGCTAGTTTTTTTTTTCTATTTTTTCTTCAATTTCTAGGGCCGTTAGCCTCTTTAAGCCTGCTAATGAGTTAGCCTGCTAATGAGAAATGAGTAAAGTTACAAGTTTATGGTGCAAGGGATTAAGAGATAGAACATTTTAATTTTGCCTCTATGAACTGGGAGAGTCGCGCTTATTGCTCTTTGTGCTATAAGTTGTACAAAAAAGGCTTGAAAAAGAAAGTTAGAACTTGAGATTAATAAAAAGTATGAAATATTATATTTAATTAATTGAAAATGGAAAAAGTCAGAGAAAATTAGCTGGCACATATGAAATTTCTAAAACTACAATGTCTAATATAGTTAAAAACAAGGAAAAAAATAACAAAATTATTTGAATAGTATTTTTAGTTATTGTTTCATTTTCAATAATGTTAAACAATGAAAGTGAGTTGAACAGGAAGAATAAGGGTGAATTACTCAAAAAATGAATACATGGTGCTAGAAATGACAAAAAAAAAAAAAATCATTACCACGCTTTATAAGTTGACCATCTGTCTAAGTTGACCACCAAAGTACTGCACCGCGACTGGTCAACTTATACAGGTTTCACTGTACTAGCCAAGCACTGTTATCATTTCGGAAATATTCAATCAAGTTTCGGGCATTATAAAAATGCTTAAATGGGACAATTACAATCATAATTTTCTCCCAAAATAAGGTTTAGCTAATAGTGTATCAATTTATTCACGATTAAAGCGCAGAAGTGTTCCTATCTGTTAAATTTTGTTTAAACAAAACATATTTAGTTGTTAAGAATAATTTCCTCATATTTAAGTGATATCCCAATCATTAGGTAAAAACTAATATCTATAAGAGCTATGGGGCCGTTACATCTCCTAATGCCAGGGCCGATTTTTTTTAACCAATCCGCCACTGGTCAAGAGAGGGGGGGGCTCTTTAGGTGAAATTCCGAAATTGGAGTCTTAAAAACGCAACTTTAACCATCTTTAAGGAACATAGGGGGTGGGGTTCGGGGTCCCCCTTCCCCAAAAAATGTTCAAAGCTAAAGTATTTAGAACTCTGCTTTAGGTAATTTTCAGGGGACTTATAGGAAGAGGGAATTCGAAGGTTTCCTCTCAATAAATTTTATAAATTAAATCCTTAAAACATTTCGGTAATGAAAAGGGGGAACTGCAAATTTAATGAACTTAGGGGAGGGAGAACTTTCTCCCCTGAAAACTTCTCCATGCTAAAGTATTGAAATGCTATTTTGGCTATTTTTGAGTAAGTTAAGAGTTAGGGAATTCAGGGTCTTTCTCGAAACATTTTCGAAATTGAAGTCTTAAAAATTTGGGTTGTCTTAGGTGATGTGGGGAGGGGAGTTGCTCTTTCAATAGAAAAATAAATCTTAATCACTTACACTGCTTCACAAGAAGGGAGTATTCCGCCGCCCAGCCCGAAAAATTTCTGTTTCTGAAGTTTTAAGAACTGTGTTTTGGACTATCTTTGGATGACTTTCGGGGGAAGGGAGTCTGAAGCTTCTTTCAAAAAGTTTCCGAAGTTAAAGTATTAAAACTTTAAGGCGGTCATAAGTCATGTAAGGGGGGTACTGTTCCTTTAAAAAAAAAAAACTTAGAAACTTAAGCCTTAAAAATTCAACTTTAGGACATTTATTGTGGCGAACTTAGAGGAAGGGGTTCGGGAGTTCTCTTACAAAAAATTTTTTGATACTGACATATTTAAAACGCTACTCTAGGCTACATTTGAGTGCTTTTAAGAGGGGTATGTTTCGGGTAGCCCTCCCTGGAGTGAGAATTCAGTTCCCCCTACTGCTTTTTTTAATTAATAAATATTGGAAAGTGTACCTCGTTTAAAAAATATATATACTTCACTGAAGCGTTTTTTTTAATTGCTAATTTTACCACCTGCTATCTTATAAAAGAATTTTTTTACAAATGAAGACTGTAGGGGAATGGTGATAGTTCATTAGTCACTCATACCCTTCCCCCACCTTTCCTTTTCTGGTTTGTTCGCGCCTCCTTGGGTAGACTTTCCGATCACAACTGATTCATTTTGCAAAAGTGAAAACCTTGTTCCCCAAGTGATTTTATTGCTGCAATAAAAATCTTTACGATCGGCAAAAACTAGCGGCGGGAAGGCCCGCCTACCACCATCCAACATCGTCTAAAATTGCGTTTTTGGAACTTCAATTTCGAAATATTGCCGAAGGAGAGTTCCTGAACTCCATCCCTTCGATAATGCATTCAAAAAGCGTATAAACATTATGAAAGATCAGGGCCGGATCAAGGAGTCGGAGGTCCTTAGGCATTAGAAGTGATAGCGCCCCCAGAGCCATCCCGACGTCAGAAAACAAGGGCGGGGATCTGTAGCGTCTAAATTTTTCACACCCAACGCGCAACACATACAGTTTTATTGAATACAAACAAGGAAGGAGCACCCCCCCCTTTTTTTTTGAAGAAAATATAACTTTTTTTTTTTTTTTTTTTGTATTTGCAACTTTGATATTTCTCCAGGGCCCCTAGGCTATTGCCTACATTGCCTATATAGTAATCCGGCCCTGTGAAAGATGGAGTACAATTACGTTTTTAAAATTTCAACTTTGAGGAGAACCCAGAGCCCCCCGCCCCACCTTTTACTCTAATATTTTTGAAGATCGCCCAATATTGTGATTTTAAGACTATCAGTTTGAAAAAATTGATATAAGAGAGTTCCTCAACACCTCCTTTCCCACAACTTAAACCAAAATGACCAACCATTGCGTTTTTGACTTCAATTTAAAAACATTTCTGGGGAGAGACCCCAGCCCCCCCCCCCCCCCGCCCCCGTTAACGCTTATAGAAAACAATTTAAACTAGGTTCATGTTGTTAGAAAAGCGAAAAGCTTAAAATTCAAATGAAACACAAATTCCAAAACTGGCATTATTAAAATACAACATTTATGCACATATATTTTTCCTTAAGCACACATGGGGGGGGGGGGGCTTAAAATATTTTCCGTCTTGAGCACATCACTAAACTTGCAAATCTTGATCAACTGACCATGAGTTTAGAGTATGAAAGTCAGAAAAACAAGCTGCAAAAAAAAAAAAAAAAAAAAAAAAATTGAAAAGCTCATAGTTACGTACAGTGTGTCCTAAAAGTTAGATACAACCAGGTTTTTATGTTTTACAAGTTAAAAATAAAAGTAACGAATTCAAAACAATTTAGAATCATAAAAATATCAGTCCAATATTTATACAAGAGCTATTCAGAAAGTAAGGAACGTTTTGGAACTTTAAAAAAAAACTGAACACAAGAAAAATATTTTATAATGCACAGATGAAAGAGCGACTAAAAGTCTAGTTTTCTACGTAGTCACCATCAAGTTGAGGCACTTATCATAGCAGTGGATAAGCTATGAAGTTATTTGGTCATTGAATTTGCTGCCTGTGATCTCAGCCATACAATGTTGTACACCCAAAGCTCTTCCTTGTCGTTCTCAAAGCGCTGTGTCTTAGCCAGTTCTTCATTTGTTGAAACTAGTGAAAATAACTAGGTGCAAAATTGGGATCATGGGGCAGATGAGGGAAAATCTCCCTTCATTGAGAACGTTAGTTTGACCGTTTTTAAACTGAATGCACCATTTTCGGACCGAACTTTCATTCATTACATTGTTCCATATACTCTTACACATGCTGATAGATTCTATATGTTTTAGGTTTTTTTGCCTACAAAAATTGCATCACAGGATTTTCATTTCATGAACACACTTTAAATTTGAAAATAAAAAAAATGGTTGTGTGGAGATGTTCCCGTTATACTGGCTGGATGCTGAGCACACAGAGTGCAAAAATATACTTGATCAGAGTGCGACTGGTGGCATGAGATTTTATTGTCCTAAAAGTTTATGGATAAATCATTGTTTTCCTTTTAACGTTCAAATTTTTAAGCCATTTTTTCTAATAATTTCAAAAACTCCACCAGGCATACTCAAAACAAGAGATTGAAGAACTTTTGTCTTTAAAGAAAACCAACTCTGTTCAGTTTGCAGCCTAAGATCTTGAACTATTTCAAACTGCCTCCTATTAGCAAATATTCCCCAGATGTTCTCTATTGGGTTTAGGTCAGAACTTAAGGCTGGCTAGTCCATAAGAGTTACTTGGTTTTGTCTAAACCATTGTATTGTAGAGTTAGACCCATGAATGGAGCACTTGTCTTGTTGGAATATCCATTAGTTCCCACCAGGGTTCGCCAATATATATCCGATATTTATTTTGAAAATATCATGATATTTTGATATTTATTTTTTCAACTACAGTATTTTCAATATAAAAAATATATTAATCACAGTAATATTGTTCATTTATTATTAAAAATAACCAAAAAGTTATGCACTATATTTTTATGATGTATTAATGCATCATCAGTACAGCAAAGTAATATAATATTCTATTTTTATTTTATATTCATTATTATAATTAGTAATGTAAAAATTTTAAATCATATTAAAAGTGCCTAATTGAATTAATATTAAACTATGCTCAGAAAAAAAGAAAATGTCTTATGACCTTGCACCAACGAATACATCTTTTTTACTTCTGAATCATATTACTGTATAAAAGTAGCTACTACAGAAGAAAAATGAGTAAAACAGCTAATGCTAAATTAACTTTATCAAAATTGACAAATATGTAAAATGAAACATTAGATATAAATAATGAGAGAAACCTTAATTTTAAGTCTACATATTGTAGAAATAATATAAGAAAATAAAGAGTGATTTGAGGATGCATTTACTATCTTGAAGTTTTTAGTTTGTGCTGATTGAAAATATATCATATGTATCAAAATATCAGATATTTTCAATATTTTCGAAAACATCATGATATTTTCGAATCCTGGTTCCCACCAAGCAATTTTCCAAATGGAAATAACTGTACTTCTAGCATTTTCTGATAACCTTCGGAACATTGACGACTTTTCAAAAAAGATCTATTGGTTGTTCCATTGAAAAATAATGCTTCCCACTTCATGAGTGAACCTCCCACTTGCTGAAAAAAGTTCAGCGTTCCTTGAGAATATCGCGCCAGTAATACGTTCAACCATCAGGAGCATCTAAAATTTAGATTTTCTAAATTGAATTTCTTTTCATCTCTAAAAAGAACACTTAACCATTCAGTTGTCCAAATCATGTGATTTCAGTCAAATGAGCACGTGCATCATTATACTGTTTTGTAAACTTCTGTGAACTTTGTAAACTTTGCGATGAACAAGAAATGCTAATTTCAAAGCTATTATTTGTAGATATTTCAGTTAAGATTTTCGAAAACAAAATTCTCTTGGCAATTATGGAAGTTAAAAAAAAACAGCATTACTGTTTCTATAGTTTATGTTTCTTATTACTATTTCTGTTTTTTCACTTAATATTGTATAAAGAAATAAAAGAAAATGTTGGGTGGATGGATGATTTGCTAGGTATGAAGGTTGACCCTAAACTGGTTAACTAAAGCCTGCATCATTTTTTAAATATGAAGTAATTACAGGACATCGAAATAAAGTTCATTTTATTTTATAGTATTAATGTATTGCTTGAACGTAAAGTGCATAATAGGAAGAAAAGGGGTTGCTTTTATCAATAGATTGCATTACTAAGTGATATGTGTTATTTTTTTTTTATCTTGTCATCCAACTGCAAAACGAAAAAGGAAAAGAAAAAAAATAATGGTACTGGAAATTTTGGATCACCAGATCAATACATACCCTTTCAAAGAAATTTCTGCTAAAAATTTATGCACAAGATATTCTTAGTTTAAAAATTATTAAATAACTAACTGTTTGTAAATTTTTTTTCTAAATCTCTTTTCAGAAGATAATGTGTTTTGTGAAGTGATGCTCAGATCAGTGTTGATGAGAGACCAAAGATCCTTGTTCCTGCTTGCTGAAAAAATCAGGTAAATATTTTATTTTTAAGCGCGAGCTATACCAAAGGCATTGTTACATACCAGATATCCATGTACCTGGAAACCGATGGATTTCTGCCACAATCGTCATGGGAAGTCATGATTTTCTGTGAACAATACAGTCAAACTGTCTTATAACAAGCGTATAGGGACCACAAAATTTGCTTGTTATAACCCAGTGTTTGTAAATCACGAGTTCGTAAAAAAAAAAATCAAAAAAATTTATACATGTTTGCTTTGTTATATTTATATTTCTGTACAGTACAGGTTTGGGTTTTTTGCTGGGCCATTTTTGCCAGGCCAGTGGAAAAAACCATGGCAGAAATGGAAAAAATGACAAAAACCTAATTGCAAATAAAGTAGCATTATAGTGTTAATCAAGAAATAGTGACAATATAATATAAATAATGCACTTTAATATTTTAGTTATGTCTCTCCATGTTACTTCTAATTTATAAGGTGAAAAATAAATAAAAAACAAATGTTAGGGTTGCAAAACTTAAGATTTTAAATGTTTGCTAAAACAATTTTTTCAGAATGAGCCAATTCCTTCAATGCTAAAACAAAGAATGTTTACTTAAGTTTAGTAAATTACTAAAAAAATTGAATTCTAATTATATATATATATACATACATAATTAATCACTTTTTTTTTGATCCCACTAAGATTTTTAAGTTATTTAATTAATAACAGAATATTTACTTGAATATAGAAAAATATTAACTTTTCCTCACTAAAGAAATAATGCATTTTTTCTCACTTACTGGGAAAATGGATATAGCCAAGAGAAGAATTTAAAAAGAAGAAAAAAAACCCGATCAATATGTGCATTCTATATTCACTCTGCTGTGATACTAGCTCACTCTACAGAAAATGGCAAAGCCTTTTATCAAAATCTTTTCGTGCTTTTACTTTTATATAAAAGGAAAAAAAAACTGTCCGTAAGTTGTTAACACAAAATCTATTTTTGCCACTTTGGCAAAAACCTATTTTTGCCGGGCGGTAAAAACCGTGGTTTTTTCCGCCTCCGGCAAAAACTTGCCAAGCCTGGTAGAGTACTAAAGAAGCTGGTTTCGTTATTGACTTGAACTGTCTTATTGTCTCTCTTTATTGTTTTTGAGAAATGTGGGATCTGAAAAACATCGTCATTTGCATCCGTGGCTTCAAAATAGTTTGAAGTTTTTCTGCACTTTAGGAGCCAATTATGTCAACGGCTATTTAACTACAAATTCTTCACATTTGTCATTATGGAGATTGCTTTCATTTTTTTTCTTTCTCTTCACTTTCAGCCACAGTATCCTATATGTTTTAAATGCTCTTTTACTCCATGAATTTCAATAAAAAGGACCGTGTCATCACTTGTTCCCCTGATTTATGTCTTGTCTCTAACTTTCAGTTGAATTCAAAATGATAATAGAATTTTGACAAAAGTAGAATAATCTTTTCTGAGGAGGAAATCAGCAGACATTTTATACATTACAAAAATATTACTTGCTTTAAGCGAGGATTGCTCATTAAATGTGAGTTTTGTTTCCATAGACTTAGCATTGTACCAACCAAATCTTTTAATTTCCTCGCTAAATCCCAGTTCTCGTTAAAACAGAACTCGCTATAAGCGAGTTTGACTGTACTAAAAAGTCTTGGAAACACAGTTGGTCATAGGTTTAGAGTTCTTAAACATACATACTTACCAAATTTCAAGGATTTGGAATACAGTAGACCATTTTAACACACACCTTGGGACCAGAGCTTTTGCGTTATACAGGTTTTTGCATCTATATATTAGCACTTCAGAATGAGTTTTATCTGCAATCAGTATTAAAGCACCATTATTTCAATTAGTTATTCACAAATAAATATGTTTCACAATCAAAATCCTGCACTTCTGCTAGCTTCATGGTTTGCATAACAGGTGAATTTTCAAGAGCCATCTGATATTTTCTGTTTACTATGAGTACTAATTTTCAATTTAAAAGCTTTGAAATGAGATGGAAAGTTGAAAATTTTTCAAAATTTAATTTGCCTAACAATTTTTATTTTTGCAAAGCAAAACAGGGATTTTTTCAAACTTCAAAACCTATTGTTTACTTCTGAAAAGTAGTGCGGTTTATAGAGAATTGCGTTATATAGGTCGGCGTTATAACGGTCTTCTACTGTACTATCTATGCATTTTAACTATTTTCACGATTTTGCAAGTAAGCTCGGCTTTTTGACACAGTTAGCGATCTGATTGCATTTACTTCCATAAAAAATGCTCGTTATTTTTTTACTATGGGATTGAACATTGATAGTTTTGTGTTCGCCATTTGCAATCCTTTTTATGTGTTACGTTGTGTCTTTCATGCTCGTCATTTTACTACATCCACTTGAAAATTTTAAACCATTTACATATGAGTTGATTCAAGCTAACACTGCTAGTAAAAATTATCATTAAGTTTTGCCTGTGTTTATCTTAAACTTTTAGAAGTAAAATTAGTTTAAAAACGTTCAGGATGGCGATAGACTACAATAGAATGGCAATAGAAAAAAAACTCCTTATAAAAAAAAATTAAGTCAAACATATTTTTTTAGAGAAAATTAACCTACACCTCTTGTAAAACATTTTTTTTTTTTTTTCAAATCTAAAAGTTGAGAGTATGTTTTCTTTTTCTTTCTTTTTTTTTTTTGACTTCAAAAAAAGTAAAAATATTTCAGTTTCCAAATTTTGGGTCCTATACACGTTTAATATAAGAAATTTCCTTTGAAATTTTATAAATCTGGAAGGAACTTATGGAAAAGTCCAGGACCCACAATGGGTTGTTTTTAGGCAGAAGTCCCCCCCCCTTTCTTTTTTACCATCTTTCAATGTTGACAGCTATGCTTTCCTGAAATTTTGGTGATCATAGCATGTAAGTTAATTATTAAGTATTTGTGGTCTTATTAATAAAACAGCAAAAAGGAACCTTTTTCAAATAACTGTTTGAGATTTTAAACCTTTTTACAACCTGGTAATATTTTATTGAATTGTGTTAACCCTTTTTCATCGATTAATAAATTAAACCAATCTTGTAAATTATATTACCCTGCACTAAGTTAGCAGCCATAAAAACTTATTTCTTGTTATTGCTGTTGATTTGAGAATGTCAATTCTTAATTAAAGACTGAAATAATGTAAAAGGGTATCAAATGATGATAGAGTTGAAATATAGCCGTTAGAGAGTAGAAAAACCAGCCAGTAAGATAAATAAGGGTAAATTTTTAGCTGGACAGGAAAATGTCGTTGGAAAATCATTTTGCTCTTACTGTCCAACCTAAATCATTTCAAATGATCGAAGTTATTTTAAAAAATGCAAGGTTAGGGTTTGATAACTGATTTTATCATTTTTCTTGTAATTTATTTATTCATTTTGTTAATAAATTGTGAGTTTACTTTTAGCATTTAATACAGGAAACCTACTAACTTAAAAAAATATAAACACATAATTATTTGATTCTTTTTGTTTTAAAAGTAAAATATTTATTTCAGAAATCTCTCTTAGCTTGAGAAATACATATTTACTTTTAAAACTAGCTTAATGGCTCCCCATTTGTCTATATCATTATTGCCACAAATTTAAAGACTCTTGTTTGGAAATTAATTCTTAAATTAAAATTTTTATTCAATATTTTAGTGGTTGAAAGAATATTATTGTGTATCAAATCAAGAGATTTTTTTAAGGTGAAGAAAATGTTTACATGTACATTTTCTGTGGAAGGTTTTTTCATGATTTGTCGTAAACCGAAGAAAGAATAATTTTTAAGATTTATACGCATTTCCCTTTGGAAGCAAATATTTTTTTTTTTTAATCTGTAACATTGTTTCTTCTGTAGTGTCACTGGTCATTGTTACATTTCTTGTTTTTGTAACTATAATTGAAGCTCAGCTAGTAATAGTGTTCTTCATATTGAATGTTTAGTAAATATGCCAAGCATAGCTCAAATAGTTGCAATTTTTGTTGCACAAAAAATTAATTACAACAGTTCTTGTAAAAATGAGTGTTTTTTTTCTGATAAAATTGCACCACGTTAGTTCGAGGTACACAACCTTTTTTTATTGAAGGGCCACTCACATTACAGGCTCACTAGTAGAGGGCCGCATTCCCCAGTATATATCTTGTGAAAAATTTATTTTTTTCCCTTGATAAAATTACATCTGATAAATGATGTTAATTTAATTAACTTACCTTAACCTTTTGAGTACTTTACTCCATTTATAACATAGTCAAATGGACCAAATACAAATTTTGTTATAGCTGTAATTTTGTAATAAAAAGGTAAATATTACACAGCAACATGAAGGGAAACAAGCGATCATGTTAAGCCATAATTTTTTTATTTGCAACTTCTCTATAGGCGAGTGCAACTGTAATTGAAATGTTTAATACCTTTCATTAAAGATAGAGAAAGAAAAATTAAAACACAAAACTGCAAAATTACTGCTTACACTGATTCAGAGTAAAAAGGCAAACCCTTTTCAATGCCGAAAATATTTTGTGCTTCTGATGCTAAGCAGGTAATTGCTGCTTTTAGTATGATGACGAAACTCAACTTTGCATGCATTAAAAAAGGGAGTTACGTGCATGCAAAATTTCTAATTTTGTGCTTTAATAATGTCAAATTTTATCACTAAAGTTATATGTTAAAATTAAACATTTTATTTCAACAGTTATTTTTTTTATGAAATAAAATACATTGGAACCAACATATTGAACCCAATGATGCAAAACTAAAAAAATTTTTTTTAATAATCCCATCTTCTTAAAAGGCATATTTTTAAAATTAATGTAAAATGCATATATGGTATGTGAATATGATAATTTTCTATAGCACAAAAAAATTATTAAATAAAAAATAACATAGTAATGAGAAAAAAAAATCATAACCATAAAAACAACGATGTGGAAAAAACAAGCATTTAATTAGCAAAACTGAAGAAATTTAAAATATTCTACTCGGTAATACAGGATTAATTAACAATATATGTGCTTAAAAAGAAATCAAAGCAAATCCATTCCAATGCAAAGGCAAGATTCTATTATATGAATGTTAAACAATATAAGGGGAAAAAAGGGAAATTTTATTCCTAAAAATTAAAAACATCATGCTAGTAAAAAAAATTCACTGAAATGTAATGAATTCAAAATTATCAAAGGGATGACCGAGAGTGAATTTTATTTATTAATTTTTTGTAATGGATTCATATTGTTGCTTGCTGAAATTCTCAAAATAGATTGCAAGTGTTTATCTGTTAATTTTCTGCTTAATTTTAACTCCTTAACATTCATCAAAGAGGAAGTTTGTTCACAAATGCATAGCTGTTACCAGCTCTCAAGGGAAACTTTTTAATGAAGTAAATTTCTCAATTTTCATCAAAGCAACAAAAATCCCTTAAAAAATAGATATTTCAGTAATTAGAATATGAAGAAAAATCCCTACAGTAATACAATCGCAAAAACAAAACCTTCATATTGGGATTTAAAATTTTATTTATCTGATCAGTTTTAAAACATTTTTGTTTAATTTTCCTGCATTTTCTTAAAAAACGTTCTCGTTTTCCTCTGAACTTCCGAAATGTTTATCTGCTGCAAAGAATTTTTATTACCACTTGTAAAAGAAAACGATCTTTTGCCTATTATTAAACTTTTTTTTTTGAAACCTAAAATTAGTTTTTTAACTTCAAAGAAATCTCCAATAATATCTTTAAAATCACTTTAATTTTTATTGTTACATTTATTCATGCAAACTCTCCCTATTTTTACTCTGCCTAATTTTTAGCTTTCAATGTTGGCAGATGTGCAACCGAGAATTGTAACTCACATGCTTGGATTTTTGTTCATGTTTTATTGATAAATACTAGAGGTAAAGCTTTGTAAAGCACCAAAAGCCCAATTCTCTCAAACTTGGACTTGCATATCATCGCATCAGAGCAACAGTAAGCTATCTAATCCCAGATATAACACTAAGATATCTTACTGTTGCTCTGAGCCGATGATATGTCAATAAGCTCTTAGTGCATGCTTTCAGGAGCTTCATCAATATCTCGTAATTGCTTTATTTGGTCCTTTTTTAGACCTGAAAATAAGCGCTGGCCATGTGGCAAATTCAGTGAAATAATGATAATAATGATAATAAATAGTGAATGGGGGGGAAAAAGGAAACAGTTGGTTACTCCTTTCCTACCCCCCCCCCCCTTTTTCTTTTAATGAATTTCTTTTTGTGCTATTCAATTTTGTTTCTAATGTTGTATTTTGAAAACAAAACTGTATCTTACTATATCTTGAACTAATGACACCAAACATATTGTCATTAATTATACGTTTATGTAATTCAAGGATAATGCGCTATGTATAATATAATCTTCATTGATCGGCACTGTATGTCATATCGATCAATGCAATTAAATAAAAACATATGTATTCTAAAAAATGCTTTTCTATTCTGGCCCAATTTATTTTTACTGCCCACTATTTCGAAACTATCGTAAAACGAAAGCCAATGGTAAAAAATCGCTGAAATATTGCAAAAAAAAAAAAAAAAAAAAAAAATCACAAATATTACGCTTGATTCTTGCTATCAAAAAACTTATAAAAATATGCCAAAATGCCAAGGCATTTGGCATATTTTTCATGGCAGTGGTTGCTACGAGAACAATTATTACGTTATTTGAAGAAGTGAGACCAATAAGTTTAAAGGGTCTACTAGGCACTGGTTAGTAACTAAAAATTGGAATTATCAGGTTTACTCTTTTTCTCTTCAAAGTCCTGAAATCTTTTTTCAAAAGAATGTAGCTAAGCTTTTTGATCTAGTGCGTGTAATTTAGTATCTCATCTGGAGTAGCTTCTTTTCCTTTTCTTTCCTGTTCTACATATTTTTTTTCCAAAAAAAAAGAAGAAAAAAGAAGCACTCGCAGGTTAATGTTATAAAAACCCTGTAGATAAACATATAAGTGACAGTTTTAATTATTAATGTCTGCATCAAAGCTGCTGTAATGAAGAGGCAGTTTAGTCTAATAAAGCAAAACATGATCAAACTTTGAACTCTGCAATTTTATATAAAAAAATTTAAAGTTTATTTAAATGTAAAAGAGACAGGATGGTTGAGTTTTTTGCTGAAATTTCCATTTGCAATTTTTTATTCACAGCAATTATCAGATGCATTTTCAACTAATGGCATTTTATTGCTTCATGTTTAGCCAACAGTTTTATATATTAATAGAATTTTGTTTCTTTTCAAGTTTTTATAAATATTATGAATCATAAGTTTAAGTATTCCTTGATGTGTAAAAAGTTTCAAAGATTAAAAAAAAAGTATTGAAATTAATTTGAAGTGAAAGTTGGTTTATCCAAGAAAAAAATTGTTCAAAGTTTTCAAGCTTTAGGTTTTCTAGCTCTGAAGAAAAATTGCTGTACTCTTCAACTGCATTGTAAAAACATGAAATTTTTGTATTTTGTATGGTTATTTTGAGAATAAAATAAAATTATCAACAACCATTCTTGAGCTTTTTACGACATGACTTTTGCTTTCACTAACTTGATATAAAGATAAACAATGGAGTCGTGCATCCCCAGAAGCCTAAATATAAGTTAACCATATTTTATAAGCACACTTAATGATTTTTTAATCTTAATTACGTCTGTGAATATTACTTGAATAACTATAAATAATGTGGGAAGGCTCTTTACTGATTGTATGCAACACTTCCTAGATTATTTAGATTTTTCTTTTTTTTATAGTGCAAATAATGTGGAAAAATCAGAATAGTGTAGATCTTTAGTTTCAAACAGTCAGGTTTCGGTAACCTTGGAATGCATGGGGAAGAAAGAAATAAATATGTCCAAAAATATATTAATCATCGTCGATTTTCTTTTTTTTTGGAAGTGTGAGGACCGCCGATAATTGGGAGTTTACTGTAGTCGTATTAGGATTCAAGTCATTTTATTTAAGAATCGGGGAAGATTGGTGTTAGAAGGAAGTGAAGTTGATTTTTGGCACACAGTGTAATATTTTTTTGTTGTACTTATCACGGATAAAAGCATCAGTTGGTACAATTAAAGCATTGGGAATTGACTCATTTTGGTTCCAAGAGTAGTGTACAAAAACAACATTGGAAAAAACTTGTGTCTATGCTTTAGATATGTTGATTAATGCTTGACTATTTCATTCTATAAAAAAACTAGCATGAGATTATAGTAAGAAATAACAACATCAAAAAGCACAATTTGCAGATTTTTTTGACGTTGTTATTTCTTACTTTACTTTTCAGCACAAAGGTAAATATTTATCTTAGCATGAGATTCTTCCGCGATTTTCCTCTTTTTTCCAGAAATTTTTATTTTTGCAGTTTTTTTTTTTTTGCAGTGTGTGTGGGTGAAATTACTAATCCTATTTTATAGCAGGCCGATGATGATAGAGGATTTTCAATGAATAAATTTATTGAGACAGAAACCAAGAAAACATTTTCCGAAAACCTATTGTACTAGTTAATTTAAGAAATAGGCCACCTTGTTAGATTTGCGCAAAGTTTTTGACATAACATCCAGGAACTGTAATAACGCATTTCGAAATACTAAAAACCAAGCTGGGTCCAAAGCTCTCATTTAACCAAAATGTAGAATAAGTCCTATCTTCTAAAGAGGTTCTAGGTACAATTTTACAACAATACTTATACAAACATCTGTTGCAGAAATGCACTGTTACATCTATGAAACTCTGCACTTGACTCTGATCTGACATTATTGAATACATTTCAGTCTTGAATTAACAGTAGAATATTTCGTAGTTGGAACTAAAGCGTTTCTTTTTGAAACAGTTATTTCCGATTAACCTTGCTTTTAAAAGAATTTGAATTTTATTAACTATTCAATGCTTCTATGGGTCGTTTCACGTTAAATCACCTAATGCCATGTGCCGTGATGTCTCAGATTTTGTCCTTTTTTTTTTACAAATCAATATCTATGAAAAAAGATCAAATATGAATTTTTTTAGGTTTTTTAAATAAAAATTAAGTTTTAGAAATTATTTTCAAAAATTCAATTTTTGATCACTTTTTGGAGTCACTGTTTAGGTGCAATGAATATAGAAAAATATCTTTTTTATGTTTATTTTTCAACCAATTAAGCTGATTTAAATATCAAGTTCAATATAATACTTTTCTCTTTCAGCACAAACAACAGAAAGTACCCTGTGAATAGTAGAGTGGTGCCACTCCTCATCCGAAGTCGGTTTTTATGCTCTTTGAATAGGGAGATTTAATAAGTAATATCTCTAGTGTACCAACTAACTCCTGCATGATATTTTAAGGTGTAAATAAACCATGCTCTTGCTATGTTCGAAAATTTAGATGGGTGTTTTTTGTTGTTTTGAAATAAAAAGTCCATTTGCAGAAAATTTACTTCAAATGCAAGTTTTCTATAAATTTAAAGCCTTTTTGAGCTATGAAAAGCTCTAAAACTTTTCAGAAAAATTAATACTGGAATGTCAAAGAATAAAAATTGATTTGTATCAATCATAAATCGTTAAAAATTTCACTTGGGGCGGGGGGGGGGGGGGGGGAGTGCAATATACCCCATTTTCGACTTGGTAGAAAAAAAATCATTTGATTGAAAATATACTAAGTAATAATAAGACGAAGGCTTTAAATAATAATAATAATGTCCTTATTTTTCATTTTTTGCGAGAGCAAATAAATAAATAAATAATATATATATATATATATTGAAAAGTTTTTTTAACATGAACTTGTTTGGGTTATGTAACACCTCACAATGATTCTCCCTTCTTGCAACTATACTATAGTAATACTAACCGTCAGGGTGGCTGGATTTGACGCCTGCGGTGCTGACCTCGCCGCCTACACAGCAGCTCCCACAATCTGCCTCCGGTGGGTTGGTGTACAACTCTATTCTTCCGAAGAACTAAAGTGCCATCGGCGCTTTACTTTCTTTGACTTCGCTTAGCGAAAGAAATTAAAATGACACGTTTTCGGTACGTAAAATTACATTCCTTCAAACGAAAAGATGAACATATTAGTACATGAAAAAACACATTGCCTTCGTCGGTACATTAATGAATAAACAATTTTTTTCGCAGTGCATACCTAGAATCATTCGATTCTGTTAAGCGCACCTTGTAACTTAACCATTAACTTAAACAATTCAATAACTTCCGCCTTAAAAAAGAAAAGAAGCAAGATTACGTGGCCTTGAGAAAGCTTAGCCTCTTGCCAGAATGATGGGGAAATTTATGAGGAAAAGTGTTCCGAAAGATGAACCGATAGGAGAAAATGTTAGGTTTTTAATTAAAGTCGCACAGCTATGCCACATAGCTAAACATATAACCAAGAAAACTACAAATCTGTCGATACCTGGTTCAATGCTCAGTTTTCTGTCATTCACCAGGATTAGAGATGACATAGTTTACATACGTACATAAAAAGATGCATAAATTTTTATTAATTTTATATTTTAGAATAAGTTTCAAAGCGATTTTAAAATATACCTACTTCAGTCAGCAAAAATAATCTTCTTCAGAGAAATCTAAAGTTAGGCTGCAAGAGTGGAGGATCATTGTCAGGTGTTACATAATTCAAGCAAATTCACGTTTTGAAAACTTAAGCTCAAAAGGGGCTTTAAAGTTACGGAAAACTTGTACTTGAAGTTAATTATCTGCAACTTTTTTTTTTTTTAAATCTCAAAACAACAAAAAGCACCCTTAGTTTTTGAACATAGCAAAAAAGCATGGTTCATTTATACTAGAGAAATAAAATAATCATGCAGATGTTAGTTGGTATTCCAGAGACATGATTTATCAGATCTCCCGATTGAAAAGCATAAAAACTGATTTTAGATGATAGTCTAAGATCCCACTAGGCTTGACTTACCCTTATCGAGTTTCCATAAATTGTTACCATGATAAAAAGTTAAAGTTGTAAATAAAACGCGAAAGTAAGAATTTCTACCTCTTACCTGTGAACTAATCGGGGTTGCCAGGTGTTAAAAAGTGCCTAACAATGAGTAATTTACCCTCATTGAGTTTCCAAAAACTGTTATCATAAATAAAGAGTCAAAGATGGAAATAAAACGCTTAAGTTTGCCTTCCTTTTTCGGGTCCCTAATCAGGGTTGTCATATGCTAAAAGGTGGCCGAAGAAGGAGATAATTCAGCCCTCACCGAGTTTCTGGAAATTGTTGTCATGAATGAAGAGTAAAAGCAGTAAATAAAACGCTAAAGTAAGATTGTCTACCTTTTTCCGGTTCCAGAGGTTCAAAAGTGCTCAAAAATGAGTCTAGTTTCAATATTTAAACTTCGAATAGCGGCACACTTATGATTCAACCACTTTTGCTTGTGCAACCCTATATCATCGGTTGTGTAATATTTTTACCTGCATTTTTATATACAGTAAAACCTCGCTACAACGATATTTTGGGGACCAAAGAAATATATTGTTGTAGAGGGATATATTGTTATATCGAGGGCCTACATATTTTGGAAATACGATAGAGCATTACATTTTAATGTTATAGTATACAATATCAAGGTAGAAATATATTTGGGGGATAATAAAAATTCTAACAATATCATGTCCCGGGAGCCTATCACAAGGATTGTTTGGCCTGTAATTTTATTTCCTTTTTTTAATAGGTAGAAATAACTTTTCCGATTTTATTACCTTCCTATTAAAACAATAACTCATTTTTTTCCCAACAAAAAGTTTTGAATAACCAGAAAGTCACTCTTTTGTCATACCCCCATTCGTTTCTCAAATTATATTTAAATTATTCAAAAATGTTATATCAACATTTCACAAGTTTAATTTGTAGTACTAAATTAAGCATACTTAAAGGTGTAAAATATCATCTTTGAACTAAATTTAATTATTTAAATAATCAAGGAACGTCATTTTAAAGTTTGTCCCCAGGTTTCATGTCATTCTCCTGTCCTTCCTAGGAATGAGTTCAATTATTATAGATTTAAAAAAAGAATTTTTAATTTGTTGTAGTACAACCTTGCTTATTATCACCATTTTGTATGATTTCTTAAGCATTTTGTAAATATGATTTGCCTGCTGTTCTTACTAAAAATTTTGAAGTTTAAAAATGGGTATGTAGTATTTTTAATAGTTCTTACAGTGGTGAAAGGGAATAAGTACACAATAAGCAGTAAGTCTTCTCTTGTAAGAGAAAACGGAAAAAAATGACAAAAGTTGATAAAATAGGATATTTTTCATTATTTGAAAACCAAATTATCGTAATAAAGGGGTTTGAAAATTAAAAAAAAAATCGTTTTACAGGGGTTTATTGCTGTAGAGAATATCGCAATATTGAGAGGAGGATAACATTAATTCCTATGCGAGTTCACCGGGATCACGAAATATTATCGTAGTAGAGGGATTATCGTTGTATCGGATAGTGTTGTAGCGAGGTTTCACTGTATAACTTCTGTGGAAACTCGATGAGAGTAAATAACTCATTTTGGGGCACCTTTTAGTCCCTGGCAACCCTGATTAGTTCACACGCAACAGGTAGGCAACCTTATTTAAGCGTTTTGCTTACAACTTTTATGCTTCGATTATGATAACAGTTTTTGAAAACTCAATGAGGGTAAATTACTTGTGTTTGGGCACTTTTTAGCCTCTGGCAGCCATGCTTAGGAACCGGAAAAAGGTAGACAACATTACTTAAGCATTTTATTTACAGTTTTTACTCATCATTTATGACAGTAATTTCCGGAAACTCGGTGAAGGGTAAATTATTTCCTTCTTTGGGCACCTTTTAGCCCCTGACAATCCTGATTAGGGGCCCAAAAAAGGTAGGCAACCTTACTGCATTTTATTTCCATCTTTTACTCTTTATTTATGATAACAGTATTTGGAAACTCGATGAAGGTAAACTACTCATTTTTAGGCACCTTTCAACCCCTGGCAACCTTGATTAATTCGTGAAAGAGGTTGAGATTCTTACTTTCGCGTGTTATTTACAACTTATACTCTTCATCTATGGCAGCAATTTTCGGAAACTCGATGAAGGTAGGTCAAGCCCAGTATGATCTTGGGTTATGAAGAGTGGCACCACTCTACTATTCATAGGGCCTTTTCTGTTGTTTATACTTGAAGAGAAAAGTATTACAGTAACCCCTCGTTATATCGCGCTTTTCGGGGGACAAAGAAAAAGAGCGATTTATCCGAAAGCGCGATATAACGGAGATCATTAAAAATAGTTATAAATCCAATACACAAGTAAATTAGCATTCGTTCTTTTTGACATGATTTTCTAATGGTTTCGATGTAATTCACGAATGTACTATCACACCTATTGAAATTTAAACAGGATTGAAATTTTAAGTAAATTTTCACCGTCAAAAAGTTAAAAACATCAAATGGCGAATGAAGACGATCTTTCTGAGCCACCGCGAGATAAGAGTGCGCATTCCAATGCCTCTCTTATTCCCAATAGACTTTCTAATCCGTTTGACTTGCTGTAGAAAGAATGTGAAAAGTAAAAGTAACCACATTGTTTACAAAAAATTCTTTTGCCCGTCCAGATCATTCTTCCTTTCTTTTATTCAAATCCCGGTTTGTGCAACCAAGCACAAATCTTTTCTGTGCTAAAAGAAGGGCGTATGTTCTTTTCTACATGGGCAAGTATGACACGTACTTGATGTCTCTCACTCATTGTGAAGGCAATGTATCAATACAAAAGAAGATGTTAAGTAGTTTACAGACTATCTTAAACTGAAATATACTGCACGTGTACGTACATTTCGATGACAGGAATTGCTGCTGCTTTTCCAGCGAATTCAGAAGAATAGCTTCCTTTTTTTGTTTAATGACAAAATAAAGAAAAAAGAGACCTTCTCTGAGCAATACCATATGTTTTCAGAAATGTTTTCAAACTTAAAGCAAAGGTTTTTTTTTTTCTTATTTTAGGCTTTAATATTTCGGGAGACAGAAAAAAAGAGCGATCGATCCGAATGAGCGATATAACGAGGGGGTTCTGTATCTTGAAATTGATACCTAAATCAGCTTAATTGGTTGAAAAACAAAGAAATTAGAGATGTTTTTCTAAATTCATTGCACCAAAAGGTGACTCCGAAAAGTAATCAAAAATGAAAGTTTTGAAAAATGCTCCATAACAATTTTCATTCAAAAAATCTAAAAAATAATAATTTGAGCTTATCACATAGATAGTATCTAATTGTAAAAAACAATGGACAAAATCTGAGACATGAGGGCACGGTCATTGGCGGCCCCAGGTTTTGCGGGGCCCTGGGCGAAGACGTTTTCCGCGGCTCTCAATTAAAAAATATTAATGATTGTATTAACTACAGGGATTTCATCGCAAAAGTGATATCGCCGCTCCAATTACGAACAAGACCCCCCAAAAAAGTCAGAAAAGATCCCTAGAAAGAGCTCCTTAAAGATTTCAATGACTCAGTTTTAGTCATGCCACCCCTGTTAATTATAAATAAAACGAATGTATATTAACAGAATTTAATCCTAATTATACGTAATTAAAATCACAAAACATTTTTCTTTCTCGATACAATCCCACATACACTATATGACATTTAATTTTAAAGGATTTCTCGAGAAATAAAAGACCTTTGTAACTTTTGTCACATAAAAGGTATGTTCTAGCTGTCATTTTCATTGAAAGTTATATCAACCATGCGTTTAGGAGACCAGCAACAAATTGAGCAAAACAAAAATTTTTTGATCATCGTTCATCGTAAATAGCTGAGAATTAGCTGTAAATTTCAGAAATTATTAACCTTACTATGTACAATTATGTTACGTCCTTTCGCAATAATATCCCTGATATTCATGAAGATATAAACATTTCTTTCAGAGCTACGTATTTTATTTAAAGGTTTTTGACTCATAACGTGTAAAGTTTCCCATCAAAGCTTACCAAACTTTCAGAAAACTTGACAGCACACAAGAGAAGTATTATAATTAAATTTTTAATTAAAATGTTGAAAATTTGATTAAATATGAACGTTTAAAGGAATTAATTTTTTCTCTGCGCATGCGCGAAAGACAGCAATTTATAACTTTTATAATCTGAACCCCAACTAGATTCTCCAACTCATAAGAAAATTTCAGTTCAATATTTTAAAAATTTAAAAAGTTATGAGCGTTCTAATAAGCTGAATTTGAATAGCTCTTGGGTAGACTACGAATCGTGAGGGATCGTTCGCAAATAATCTGTTTTTATCACGAATTACACTGAGTGATTGCAAGCAAATGTTGCTAACTTGCGAACGACCCTTAACGAGTTGTCGCCTATCCAAGATCTATTCAAATTCGGCTCATTATATCGCTGATAACTTTCTGAATTTTTAAGATATTTAACTGGAATTTTATTATGAGTTGGAGAATCTAGTTCAGGTATGGATTACGAAAGTTATAAATCGCGATCTTTCGCGCATGCGCAGAGAAAAATTAATTGCTTTAAATGTCCATTTTTTTAATCAAATTTTCAACATTTTACTTTTAAATTTTAATATTACACTTCTCTTGAGTGCTGCCAAATTTTCTGAAAGTTTGGTAAACTTTGATTGAACACTTGACGCGTTATGAGCCAAACACCTTCAAATAAAATTCGTAGTTCTGAGAGAAATGCTTCATGAATATCAATCCTATTTTCTCGAAAGTTCGTAAAATGATTGTAGTACATGTTAAGGTAATTGATTTTTTAAATTTACAGCTTATTCTCAGCTATTTACGATGAACGATGATCAAAAAAACATTTTGTTTTCTTCAATTTGTGGCTGGTCCCCTAATTGCTTGAGTTACATAACTTTTAATGGAAAATGATAGCTAGAACATACCTTTTATGTGACAGAAGTTACAAAGCAATTAGTCTTTTATTTCCTGACAAATCCTTAAAAATGTGAATTTTTGAAAGTGTCCCAATACTTTTGGTCATATAATGTATTATACGTATACATTTAGAATTTGCCTAAGAAGGCGCAGAGTATCAAGAGGGCGATTCAATTTCCACATTAAATGCGATACAGAATACCCTGAGTTTGAGGGGGCCGGGGGTGTCTCCCCCGGGAAATGTTTTGAAAAAATAGGCATAAAATTCTGGTTTTCAGGCCCTATACATAGGCTTCAAAAGTATTCAAAAGAGTACACAGCCGTGGCTTGTTTTTAGGGTGTTCTATAGGGCTGTTCATTTTTAATGCTATGAATAAATGGTTACTACACTCCTGTTTGTGAAAATTGCAACACCACGAAGGACTTACGCGAGTGAGCTGAAAATTGCAGGAAATGTAAAGTAGGGCATGATATGCAAATGATTAGAATTACAGACTGGTAGCGCATGCGTATGCTGAGCAGCGCCTTCTGAACGGCGGATAGAATCGAATATAAAAAGACGGCTGTAGCGAGGCGTGTATGATTTATCGGTATTTATATGCTAGAGTAAACCGTTAACTGAATCTTTACTATTCCTCTTCGACGAAAGAAAGCGAAATTTGAGCGAATTTCGGAGTTTGAACGAGGCAGAATCGTTGGCTTTCGAGAAGCTGGATGGTCTTATCGTGCAGTAGCCGCTCGTGTGCAGCGTAACAGCAGCACAATCATGCGTGTTTGGAAGCAGTGGACGGACGAGGGTAGGACAGCTCGGAAATCCGGGAGTGGACCCCGAAATGTGACGTCAGCTCGCGATGACAGACACCTGGTGCGTATGGCGCTGACGGACCGCACAGCTTCTTCTAGACAAATGGCAGCACAGTGGCCAACAGCTACAGGTGTTTCATTGTGTGCTTCATCAATTCGGAGACGTCTGCTGCAGCGTGGGCTGCGCGCAAGGATTCCTTTATACAGGATTCCTCTCACGCAAAACCATCGCCGCCTGCGGTTACAATGGGCCAATGTGCATAGGAGCTGGCGTGCTGATTGTCAGCAGGTCGTTTTTTCTGACGAATCCCGCTTCAATTTGTGGCACCACGATTGCCGAATTCGTGTCAGGCGCTATGCCTGTGAACGGCACATTCCGGAGTGCATTATTGAACTCCACAGTGGACGAACACCCGGAGTTATGGTCTGGGGTGCCATAGCATATCATGGATGATCACAATTGCTACTAATTGTGGGATATTTGAACAGTACCCGATACATAAACGAAGTTTTACAGCCGCAAGCTATTCCATTCCTGCAAGGATTGCCAGGGACTGCATTCCGGCAGGATAATGCCCGTCCACGTGTCGCCAGGACTGTCAAATCCTACCTTGATTCGCAGCAGGTACAGCTTCTTCTTCGACCTGCATATTCCCCGGATATGTCACTGATTGAACATGTGTGGGATTTCGTTGGGCGGCGTCTCGCTCGTGATCCTCGTCCTGTTGCTTCGACAGACGAACTTTGGTTGCGCATACAAACAATATGGAATGCTCTTCCGCAGGCAGAAATTCAAACTTCGTTTCACTTCATGCCGAGGAGTCGTGTAGCAGCTCTTATTGCGGCGCGTGGTGGCCACAGAAAATACTAATTTCCCTCTTTTTATTGTTTGTTTTTGTTTGAAAATGTAATAATTTATTTGTACCACTCAACTGTGTATTAAATATCATTCAACTATGATGCTTCCTTCATTTTGTTGCAATTTTCACAAACAGAAGTGTATTTATGAACCTAAATCTTAGAAGCGACAAAAGCAGATAAATTTCTTACATGTTAATATTTACGAGTTATTTTAGTAAGAAGAAACGCTTTGAATGAGGAATAAAAAAAATGAAAAGCATTTACATATACTTTTTACTAAGATTTTTTTTAGAAAGTTTTTTTGTTTTTTTTTTTGTTTTAATCTTGTTGTAAAAATCCTTACAAGCTAGTCCGATATTAATTTTACACATCAATGTTCAAATGAGAAAGTAATTATCCTAAATATCCCTTTACAGTTAATTATTTTTAGACTTTTTTGGGCATCTATAATCAAATCAATGATTTTACCAGGACGCGAACTAAACCGGCCGGGACACCGCGATTTTGTCTGAAAACCGGGACGTCTGACAAACCTACCTATACGCAGAGTTGGAATTACAAAAATATCAGGAATAAAATTGGAGAACCAAAACTTTTTATAAGTTTTACTCTTTTGCAAATTAAGATAATGCAAAATAAAAACTGATTTTGGTTCGGGAAATTGTTTACATTGATCGACAGAGAGAAGAGAAAAGACAACGCATCGTCACTTGATCACATCGGCTTTTGATATATAGTTGATTTTTGATCATCCCCCCAAACCCACCGACAGACAAAATGATCACTAGTAAAAAAATTCTAAAAATTCGTGTAGATATTTAGAAAAGATGTAATGAGAAAGTAACGTCCTTGTCTTTCAAACAATTTATAGTTTATACACTGGATAAGAAATAAAATTGAAGCAATGTTCAAGAAGACTCATTCTTATTTAATTATTTTCAAAGACTCTAGAACAATTAAACTTATTTAAAGCACTTCATTTGCTGTTTCCTGTCTCTAACATTTTTTTACTTGATTGTATCGTTTGATTGAATTGTTCTAAACTTGTAAGAAACTCGTTTCGAGTGTTTGTATTGTGGAAAACAAAAATGAATAGAGGCAGTACAATATTTTTTTACTTGGTCTAAACAGATTAATAGTATGCAGTAGAAGTAAGATAAGTTAGCAATAACATAAGAACTTCCAAAATGATGAATTGGGGATCAAATAATGAGCAAGATATGAAACATATGAGTCACAAAATTTTTTCTAAAGCACTATGTTGTAGAAACTTGAGAACAATTATTTAGTATACATTTTTAGTACCGGATGTAGCAAGGAGTTGAATTTGGCACATTTTGGTCGCCCCTCTTTCCCCTCACATGCGTTAGAAATTTTAGAATTCATGGTTTGTAACATACATTCTCCCAAATGTTGAAAGTTTTCAAGCACTTAAAAATCGAGTATGCTTTTTTTTTCGAACTTTTCATTTTTAGGAATGAAATCATGTCTTTCGGGAGTTGGGAGCCCCCAGCAAAGATATAACTTGTTCATCTTATAGGTAAATCCAGCCCAGCTAACAATAATACGTTAATGCAGAGACAAGTTTGGGATGGAGTGGAGAGTCAAGAGGAATTTGACAGCTGCATTTATAAGCCGTAGTGAAAAGAAAAAAAAATGTTTAGCTAGTTCGATAGTTGAAGCAGCTTTAGACTGTCGCTTGACTTTACTCTGCAATATTTACTGGACAAGACAAGTAATGAAAGACACCGCCAACTCAGTCATTCCAGCCGAGGACTGCAGATTCGTGCTTATTAGCGCTCATCAGCCCGGCTTAGGAATTGACTGAGCTGGAGGTGGAAAACCTCTTAAGGAAGCCAATTCCTAAGCTGGGCTGATGAGTGCTAATAAACACGAAACTGCAGTCCTCGGCTGGAATGACTGAGTTGGCGGTGTCTTTCATGTATTTCTGCCTTAGCCCTGGCTACAGGGCGGTAACTTACTGAAAAGACAAATAATATTTCACGCTTTACTTCGGCTTATAAATGCAGCTGTCCCACTTCTCCCACAGTTCAATTCTTCCCTACTTTCCCCTTATTATTATAGTTGTTATTACATACGTAGGTTTTGCCAAACGTTCCGGTTTTCAGACAAAATCCCGGTGTCCCGGCCGGTTTACTTCACGTCGCAGTAAAGGATAAATTTTATTACAGATGACCAAAAGAAGTCTAAAAGTAATTAACTGTGAAGGATTATTTAAAATAATAGTTTTGTCATTTCTGCACCTAAGAGCCAAACTGACGCAAGTCCAAAAATTGCAATTTTCTGTGCATTGCATGTAGATTGTAGAATTCTAGTCTACATCGAGCCATGCAAACGTTATTCTAATATATATATATATATATATATATATATATATATATATATATATATATATATATATCCTCTGTAATTATTTACCTGTGTTACATAAAAGAGCGCGCGTCCTATCCTTTGCATGCGCCAGACAAATGTTTTTCCTATCTCCTGTAAAGTAGCGATTAATGTGACTTACATTCGTCCAACTTTGATGTAAAGATCTATAAGACTAAATTTAATATCGGATTTGCTTCTGAGGATTTTTATAACAAGATTAGAAACAAAAAAAGGACTTTCTAAAAAAGTGCTAGCCAATGCAAAGAACATTGTAAATATTGTTCAAATTTTCATTCCTCATTCAAAGTTTTTCTTCTTACTAAAGTAACTTAAAAATATTAACATGTAGGAAATAAAATGGTAGTCCAGTGGCTCAGTGGGAGCGCATCGCGCTCCCACACCGCAGGTCCGGGTTCTATTCCCGGGTTGGGCATGGTCGGCTCAGTCGTTCATCCCTTCAGTGGGTCAAAAAAATAAGTACCAACCGTGCTTGAGAACTAAACCCTGGGCGTTCCGCGTTCGTCTGACCAACTAAGCGGAATATCTGCCTAGGGCCCCAAAGCCCTTGGTTAAGAAGACTGAGAGATGCTTAGTAGGCCTTGGCCCCATGTGCTGTCGTGTCACTGGGTTTGGTTTTAGGAAATAAAATGTTCTAATGTATCTACTTGCGTTGTGTATTATTTATGACCCCTGGTTTAGGCTTATAATTAGTAACCATTTATTCATAGCATTGAGAATGAATTACCGTCTAAAACTCTTAAAAACAACCAGCGGTGTGTTGAATACCCCTACGCTGGAGGGGGAGGAATATTCCAGTGCCCCTTTTGAACATTTCAGAAATCTGGCAAACCTATACGTAAGTAAATAAACCTTTGAGGAAAAACAGAAAATTATTTAAAGAAATCACAAAATTAACGTAAAATTATCACATAAAATATCACTAACTTAATACCGTTTTTAACGCGACCGCGTAAAAACCTCCCCGAACGGACATTTTTCGCAGACCGGTGCCGATCCTCTGGAGCAGAGGTTGAAAATCAATGTTTTAGGCAAAAACCAACACACTCCCCCCCCCCCCCGAAAACAACAATTGGGATTCATCCCGAAGGCAAACGACAGGCTATGTCATCCTATAGTCAGCAATTCGGGGCCTGGCCACTTGGGGGGGGGGGGACTGTTCGTTCTTGTTTTGCATTTATGACGGCTAACGGTCCCCCCCCCCGTTCAACAGAGCTTTGAACGATGTCAAGTTTGTTCTACACAGACGTAAAATAATATTAAAAAAGTCAGTTAAAATAATGCAAGTCGGCGTTCGATTGCCCGGAATACCTGACCCTGGAGCTGCTCCTGGGCACGGGGGGCTCCAATCCCAAGTTTACACTCCATACTATTTTCGATGAAAAAAGTCTGAAACGTACATTCGATGACCTTTAATTACATAATCTTAATAATATAGAATTTTGGATGTTTCTATTTGAGGATCACTCTATCTTAAGATTACACTATCTTGTACATCGCTAAAATACAATTGGAATGGAATTCTGAAAAGGGGCAGGGTGGTAGCATTCTCTATATCCCTTTGAAGACGGCCATGTCAGCCTAGTCGGAAACCAGGACCAGCTTCGGAATCACAGTGTTATACGTTTTAATAAGAATTGGGGGCTCAAAAATCACCAGACAGGGGCCCCCTTCCTTAGCTCTCTCTGGCCTTGAGTACATTCAAAAAATGCCTTGTGGTCACTCCTGATATTAAACCTATATCCAGTGCCTGATTGCCTCCCAACCTTTTGTTAAACATAGGCCTGGCACAGGCGCCACCAAATTTGACGGTCCTTCAAACTAGTATTCTTTAAGAGAGTGTTGCGAGTTAAAACAAAAGGGGAGGGGGTTAACCACAAATCGCAACCGGCGCTGCGACCCACCGGCCTTTCGGGCGACCGCCCGATTGCCCAGATCGTTTGGGTGTCCCCCTTGAACATTGATGTTAGATCACGCCCCCCTCCCTGAATGTAATTTGTGGGCAATACAAGATTGTTACCACAAAGTTATTACACTTTTGACTGGGAACAGGGTTAGCATTTACGAGGAACTTGATGGCTTTTAGAAAGACTTTTTCATAAAACTCGATGTTTTCTTTTTTTTTTTTTTTGGAAGGGGGGGGGGGGCGTTTACGTTACTTGGGCTAAATTTGCGAACTCAAATTTCGCGCAAGTAACATATTTCATTCATGATTATGCAGTATAAATGATGCAGACACCCCCCCCCCAATAGGGGATCCAGTTTTTTCTCTCTTCTTACTGTACAAGAAGAGTAAAAATTCTTCATTTGAAATGTCTTTTTTTTTAAGTCTACGGGAGCCTGATAGTTAACGCCTTCAATCTCCCTGAAACTTTCAGGATGCATTAGATATGAATACTACTTGATACTAGATACATGCTAGAATAAATTATTTGGTGGCTCACTTTTGGCTTTGGGGTAAAGGTCAATTGAAAATGCTTTTTTCGTTACATTTTTTGTCTTGTTTGCGTCCGGATATCTGCTAAAGCCGTAGGTGACCCTTGGAAATAAGTATAGGATGAATTACTCACCATAGTATAGTGCTCAGAAAATAACATGGGTTACTCTTTGCTTTAGTAGTTAAACGGTAGCAAAGTTGATGATTTTCAAAAAAAAAAAAAAAAAAGTCAAGGATTTGGGTCAATAACTCTGTGCGCGAAGAGTAGGGTCGGATTGTGCAATTGGGCAATCACCCGATGGGCCGGTGGGTCATGGGGCCGGCTGCGACTTGCGGTAAAACTTCTTATTTTTTACTCGCAACACTCTCTTAATGAATAAAAGTTTCAAGGACAGTGAAATTTTGGGACGCCTGCGCCAGGCCTATGGATAGCAGAGGCTTGGGAGGCAACCAGGCACTGGATATAGGTTTAATATCAGGAGCACCCTCGAGGTTTTTTTTTTTTTTTGAGTGCACTCAGGGCCCCGCGAGTCCCTGTCTGTTGGTTTTCGGCCCCCCTATCATCATTAAAACTATAAAACCCAAACGACTGATTCCGTGTCGTGCCTTTAGTTTCCGACTAGGCTGAAATGGCCTCTGATAGGGCACTGACGTCGGCCCCGAGTGTACTGAATAGATAAATAAAATTGATAGCTTCATAGTATCCACCGACATTTAATTGCTTACATAAAATATCATCACGAAATCACAGCTAAATAGAGAAAAACACAGGAGTCACAGAAATGTTTTGAATATATGTAAATCCGTCACTGGGTGAGGGAGACCGCCCCCTCCATGACCGTCAATTTCTAAAACCAATAATATAGAATTGAAGGAATTACTAGCAATCGCTACTAATTTCAATCAAGTACATTCCACAAATTTGCTTTAAATTAAGTTTAGACAGTTAGTGTAGTCGAGGATGGACAGCGTTATACCCACTTTTTTATTTGAACCTAAGCTCGCCCCTCCCCCATTTTTTGAACTTTAATAATTTTATATTTCTATATGTGTCTTCCAACCTTTTTCTTCCATGGAATACACTACACTGGTATGATAATATATTTTGATATGACTTAAACAGTGGTTTCCAACCCTGGGGATGATAGATCCCAAAAGGGAGATTCGTTCGTGAGGCGCGATAGGGGCCGATTAGTATTTAAAGTACAGGATAAAAGAGGGGGGGGGGGCAATTGATTCCATGCCCCCTACATTCCTCCACTGCTATTAGAAGCAAAGTTTTAAAGTTCATGAAATCTAAAGTAGTGGGAGACAAAAAAGTATAGTTCTGTAATAAAATGTTAATTTGTGTAGTCAAGTCAAATTCATTTGAAGATTTTCCTTGAAATTGCCTATTTAGATTAACCCAGATTCAAATCCTAAGAAAAAATATTTCTACTTCATAATGTTTCACTGTGTTGAAGAATAAAAGATTGACAGCATTCTATTGTAGTTTTCAAGATTGAATCTGAAACGTTTGATCACCCAAGCTTATAAATTACATTTAAGTTAACAAAACTTGATATTTTTGTCTTAAAATTTTATCGAAATCGTGTCTTAAAGTTTTTGAAATCACTACTCCGACCCCTGACAGCTGTAGTTTTAGTCTATGTGGTGTAGTTGAAAGACCAGGTTAGAAACCCAAGGCATCTAATCAACTTTTTAAATTACACCGTCTCAAAGTTTATAACTTGAAACAAAAAGAAGCCAAGTCTTAGGCCAATTACTCTCTGAATCAATAACTTTGAGCAAGAGCTGTAATTATACTCTATGTAGTGCAGTTTTAGACTCATGCCAGAAACCCACGGGATCTATTCAGCTTTATTAATTTAACGATCTCAAAAATGATGATTTCTGTATAGAAAAGCGCTTTTTGACGAGTTTACATACGTGCTACACATAATCTAATGAGCTCGAACTCGCTAAATACTAAACCGTAACAAGTCAAATGTAAGTTTTATGCTTCCAGTGCGATAAAATTTTTCTGCTACCTCAACCACAATACAACAATTCGTCTCACAAAGCTGATCCGCCATTTTGGCGCACTATTTTTTAGAGATCCTAGATTCTCAGGATCAGTGGCGATCCTCTTGGGAGAAGCGAATGGCTAACTAATTACAAGAAGGGGGGGGGGGGAAATAACTAATTAAAATATTTTTTTAAAGTTTTAAAACTGGATCCTATCTTTGTTTTTTATAATTATTATTTTTCATAATATATGCGATAAAAAGAGTTTAATTGAATATTAGAAGTGCTTTGAGGGCAAAGATTGAACAGTTAAAACATCAAAAAAAAAAAAAAAAAAGGTGAAGCTGTAAGGGCGGCAGCATTGAGTTTTTGCCTCGTCTCGGAAAAAACGAATATACGCCACTGAGCTCTCTCCCAAAAAATTTATTCTAAAAATAGTTTTCTATGACCTTTGGTGGTAGTATAAGGAGGAAAGGAGATTTTGCGGCTCTTCTCCGGAAGTTTTTCGAAATTGAAGCTTTAAGAATGCGATTGTTGGTCATCTTTGGTGACGTGAAGGGAAGAGATGGGATTCAGTTACATTTCGATATTGGCATTCCGAAATACGATTTTAGAGGATCGCTTGAAAAAGAGAGGTTCGGAGGTTTTCCCCAAAAGTTTTTTCAGAAACGAAGTCTAAAGTGCTATTGTGGGCTATCTATGGGGACGTTAGTGAAAGGCATAGGTTCAGAATTCTTCCCCAGAAATACTTTGATTTTGAAGTGCCAAAAATTCAACTTTAGACGATTTTAAATGATTTTTTGTACTTGAGGCGTCTTCTCCGGAAATTATTCGAAACTGAAGTCTTAAAAACGTGTGGCATACATTCAAAGGGCACTTAAATAAACTTTCCCTCCAGCCTTGAGATCCTTTTTGCTCAGCAGTCAAGTACTGGGTTAGCATCATAGAGGTTCGTGGATCAAACATCGTAATGGACACTGCTCCCGCATCCGTACGCCACAGTATGGTGACTCAGCTACTCAACAGATGGCGCCATGTAACGCAGCAACGGACCCCGCAAAGACAGCGACAAGCTGCAACCGGTGTCTCGTTGCTTTCGCCAGAACGACTGGCTTCTCGGCGCACCATCTGATTCAAATATTGTTCTCTCGTTTCCCCACTTCATCACTTAGAAGGGAAGTTATTAACGTACTTTCAAAGAGCACTTGACCCTATTTTGCCTCCGAGTCTTGAGATCCTTTTAGCTTAGCAGTCAAGTACTAAGTTATCATCATAAAAGTCCGTGGATCAAACCCCGCCAGCTTTCAGGGCGTTAGGTGACTGGGTTCGGAATTTTTATGCAGAAAGCTTTCGAAATTGAAGTGCAAAAACGTAGTTTTAGACGAACTTCGGTATTTGAAGTTCGGGGGGCTTCTCCGATAAATTGTTCAAAACGGAGTCTTAAAGATGCTATTGTTGGCCTTCTTTGACAACCCTTAATGTTTATATGGGATGGAGATTCTCCCCCGGAAAATTTCCAGAGTTGTAGTTCTAAAAACGTAACTTTGGGCCTTTAATGAAATTAGGAAAAAGCATGAAGTTCAGAACTCTCCACCGGAACTGTGCGTTGATATTGAAGTTCCAGAAACGCAATTTTCAACTTTCTTTTTTTGATGTTAGAGTGAGAGTTATGTAGTCTTTCCTAGAATTTTTTTTCGAAACTTTAGTCTTAAAAACGAGATTGTATAGTCTTATTTTGCTAACGTTAGGGGAAGAAATGGGTTCAAAAAATTTTTCCAGGCAATTTTTTGAAATTAAAAGCTCCAAGAGCGGAAAATTTTAGATGATCAACAATGACATGAGGGAGAGAGGACTCGTCTATCTGGAAAATTTTTGGAATTCAAGTCCTAAAAATGTAACTGGAAATGATTTTTTGTGATGTTGGAGAGGGGGAGATTCGGTGGTCTTTTCCCGGAACTTTTTGGAATTTTCGAGCTTTTTTTTTGGGGGGGGGGCGATCCCTCCCCCCCCCTGTGGATCCGCCACTGTCTGTTCAAACTAATTATAGAAAATATTAAGAATTTAAATTCATTGAAATCTGTACGTTATTTAGTTCGAAAACGTGCCATTTCCTGGAATGAATTGTTTTCCAACTAAACATGCCAATTTCAGGCATCTAATTACTACAGCTTAACTTATAAAAGCTGGACACCTGGCGAAGATAAAATATCTGAATTCATTGATGATTTAAGCAAAATTAATGGTTGACTTTCTTATAAAAAATGTACCCTAAAAGTGGTCGTATTACCAGCAAAGGAAGCATATTAAAAAAAGTTACCTAAACCACAAGAAAATTACAGACATTTAGAAAGTGTTAAAATACATAGCAAGAGACTTACGGGCTTTTTATGAAGAAATGTGTTTGTGGCCGGATTATAATGATCCGGAAGAGGATTTCTGAATTTAAAGATTTAGTTCAGCTATTAAATTTCCTTCGTTAAGTTTTCGTACCATTACAAGGGCGGAAATATTTATATCCATTTGACTTGTAATATTTGAAATAAAATTTATCGTTATTCCCTTGTCAAAGTAATGAAAAATATTTTTAAAAATTTTTGTCAAAAAACAATTCATCGACAGTTTTAATTTTTTTTTTCTTCTATGAAACGAGAAAATTTATGCAAAAGATGAGCAGCTATACTTTTATTCAAAAATGAAAAGAGCTCTAAATGTCAGATGAATGTTAAATAATTTTTTTTTGTCTCTCCTGTGAAATTAGTTTGGGTTGAAATGACTGTTTTTCGAACTCATCGACTAAATAAAAGAAAGATTTTGTGCATCGTTACAGCATTTTATTCAAGCATCAAAAATATTAGTGCATGCAGGGGCGCCTCGAACTAAAATTCTTGGGAGGGAGAAATTCCGAATTTGACGAATGAAATTCCAATTTTACCGAATGATAAAATACGAGCATGCCACACGTATCATATGTACCATTTAATGACAAGGAACTTTAGGCATCATTAAGGGATTACATTACCTCAAAAATGAACAAACGGTCAAAAAAAAAAAAAAAAAAAAAATAAATAAATAAATAAATAAAATAAAATAAATAAATAAAAATAATAATAATAATTTGAAATTCTGAAATTTTGAATTCAAATTATGTTTTTCGCAATAACGAACTGAGACAGGACCCTACTCATTGGAGTTATTGTTTCTAGAAACAGCTCCTGCCCCCCCCCCCAAGCCTGCCTCTCCTCCTGGGCGGTTACGTGTGCATAGTTGTGTGTGTAAGTGTGTAGGCTTGTGTGTGTGCGTAGACCTGTGTGTATGCACGTAGGCGTGTGTGTGTGAGCGTGCGTGTGTGTAGGACACGGACGCCTCCGACCAGGAGAAGCGGATAGCTCAGGACCGGAGCAGCCGCGCCGCGCCGCCTGCAGAGGACGGTGGGCGGTGGTGCTGCAGAGGCTTCTTGTTCAAGCTGAAAAAGGCACGGAACATCAAAAACAGTCAAATGAGAGCAATCGTGATTGCTCAAAAAAAATTATTGCTTATTTCAAAACTAAAAATTGTTTCACACACAGGGGAAAAATTTCATCGCTTTAGTTCACCCACTAAAAAAGTTATGAGTGGTTTAAGGTCATGCTCGTTATGTGTTCTTATGCAGAAGAAAAACTGTAACTTGCTTTTCATTGATGATCGTTTTTTCTTTTCTTTCTTTCTTTTTTTTGTGTGTGTGTGTATGTGTTTTAAAGTTATTCGAATCCCTAAGGATTTTTTTAATATTAAAGATACAGCTCTAAAGTAATACTTTTTGCAGTGAAGTTAATATATTTAACAAAACTGCACTGGATAAGCATTTTATAAATTACTAAAACATTTAGAGTATGTTATACCTTTAAAAACAAAATTTGTTAAGAAATTTTTTACATAATTAGTCACAGAAAATTTTCTAATAAACATGAAAGAAAATGAATGCACAGATTTTTAGAGATTATTATTGCTATCGTTTAGCAAAAACTATTTTTGAAATAAGGGCAAAAACAAAAAAGCCTTAAGAATTTTTAAAAATTGAAATTTTCTCAAATTTTTTGAATTTTCAAAGAAAGTGAGCAAAATTTTTAATCTTTGAAAATAAATTATTGATTGCGAATCAAGTATTCATGATCAGATTTTAAAGAATTACATAGTTTACATAAATTTATTAAAAAAATGTTTTGTAGCTAATGTGACCTTTTAAAAAGTTCAAAAAATTGAAAAAAAGAAAATAATAATAATCTCAATCTTGCTATACATTTGCGGAATCACCAGCAAAGTTTTCCAAAAAAGGAATTTTTCGGAGGTTACAGTGATTTTTCCATCGTTGCACCCCTGAGTGTATGTTTATGAAAATGTCTATTTTTCTCAAAGCAAAGTATTTATTTGACGAGTGGTCTTGGAACATATTCCTCAAGTTAGTCAAGACTGCATTGTGTTGAAATTGAAACAAACTATTTAAAAATAAGATTTTTCTTCTGGTTTGTAGGCGTTTTTGTTCATATGTTGTACATGTCTTTGCGCATTTTTTTTTTTACATACAAATCCACATTTCAAAACAATAAGCAGATTATTACTACTCTGTTTCTCAATGAATTCCACAAAAGTTTACTTTCGAGACTATGCTAATAAAGAATTTTTGAGGAATACTTAAAAACTGCATTTTCTAAAGCGAAATTTGCTTTCAGAAATTTTTTTGAATAAACGTTTGAAGTACTAATCGACTTGAGCTAAATTGTAATTTGAGGCAAAGAAGAACGTATTAATAGCATTGGGAAGAAAATAGATTTCAATACATTCCATTTTAGGGTTCTGAGGGAGGGGGGGGGGGCTTTCATTGATTTTATTCTCGAATACCAGTCGCGACTCTGGATAACTTGAATATCCCTTTATCTCGAAATTTTCATTGAGTCGTAAACTCTTTAGAAGGCTGTGGAATCTTCCCAAAACTCGAACTACCAATAACCCAGATTTTACCGATCCTTTGAGTCTTCGAGCTATCCAGAGTTGATTTATTTTCCAAACAGCCAGTAGCGAATAAAGAAAAATCTTTTGGAGGGGGCACGCCCCAAATGAATAGCCCCCCCCCCCCCGTCTTTGATATTTCATAACCAAGTTTTAATGACTTTATTTTTAAATGTGCGTGTTTTTAATGTTTTCTTTTTAGGATTCTTTCCGGTCAATGAATCTACTTCTAAGTACATGAATATTATGCATTAACATACTTTGAATTGAGAACGGAAAACATCTTTAACGTTTCAAGCCAACCGAATATAATGTCACCGAGATGCTAGACAATGAGCGGCTTTACTTAGGAACATTGTCATAATGATTATAACACGAGGGCAAGGTTGTTAAAGAAACCCATACCTCACTTGAGTTTTTATTAATTACATAATTTATAAAAAAATCATAACACTTCATAACATACAGTGACCGCCGCTTATTGAAATCACATTCGTTCTCAGGACATTTGATTTTATAAAGCGGCTGATTTTATAAACCGGCATACCTACATTTAAAAAAATGAAACGTTTTGAAGTTTAAATACTTTAAAAAACGAAATGAATTACGTCATTTGTTTTTGTTTTAAGTATTTCAAAATACAGTTGTATTTTAACTAAATATGAGGGTTTTTTTTTTTTTAACAAGGGTTTTAAAACATTGGCGTATTGTAGTAAGGTTAACACAGTTGGAGAGTACAGATTCAATATCGTTTGAGAATTTACTAAATGTTTTGTAACGTACAACATTGTATTTTCTTCTTTGCTCTAAAGAGCATCCGTATATCATCATCGCTTTTCTCACATCCATTGAAGAGGCAAATTTGGCGCTGAGATTTTCTAATCTTCTGAGACCAATTCCTTCACTTTTGGAGTTTCTTTATCAACTTTTTGCGTACGATGTCCAAAATTTTGATTTTATAAAACGGCGATAGTGATTTTATTAAAGGATGGTTTAAACATGTTTTTATATTGCAATGATTCTGTTCTTCCAGATTTGATTTTAAAAAGCGGCTGATTTTATAATCCAGTGATTTTATTAACAAGTTTTACTGAAGAATTTAGAAACTATTTCAGTGTGAATTTCAAAACAGTTGCTGATTTGTTCTTAAAGCCATGATACAGTTGAGATAACATATTGATACTATGTGCCGTTTCAATTAAAAATCATGGTTTTTCCAAGAAACTATGATTTCTTTTCTTTTGCATTTTTTCTAAGCTGAAAAAGAAATCTATTAATTCGCAAATGTATTCTTGGATCAGAATGACCCTTTTAGGTGCACCTACACATTGAAAAAAAAAAAAAAAAAGTTAATTATTGATTCAATCAAAGAAGATTTAGTGGACGAATCGCGATAATACGGTCCCTTGAATTCGAAACCAGTGAGTTAAATGTATTCCGCAACTCTGGGCCTCTGACTCCAGTAATACTTCTTTAGCAAATAAAAATGCTTAAAAAGTAATAAATAAAATAGCGAAATTGATTCCTTTTTTTTCGGGGGGAGGGGGGCACGTGCCTCCTGTGCCCCCCTAAAATCCGCTACTGCAAACAGCTGTCTTTTTCAGTGAGGTTACACCTGCTCCAACTGCGCCGTTGAATGCTAGCTGCCCCAAATAGGGAAGTTTTCGATTTTTCAATTTTATTTTTATATGATAGAGTAACATGTATGAACATCATAGGTGAAAAAATTTTTGCGATACGATAAGTAGTTTTTTTTTTAATTAATTTTTAAAGTTCAAGCGCCTGTGACGTCAGATGGCATAGGAAGTGACGTCCGATAGGAGAGAAACGCTAGCGAACCGGTTCCCATGTCATGGGAGAAATCGAAGAACGTGCATTCGACTTCGAAGATGAAACGTAAAAGGCTTATCTCCTCGCGTTTCTGGAACATTAAACCTCTCATCCTCTCGGAAATATTCGAATATCACCATTGATATTATTTGAGGAAGATTATTTAGATTGTGCTTTAACGAATCCGGCCTCCATAGTGTGTTCAAAAGGATTATTGACTTTCTAAAAAATAAAAATATCAGCGCGCTAAAAATGTCCCTAGCGAAAACAAGGGATCTTCGGCGGAAGGCTGGCCATTCGCGCCCTGTGACGTAGGTTCGTGACGTTTCAGAAGAGCGCACTTTTGCGCGTGGATTTTTAAAAATTCATTAAAAATCAACCACGGTGTTTTAAAATTCGGCGATGGTGAATTTTTTAGTTTTGAGGGTCAATTAACAATATGCAATAGCCAAAATATGAACATTTAATAGGTTGCAACTTCCCTATTGTATCTTTAGCTCGTTTTGTTCCGAAGCTCCGCTAAAACGCTTTCAATGTGGAAAGTTTCTTTTTTCTTTGGAGACATTGAAACATTTTGATACTATTTAGTCAACAATTGATTAAAAACAGAATATTGCCTAGATTGCAGATATTTTAATGACTTAATTGTTAATTTATCTTTTCTTTAAAGTAGTCGATATCGCTAAAATATCGAGATGGAGCTTCGTTCTAGTAAACAAATGAAACGTTCTCCATCGATACCATCACAACCAGTTGTGTCCATATTTGAAAATTATGTGTTCAAATCCCAGGCTTTAAATGTTGTAGGGGAATATGGTGCAAAGTGAAATAGTTAAGATAACTTACTTTTTTTTCAAAATGAACAGATTGGAAATTTGTTTTGAAAATTACGGTACATAAAGAAAGCACAATATATATATATATATTTTATCATACTTGCTTTGAAACGTTATTACCAGCGTTGTTACCAGCAAAAAAAAGGTGGAAATTTTCACTTTTTTTCATGGGGCAAAGTGAAAAATAAAATCTTTTTCTTATGAAATATTTTTTTTTTCCGGTTGTTAAAGATATTTTTGATGAAATAAATGAGTAAATAAAAGATTGAAAGAATTAATGAAAAGGAAATGAAACAATAAACGAATCAATAAATAAACTAGTTAATGCATGAGAAAAAATGAGTGTTTAAAAAAGTGAATGAGTAAGAAAATAAGTGAATGGATCAATAAATAAGGGAATTACTAAATGAAGAAATGTAAATGAAATAATTAATTAATGAAAACTTAAGTGATTTGATAAAGGATTGAATAATTAAATGAAATGGACTATTTCACTTTTCTCCGAAATGCACTTGACTAACTGTACAAAGCATTTAAAATACAAATAAGCTTAATATTAAACAAATAAACACTGCACCGAGTAATAGTAGGTTTCACCTAATATTTAAATCGTTAATAAAAAGAACTTTTTCATTTAATAACAAAAATAATTTTTGACTTACAACATGAGTATCAATTTTTGAAAAATGCTTTATTATCATATTCTTTGATTCTCAGGGATAATTTTTTCTTGACTAGAATATGCTACATGTGACATAAATAAAATATTACTAGGTAGTTGGCGCTAAAAACAGAGTAAATATTTTGCCATTTCACTTTACCACACATTCTCCTAGATATATTTTGTCTTAGTTTCAATGTTTTCAAATCGAAAAACGGCCGAAAAAAGTGTCAGGGTGCATGTGTGCAATCTTTTTGTATTATTAACAGGAATTGAAACTTTACCTTTCAAAGAATTTCTCAATGGTCTACAAAGAGCGAATGTACAATTTCTCATATTATTTCTACCCAAACTAAAAACTTAGTTTTAGGATTTTTTTGAAATTGTAACTTCAGCCTGTAAATTCAACACCTCCTTCCTCTTTTCAAAGAAAAAAAAAAGACCCTAGCTATTCATTTTAATATATTTTAACTAAAATTAGTTAAGATTTGATTGTGATTCAAAACCATTCATTTAAGGAACACTTTTATAGTTTTAGGTGACTTGAGATATAAGTGAGTTATTTTTAAAAATGATCATGAAATTTGAAAAGGAGAAACAATGTGAAACTTTCCACGTTAATGCTATACAAATTTGTTCTCCTCTAAAGAAATATTTATTCACAAAAATATTTTTTAAAAATAGTATTCATTATTTCTTGAATTTTTATTTTTAAGCAGGAGTCTAAGCGTTTTGTCTAAATAGTTATAACATCTAGAAATTTTCCTCTATCTTCGGAAGATTGTTCTCCATAAATATTTCACTATTAGATTAAGATTTAATTGCTTTTTTTTGACTTGATTATGAATGTGTAAAACAGGTATAAAGCTTAGGGTAATTTCTTTTTCGAAATCTTTTTTTTTTTTTTGTAAGGAATTCTTTAATAAAATTCGAGACATGGCCATGATTTTTTGAAAATTTCACTGATCTTATGTATTTACTTATTTATAATTTGCTTTTTAGTTTACCAAATGAGTTATCTTTCAAACTTTTTACAAGGCATTTCAAAGATGGATTCCTAAGTTTCTAAACACGCACATTTCGTTCCAATGCAAAAGTTTGTTTACAGAAAATCTTTTCCCTCTCATATGTATAAAACTCGTTTTTTTGTTAATAATGTTATTTTTTGCAGCTTGGATCTTGTTTCAGAATGAGAGAAGCTAGACAGTTTAACATCTCTCATTGTAGTTGGTTAGTTGAGTAAAAATTATTTATGTTACCTACTTTTACTATTGAAAAAAAAAAAATTAATGTGTTAATGTTGACTGTTCGGGAAATGTTTATTATTTCATGCTAACTAATCAAGAATGTGCTGACTCATTGGACCCTTAAAAAATAATTAGAAGCATCAAAAAGTAAAAAAGATGGTTTCAAAATTTTTAATTAAATTCTATTTTTGTACGTAACATTAATTAAATGTTTTTAAAGCTTATCTTAGTAATTGATTTTTATTGAAATATAGTTGATATTAACAGAGCCGCTCCGTAAGTACTTTTATCTGCTCCAAAACGGCAATTTTTCTGCTCTGAAAGGTGCTCTAAAATGTTCCGAAGCTTTTATTCGTTCTACTGGTGCTGCTAATTGCTTTTTGATTCGTTCTCAGTACACAAATACGCTTCGCAATAGTATAATAACTACAATACAAAAAAAAAAAAAAAAAGAATAAAAATTAAACTTGATTGGGTTAAATTGAATTTTAAAATTCTTTTAGTTTGTCATTCAAAACACTAGCAGCAAACTAGATATCCAATTTTAGGCTATAGATAGGGTTAATCATAAATAACTTTAAAGCAAAGAGTAATCTTCTGTTTGATTGCATCAATTTACGAACAAAATAAGTTTTTACTTTCAAATGCAGAACTTTTTTTGTTCAAATGTCTTCAATTTCTTTCATCCCAAACGTTAATTTTCAAATTTCATTACTAGTAACTAGTAAGTCATAAATATGTGAAATGCCTTGGTAATATATCCATGCCTATGTTCAAACTGCATTTACTCAGAAAAAAAGAAATACAAATACTATAATAGTGGCGCCATCTAACAACAATAACGTTTATCATGCCAACGTCATTGAAAGCGTGGCGTATCCCAAGCGGCATAAAACAGCATGTCGCTCAGTTTTATGGCGCTTGGGATGCGTGTGTTGACCGCCTTTTTTTAATGATGTACCGGGGAACCTTCCCCTTCCTTTTTTTTTCTTCAACGAGTTATTAAATTTTGCAGTTTTTTAAGCATGCATTTTAATTACGCATATTTAAAAATCACATTAAAAAAAAAACTTCAACCATAACTATTGGAATGTAAACAAACGAAAATCAATCGAAAATGAATGAAATTTTATGTTTACTACTAATCAGCATATACATTTATTTGCGGGGGAAAAAAGAAGCGACGGCAGACAAAAATAAATATAAAAAAAAATCTCCCCTAAAGGATTAGCATTTTTGTTTACACACCTCGAAACATAGAGATTGATTTTGATTTTTGAGGCATTTCATACTTTTAATGAATTTTTTGTATTAGTTTAATTGAAAAGGATAGTGTATTTACATAATAATAGTGATATTCGTTAGAAAAACATTGTCATTCTGAATTAACTAAGAAGTTTAAAAATTTGACAATTTCAGATTTGTACCCGATTTTACCAGAGCTCATTTTGAGGAGTTAAGAAAGAGTTTGAAGGAGTTTTTTTTTTTTTAAGACTGGAAAATAAGGGGAAATTGGAAAAAAAGAATTGAGGAATGTTCCTTTCAGAAAAAAAGGAGCTTTTACACAAATATAGATGTCTAATAAAAAGGAAAACAGATGGGTGATTCTAACAGAGAGTTAGTTACCATAGAGAGATTAAACACATTTTGAAAATTTTTCCCTAACTTTCCACCTAGATCATTTGTCCTCACAGTTTCAATGAAAACAATGCAAAAAATGCAACTAATTCATTGCATAAAAACAAGTAAAAAAGCGAATTTTGGAAAATTATGGAAGAAATTAATGCTGTCAAATTACAAGAGGTTTTTAAATTTAAGTACTAATTTGAAATTAAAAAAAAAAACAAGTACAGATAGAGCAAAGAAATTTATTACACAAAAATCTACCCGCCTTACATTATTTTGTTCCCATGATTTTCCATGCATTTGTCATAGCAGTGTACAAGTTTTTGTATTCCTATTTGTAGAAAGATGTCGCCCGTGTAGTCAACCATAAGGAGTCTTACAGGGCTTTGGCTGGGACATTTTTGAACTTTCTCCGGACTGCCCCCACCTCACTCGCAGCAACTTTCATTTGTTTTGGCATCTAAAGTGTTTCTTTGGCGGTCGACGGCACAACATCAGTGATGAGCTCAGAGAACATGTTACTCCATGGTTGAATACACTGGCGGCAACTTTCTACGAATAGGTATACAAAAACCTGTACCATGCTATGACAAATGCTTAGAAAAGCATGAGAACAAAATAACGTAAGGCTGGTACATTTTTTGCAATAAATTTCTTTGCTCTATCTGTACTTGTTCTTCTTTTTATTTCAAAATGGTACTTACTTTAAAAACATCCCTTGTACATAGTTATCTTGTACTAGTTACAGTATGCTAAACAATGGAAAATTAATGCCTCAGGCTTTGCGTTTCAAAAATGAAAAGGTTAAAATTGAATAAATTGTTGAAGATAAGTGTCATGAGTTTTGATGTATGTTACAAAATGTAAACGGGTTCATTTGCGGCCATGTTTCTGGCTTTTTATAAACTAGTGTAAAAAATTAAGAGAATTTTCAGATTTGATTAATTATCTCCAGAACTACAAGACTAATTTTAATGAAATTATGTATGTCCATTACAATGATACACTACAAAATAAATAACAATTAAAAATTTAAAATTTACACGCATGATCATGAACAAAACTTGTGGAGTTATGAATGTGTACATACCGTGTAGGTATGAAACAGTGGTTGCAAAATTGAACCAAAAAATGGGTTAGTAATCTGTAAGCCTCCTCCCCCCAATAGACATACAGGTCCTGCAGAGTGATTCCATACTTGAAATGATGCAGTTTATGAATTCCTGGGCGAATTGGTCCCACTCGCTCAACAATGCTGTTCTCAGGCCAAGGATGATCCTTGGAGGGAGTTGTGAGTCACTGTTGCCCTCCCAAGAGTGTCCTAGACACAGCATCGGATTTGGAAGTGTAAAGGCCCCTAATCAGTGTTCGAAAAGATCATCATATTTTCGAAAATATCCGATACTTTGATATATATTCGAATATATTGATATATATGTATATATCCGATATTTTCGACCTGTGAAAGTTAGGATATTTTGTAAAAATTTTATTGTGGAGGCCCCGGGGCAGTATCCCCGCCTGCTCTCCCCTAAATCCGGCCCTGCCTAGACATGCTCTACCGAGCTGAAGTCTAGAGATCTGTTTGGTGAATCCATCCGGCGAATATCCTCCCCTTCCAGAAATTTGTCAACCAGTCAAGTTCTATGTCGCCTTGCATTATCATTCATTGAAATAAACTCGGGGCCAACAGCCTCTGAAGATTCAAACATAGGACTCCAAATCTCATCCCTATACCTCACAGCTGTTATCGAGTCTCTTGCAGAGATATGGAGGGGTGTGCAGCCATTCAGCATGCTGCATGTCTAGACCATCAAATTTCGCCGCCATAGTGGTCGATTTTGCTGATATTGGAGGGCAGGTAGTGGGTTCTCGTTTCTCTCCATAGGAGTGTACAACATGAATTGAGAAACTGAGCCGGGACTCGTTGGTGAAGAGAATGGTCGCTCATTCTTCCATACTCCTATCTCTGTGCTCTCGGCACCAGGCTAAACGGGCTGGCCCTCTTTTTTTTAAGAAGTTTAACGTTCCGAGATTCTCTGTGTCAAAAGAGTACCGAAAATACTTTATTTCAGGCATAGCCTTCCACCATGGATAACACAGTGGCCATATGTTTGCATTGAATGACAGAGATCATACCAGTTACACGTACATAGAATCATCAGTGTTAATAGATAAGCAACAAATTTATAAAAGAACCATAGGAATCAATATGGAACATACAAGGGGCATATCCAATCGAACAGGGCAGCGAAATTTGGCTTTAATAGGCAATAGCAGTAGAAGACCGACTCAAGTGGTTTCAAAGCTAACACATCTCCCTTTTTTTCAACTTTTATGTTGATTTTCACTGTATTATGCACGTCTCCTTCTAACATACACATGACAATTATTCCAGTTTATTAAAGCCATTAGTTCAGTCTTTTGATATGTGTATCTATAAATCTTTCAAATGAAAATTATGGGTCAGAATAACTAAGATGAAACCAGGGGCAGATTTATCCGCTGGCCCATTGCGCCCTCGAACATGTGTGCCTTCAGGGTTTTTTTTTGAGGCCCTGCCTCTGTGCTTTTTAAAAAATATTTTTCTTTTGCGCCCTCGAACCTGTGCGCCTCTTTTTTTTTTTGCGCTCTTGAGCCTGTGCAAACTATGGGAGTCAAGGTTGGTGCCCTCTTAGGGAACGCAGTCCGCCCCAGGATGCAACACGATTTGAGAGTTACTGGTTAACTCCGGCTGTTGATTTTATGATGTTTGATGATGTCAGCGGTTGCTGTGAGTGTCCATAGACTGTTTTCATATGGTATTGGCCAACCAGTAATCATTAGTTCCCCCACCCCGGTTAACATTAATCTTTTCTAGCATGGAAAAAACCTGCGTTGAATGGCATTCCAATTACTTCCTCCTGCTTTCGAATGGAGTAAATGTAAGGTTTTTAACCCATAATGCACTTTGCAAAACAAGTTTGTTTACTTGCTAGGTATAGCCGCTAAGGATGCTGGGTAAAACTGCTTTCTCAAATACAGGATACAAGCTTTTTTCACATGTGAACAGTGACTTTTCCAACCAGTTTCTTTCAGAACTGGAGCAGAGAAATACGAGGTACAAAAGTGTCACGTGAGCCTGTTTAATTAGAATACTTCTGGTTAGTCCTTGGAGGCTAACTGAGTTAACACAACTTCTCTATTTCAACGGTCGCTCTGGGGCCTCTGTGGCTCTATGGTAGAAGCTTTGCTTCATATTCCGGAGGTTGCGGGTTCGATTCCCGCCGGTGCCCCGGGTGTCATTTCCTTTCTATGTGCTGTAAATTTTTCTTGTGTTGTCTTATCTGTTAATAAAGAAGTCCAACCAACCAATGGCACCAATCTTTCCCTAGTAGTTTATTACGGACACGCCAACAACAACAACAATGGCTGCTCTATTTGAACACAACCTCTATGGGAAAAACTTGTTAAATACAAATACAAAAGTGACGACCAGCAACAGGCTCTGGGCCCAGCTAGACTGGTCCTAGTCAATTTACAATCCTCAGTGAAGATCAATGGCCCTCTTAAAACTGTCTACTCCTTTGCTCATTACCACCTCTTCCGGTAAGCTGTTCCAAGGTTCCACTACCCTGCTAAAATAATAATTTTTCCTAATATCCATGTTAGCCTGAGATTTAAATAGCTTAAAACAATGACCCCTTGTCCTGTTTTCAGTGCTTAACTTTAGCCCCGTAACATCTTTCGTTTTAATAAATTTAAACAGCTGAATCATGTCCCCTCGGTCTCTTCTTTGCTCAAGACTGTACATTTTTAGCCTTCTAAGCCTGGAATCATAATCTAAGTGGGAAAGTCCACTTATTAGCCTTGTAGCCCGCCTTTGAACCCTTTCCAATACATTAATGTCTTAAAATGTTAACATACCAAATTTCTAAGCTTCAGTTTCAAAGTCCTTCATTAAAGTTTTTAAGCACTTACCACCTCAAATAAACCACAAGAGGAATTTTTACGAACTGTTTTTTGGCAATACTTCTCAGGGTTGCCCCACTTGATGCGATACGTATGTATTTCCCTTTTAATCAAGCATTTGTACTTACATTGAATGCAGCATAAGATGTACACTATATCAAACTTCAAATCATATTGTCCTCTACAAATCAACAGGTATAGTCAGTGCTATAGTTGGAAATGTTTGGGTGAATGCACCTTGGGGTTTGGAAGGTCTCACCAAAAGAAAAGGTGGTTTGAAACCAATTTACATTACATTTATCTTATTTTTCAATTTAAAAAAAAAATCAAAAAATCTGAGAATGGCATCCCTCCAAGTCCCTCCCTCTCCAACTACAGCATTGGGTGTAGCTTTAATATCCATTGGTTTTTAAAGGATAAATAAAAAATATTTAACGCTACATAACTTAAACAAGAATAACAAATGAATAAGGAAATGAACTAAAACGCTTATGTAAGAATTTTTTTCATCAAACAGAGGTAGTGGAAGAATGTGGAGAACTAGTGAAAACCTTTATTACAATCTAGTTTACTCATTCATTCTATTTTATTATAAAACCAGTACCAGAAACCTTATTTCTAGTTTTTTAATATTTTACATCAAGCTGCCAATTGTACGAAGATTGTCACGATTTCTTCTACTTTTTTTCTTTTTTTTGCATATTTTACAGGAGCTGGGATCCAAATCTCCATTTTGAAATCTTGACTTTCTGTCTTTTTAGTTCTTCAACCAGTAAAGCTTGATTTTTAGTAGATCTTAAGCTCATTCTATAACATAATCATCACTTTCATCTTAAGTATGCACTCTCTTCATTTTTTTTACTCCTCCTATTATTTTTAAACCAAATGAAGTATCATAGTAGTTTTACCTAATGAATATATCCAACCTACCATACATTTTAAAATGGGCTACACTAGTTCATTTCAGGGGCAGATACAAAAATAGTTTTGGAGGAGGCTCGGGAGAGTAAAACATAGCCTTCCCTCACAAAGCATTGTTTCAAAAAGATGGTTTTTAAAGGGCTTTATTTTTTCTTTTTCTTTATCTTAAAGTTTTCACGAGTTTCTTTTAAAATATTTTTAGTATCAATTAAAGCCATAGTCTATGCCGTAAAGTGCAGAAATATTATGTATTAATTTACTTTGGTTAAGGACATCAAGGTTGCCAAATTTAAGAACTAAATACCGGACAGGCTTCTTAAAGAGGAGGGTCGGGCCTGTCATTCAAGGTGTTGATTGCCTCCCCTTAGATTTGAAAAAGTTTGCATGGTTTTTAATGTTTTCCGATAAAATTTGCATTGAGTACATACCTTTGCCTCTCCCACCCCCCGGAAAATTTCAAAATTACGGTCCCAGGGAGGGCGAGTCCCATAAAAGGGAATGATGTCAGAAAGTTGGATTAACACCATAAGTTAAATGTAAAATTTTCTCTCACATATTCATGAAGAAAAAGGAAGCATATGAATACAAACTGCATTTTTTGCATTGCACTGATGTTTTTCTTTGTGAATATGTGTGAGATAAGTTTTAACACTAAAAACTATATTAAATGAAAACTTGTATTTCCAAGTTTTTTTCTTTTTTTCATGCAATAAGTAAAATTGAAATGGAATTGTCAGTAATATTAAAACTACCATCAGTGAACTTTTCCCACAGAATACAGAAAATATGCTTTGAACACCAAGTTTAATGGGGAATAGATACATACTACAACAGTTGCCAATATAAGTTTAATATTGTGTTCTGAAATGGAACTTTTTGATTTATTTTTGACAATGGTTAGAGCTTTGAGCAGAAATTAAAATGGGGGGAGCAAGTCCAATCATTGGCTTAGCAAAAGCTGACCCAAGTACCCCAAGTCAAGTGACTCAACAACGACGAATGGTTGGCGTATTTTGCGTGAAACAAGCGAAAGAAACCCTATTTCTTCCAATGCTTTGCTTTAAAACGTATCACGTGACTTGGGGTCTAGGTTTCATGAATGAAAGTCTTCACTCCTTCCATTTTATCTCTTCTCAATGGGTTAGAGTCACTTTCAACATCTGATAAATTAATTTCCAAATACAGTGAAACTTCGGTAACTCGACACTTGTTTTTTTTTTATGGTTAGCCCAATTCTAATTTCAATGGGCGAAAACCTGTCTAACTTGACGCAAATTTGCAGAAACCCTTATAAGTCAACATTCAATTGCTATTCTAGTCCAATTTTTGATACCAACATTCTTTCATATTGACCTCTTCTCAGAGTTTTATGCTGCGGTTTCTTGGTCAGTCAATCTTTTTCTGGAAAGCTCTTTTAGAGAATTTTATCCTTTATTCAGGGGAGTAAGCCACCACGCTGTGCTGTTAGTGCAATTCTAAAATGTCCAAGGCTGGAAAAATCTCAAATATTTTACATGCCCTGCCGGGCATTCTTGTTTAAAAAAAAACATGCCTGAATAAAATTTTTACATGCCCAGTTTTTTGTACTGTATTTAAGTAAGATCGCTCACTGACTTAACCGACGATTCCTAATGATTTTATGTTTGTCTAAATATGATTTTAGCGGCACTGCTTGAAATAAATTTTGAGCTCCAGTGAGGATGTGGTAGTTTTTCAGTAAAATACGAAATAATAAAATTTTAGGATGAAATATTTGATTAAAAAATGACATGCCCAGCCGGGCATGTAAGGGTAAAATATTCATGCCCCATCAGAATTTTTCCAATGGAAAATAATATCCCAGGCACATGTAGGGCAATAGCATTTTCAAGCCCTGAAAGGATAGTAAAAGGGTAGGATAAATGGACTTACGGAAGTCCTCTAGAGAAAGAAGGCACCATGACATGTTTTGCACAGGACGATTTTATGAACAGGACGTGTTTTATCTTTAACAGACCTGACTGATAAGAAGCTTTTTCTCCTCTTTTCGAAAATTATGGATTCATTCCTCATGAGGTATTCATATAATATTAATGATTTTATTATGCATTTTTCAAAAAAAGAAAAACGAAAAGAAAATGTATTTACTGGAATTAAATTTTGTAATTTAAATGTTAACATTAGAAAGTAAGTAATACAGAAACTCTTTAGGAATTAAAATAATGGAACCTCAATAAGTTGACATCCGCGTCAACATGTTTTTATATTTCCTTGTGGTGTCGAGTTATTGAGGTACCACCGTACATCAATTGCATTGAACAATCTCAGCATTTGACTGTTGAACAGAGAATATCAATTACACACGCAAATGTTAAACGTCCTGAAAATTAAATATATTTTGTTGATGTCTAAATGTATACTTTTTGTTTTTCTAAAAAAAGAAAGAAAAATAAAATAGAATAAATAAATAAAAATAATTATATAAAAAAAATTAATTTGAATTTTGACATCTTGAATTTAAATTATGTTTTTCGCAATCACGAGTGTGTGTATGTAGGCGTGTGTTTGTGTGTGGAGGGTATGTGTGTTTGTGTGTAGGGGTATGTGTGTGTGTAGGCATGTGTGTTTGTGTCTGTGTGCAGGCATAAGTGTGTGGGTAGTTGTGTGTATGAATGTGTGTTTGTGTGGGGGGGGGGGGGTATGTGTATGTGTGTGTAGGCATATGTGTTTGTGTCTGTGTACAGGCATGAATGTGTGAGTAGTTATGTGTATGTGTCTGTATGTATGCATTTGTGTATGTGTGTGTAGGTGTATGTGTTTGTGTGTGTGTATTTGTGTATGTATGCGCGTGTGTGTAGGATATGGATGCAACCTGGAGACGGCTTTCGCTATAGGAGCAGCATCGTGAGGAGCCGGTCAACGGTGATGCTGCAGAGGGTGGCGGGGGGGGGGGGGGGGGAATAAAATCATAGGACATCAAAACAGTTAAATGAAAGCAATAAGCAATCATGATTGCTCAATAAAAATTGAATCAGCTTTAAAACAGAGTAGAGGAGAATGTTAAGCAACCATTAATGTAATTGTAAATTGCGCTAAAAAGCAAAAATTAAAAAAAAAAACATTTTCTACACCCTATCATTTTTTTAAACATAGTTTTAAAAGTTTCGGCGCAAAGTTGTGAATGAAGAATAGCGATCGTTCCACTTGTGAGGTACACTCAGAGAGTATTGCATCAAGCCTTGAAATCATAAAGGCCTAGCGGTAAAGCACTGTTACCATCACAATGGTCCGTGGATCAAAACACACGTATCGCTTACTCTGATGTCCACATCCATGCCTCATATGTCAATATGTTGTCAGAAATGTAATGAAACTAGATACATTCAATTTAACAGTAAATTTAAATTTGAATCAAATCAGAAAAGTTGATAATGGCTCCTCTATCAAAATTAAAACTGTTATTTGATATCACATTTACCAAATCTTTTACATTTCATATTATTATTAAAATAATAGAGAAAGCATATGTTCAATAAGCTTCTCTTATATTAATGTCAACAGGGCCCGATTACCAACTAGGCTCTGATTTAGGGCTCTCGAATATGAGAAGCCTTCAAATGATTATAAATTGAATGATCATTTGAAAGCCCGTGACAAGGTCCCTTAAACAATGATATTTATATTGTTTAAGTTTTAATTTATTACTGATGAAAAAGAAAGATTTTCCCTTTATTTATTTTCCTTTTGCTTCTGCTTATTCAAGATGTAAGTTGCTCTGCTCCCCAACAAATATTTTGGGCTAGTGACTGAGCACTGCCTCACTTGAAATTATTACTGCTGGCTTACTGTGAATGTTTGTATTTAAATGGTTTAACTACAGGATGGTCCCAAAAAAAGTATTTTGGCCTTGGGCCTCCTAATATCTTAATCAAGTCCTGAATGTCTGCATAAGATATTTCGGAATTATTTTGATATTTTCTCGTAAAAAGTAAGAGTATTGCAAATTATGGTCTGAAATAAGTACTATCTCAACTGTGTGTGGGGAGAGGAGGATTGAACTTAATGTGTGGTGTTGATATCAAGTTTTTTAAGGAACATTTTCTTTTATTGGTTGGGGCCCCCCCCCCCCCCCCCTAGTCTTTCCCCGGTTGGGAAATGACCTAGTTAAGTCCCTGGTTGCTCCCCTCCTCAGACAAGCTGTCCCTGTACTTAGACACCAAGATACTATCTTCAACTTCACACAGTCCACTTTTAAAAATATTCATATTAATTATTTACTAACTTATCTTCATTAATCAAACTTATTAGTTTTATTTATTTATATTCTTAATTATTCGTTTTATGCTATTGATTTACACAGAATAGACTGTAGGCAACATACCATTTGATCACCTGTCAAAAAACAATTGATAACATATTGCATGCACCATGGCACATACAGTGCACACTCTAAAATAACTAACTGGTACCAAAGAAAACTAGCATAGATGTTGCTATACATGGCAAATGGAACATTTATCTGTATTTATGAAATTTCCAAAAATAAAACATCATTTTGCTTATGTTTTTTTTTTGCATTATCTTGAAAAATTAGAAAAGGAAATTTGGGGTCTACCATTATTTTGATCACTTGTCTTTTTTAAAAGTTTGCACTCAGTGTTTGATTTCGTCTCCTTGTTTTTGTAATTTTTCTCAAATAATAAATAATTTTAAAAAATCCAAAATACATGTGTTTATTTTATTTTATTTTTTTGTTAGTATCTTGAATCCTAAAGTCAAATAAATTATAGAAAAATGATTCTTTGACACATTGAATCCTCATCAGGTGTCTTGGTTTTCTTAAATAAAATACAACAAGACCAAACAATTATCCTTACAAGTAAACTAATTGTAGTGGAGAAGAAAACATTAAACTACATAATTAAACTGATTTCTATGATTACCCTGCTGGCGTGGTATATAGTGGTCTGGAGAGGGAATTTTCCCCTCTGTCTTTGTCAAAAAAAGGGATCAATGTATGAGTGTACGTAGCTTTAAAAAAAGTTTGAATTTTGAGATCTTGAATTGAAATTATGTTTTTCGCAATTACAAATTGTGATAAGACCCTACTTGTTGGGTTTGTTTCCACTAATAACATTTATCACAACCACAATTTGAATTCAAGATGTCAAAATTCAAATTAATGCCAGGGGCTGGAATGCTAGATATTATGTGTTGGATACTGTTTTCATGTAAAAAGGATTCCGAGGTACATGGACACCTGCATTTTAAGAATCGAAAAACAAAATCAAAGGACGGACGTCATTCAATAGTCAAGTGAAAACAATAAGCAATTGCTCAGAAAAAATAATATATATGTACTGAGTACTACACCCTTTGCTTCCTCCTCCCCTCAAGAAATTGGAAATTATAACTTTGCATTGTAAACTGAAGAGAAATACTTGAGGGAGTTAGCTTTCCTCTGAGTACTCTGTATCATAATCACCAAATTAAGACAAACTATGTAAAACAGGAGATAGACTTATAATTGTTTTAAGCACTCCATCAACCTGCTCTGATGTACTGCAGATGTAATTGTTCACAGCACACATGGTTGTCCGAAAGTGCCATGGCATCAAACACAGAAAGGGGCCTTGCCTTACAAAACAAACATTTTTCACAATACAATGTGGGGTCAGAAAGCAAACGGCAAACTGGGAGAGGATACTTGGTTCACAGAAATGGGGAACAGGGACGTAACTAGAGGGGGGGCAGACGGGGCCCGTGCCCCAGGCGCCAAATTTTGGGGGCGCTAAACTGACTAAATAAATGCTTAAATTTAATTTTAAAAAAAGGACAAGTTATTAAAAGCCACCCCCCCCCCCCTCAAAAAAAAAAAAAAAAAAAAAAACACACTGTGCTGGTGCTGGCAGAAAGTTTGCATGGTTTAATGTGGATAAAGAGTGGGAAGGATAGACAGAGAGAGACAGAGTAGGAGGGCGCAGTAAATAGCATGAATGTGTTTTCTCAGAGTGACCAATAGTTGTTATATCTTATCTAAGAATTTTTCTCTCGGAGGAGGAATATGGGAGCTAAGCTGAGGGAAGTACACACCAATACAAAACAGCGGAAATGCTCAAATGTCTTTTTTCTACAATTAAACGTCATAAAGTTGTCAACATGATGTCTCCCTCTCAGCTTTTACAATGACGAGAACTTGTCTACCCCACCCCAAGGGCCTAAGAGAAAATCGTTACACTGTTCTTTTGGCCGTAGCCCATGGCTTAGGAATTGGAGCCACTAACTTTATCCAACAGAACCATTCTCTAAAGTGTATCTTCTCTAGCTCGTACCACGAACTTTTTTTCTGCGTTTTACTCCGTTCTCAGGATGTTTTTTGCTCATATTGTATAGTTTTAAATCAATTTTAAGATATGTCGAAGAAACCATTTAAAGCTGAATTCAGAAAGACAGCGAAGGACCACGAAAAAGAGGCCCCCAACAATCTTCATCTTATTTATCATCGTGATTAAATGCTAAAGACGTTAGGAGAGTAGGTAAGGCATTGTTTGTATAATTTGAATGATGTAATGCAAATTTGTTGAATTTTATAATTTTTCTCATTCTTGGAAAAAAAATCTCGCACTATAATAATGGAGATTCAATTTAAAGTTCGGGAGGCTTCCAATTTTTCTTTAGAAAATACTAGGGTTATTTTGAGGATAAATTGAACTAAAACGATAAATTTTTGACTTAGTTTCAATATATTTTTTCCACCCACACAATATTTTAAATATGCTTAAATCATCAACGTCAATCAATGTCAGAAATCAGCAATTTTTTGCGGCTATAAACTTGAATTTTTCTTTGGTACTTTTGATGCATATTTATAATTACAGTAGAAGTCTTGCACCCGTTTATTCAGGTCTCCGGCTTATCCAGATCAAATTTTAAATTTAAAAAATATATTCACTGAAATAATATAATTCTAAATTATGGTAGCTGGAACGAAACTGTCAATGTACCAAATAGTTGCTCTTTATTTTGATTAAATACACAACTCCTGCTTAGGACGTGCAATAAATTATAGTCATCTAATAAACAACATGGCATATTTGGAGTGTCATTCCTACACCATAGCAGCTGAACTACAAATGATTAAGTGTTTGCGAGTAACAATCCTGTGTAATTTTGTTACTACGTTTTTTGCTGTTATAAAAGATAAGTCTGCTTATTTACGAATGTTTTACAAATTACCCGGATTTTCGTTATCCGGATTGCCTTTGGTCCCCCGTTAGTTCGGAAAAATGAAGTTGTACTGTAAATGAAAATAACCTGAACGGAAGCGCACTGAAAACATATAATATTTAACATTTTTATTATATGTGTTTAAAAAAAAAGGTTAACCGAAAGATTTGATCTCAAGCACATTATGTTTCTGTTTTTCTATTAACTGTTTCTCAGATGTATAGTATATACCAGAGTTGGGGGACGTGCGTCCTTTATGAAAATTAGCTCTTGCAATAATTAATATTTAACTGTACAGATTGCGAAAATTTAAAATGTGTTGCACATAAAATTATTAAGATAGAGTTTTAATAAGATAATCTGTCCTTTTGAACTACAGTAAGATGTCAGCTTAAAGTCAGGATAAGCCAAGTATAGTAATATTCAATTTATTTCAAGTAAGAAACAAAAACAAACAACCTACTAAATTTTTTATCGGATTTAAAATTATTTCACGCACTATTGCGATATGTTGCTCTTTTGTAGTTGTATATTGTTATTTTTCTTGCGAATTTCTTCATTGTAGTATATTAAAATACTGAAAAATAAATAATTGAAAATTTTTGTTTCATTGAAGTTATAATTTTTAATTAATTTTTTTAAAGCAATATTGCAACAAGTTGCGAAAAACTCTCTTGTGGAAATACAAAAATATTTTTCCTTGAATAACTTCGTATGTAAAATAATAAATAAAATATTTAATGATTTTTACCCCCTATCGCTATTTTTAAAAAAAGCAATACAGTGTGATAAAGCTATATAAAACTTATAATTACGTAAAAGTTGCATTTATTAGGCTTATGGAATTATAGGCAGCGGACTCCTTTATCACTGCCTAATTCAAATATGGCTTCCAGTGGTGAAATGTTCAAAAATGATACCAAATGGAATGTTATTTATCTATTTGTTCTACTGGTTAAAGAGTACTCCATTACGGTGTAACGAAAAGTTACATTACAAGACATGTATAAATTGCAAATGCATTTTGTGTAAAATTCGTCCTTGACTCATATGAGGCAGTGAGAAGCAGAGGGATGTAAGTGGACATTTTCAAGTTTTGAGTAAAACGCGTATAGCCTAGGTAGGCTTTCATTAATTTTTTTTCTAAATCATGTTATACAGCAGCACCTACCAGGGCTACTAGTACTATCTCTTGCCCCAAGGAAGAGGAGGGGTTCACCTACTATGTGTACTAGTTATCTCCAAATTTTTAATTTTGCCATTTGCATTCCTTTGCATCTCACTGCCTCAAATGTAACCGTCTCCTCTGTGATTCTGCTCCGTTTGCGTTGAAATTTGATAGTTAGAATTAAATTTTTTTTTAAAGATCTTAATTCTAGATTTAAGTTCTTGTTAATTGTATATAGTTTACCATGTGCTGCGTTTAGTCCAATTTGATATTCTGTCGTGCATATACTGGAGCTTAAACACCCTCTTTTTAGTTTGTAGTTTAATTTTTTGGTCTTTTGACCATACTTATTGATTCCTCCACGGCTGATGAGCTCTTGGTCAACCTTTCAACTTTTTCTATTAATTGCTGCTTGTATTTTTCTTTTTCTCATCATTACTATTCTTAAAAATTGTTTAAAACTTGTTATTTGGCTTGCATATTTTATATATTTACTTGGCTTTTTAGTTTTGCTGCGTTGCGCATCTATGGGCTTTTGGATTGGTCTTTTCAATATTCTTCACTTGTATTATAATTACGATAATAATATATATATATATATATATATATACAGTCGAGTCTCAACTTACGCGAGGGATGCGTTCCAAGACCCCTCGCGTAAGTCGAAATAATATAACCATATAATAATACAACCATTTCGCGTAAGTCGGATCGCGTTGTAGCGGGAGTCGACTGTATATATATAGGGAGCGTGTATTTTCTCTGTAATGTACGTGAGGGGCCCTGGTGGTGACGTTGTGAAGTTGCTCGGGAATTTTTTTTTGCTTTGTTTGTTTTGTATGGGGGGGGGGGGGGGGGGCGCCGAAACGAGGTCTTGCCCCTGTTCGAAAATGATCTAGTTACGTCCCTGATGGGGAATGCATGTAAAGACTAAAAACAACAATATGAAGACAAAGATCCTTTATTTATAACTTTATAACTAAGGCATTTAGATGGATACAAGTACTGTAACTTCTTCCAGCAGGTGTTGCCCGATTTATGAACATGTACCAGCAAATGTTCGAGGCATCATGTCAATCCAACTCGACGAAGCACCAGCTGATTTTCCAGGAATGTTTGAAACTACTTGGATACTGCCTTTCTGAATGGATGAATTGGCCATGAAGGGTGAGCCTTTTGGCCTCCCAGATTTTCCCATTTGTCCTACTGAGATTTTTTTTCTCTGGGTACAGCTAAAAAGTGTTGTGTGCAAAACACCCATCGCATAACCAGACAACTTTTATCGAAAAAGCGCTGCAGACCTTTATGATATGACATGAATATTCTAATGTGTGCGTTGTTCAGCTGCAAAACAAGCTTCATATCAGTTCAATGCATCACTGATATGAAGCTTGTTTTGCAGCTGGCGGGCACTCATTTTAACATTTGTAATAAATAAAGGTTCTTTGTCTTCATATTGTTGTTGTTGGTCTTTATTGCATTCCCAATTTCTTGAACCAAGTACCCCTCTCCCGGCCTGCAGTTTGCTTTCCGACCCTACATTGCATTGTGAAAGCTGTTTGTTTGGCAAGGTCTATAACCCCTTTCAGTATGGACTATTAGTTTTGCAATACCCTGTATATAAAAAAATCAGAGGATTTAATAAACATGTTTTGTTTTTAACCCTTCTAAACATTGATTCCCCATTGAATCAATTGCACATACTATATACATCAAGTTCTCTCCAAATCTGTAAATTTTTAAAATTTTATTTTCTATATTTTGTAATTTCTTACACAATTGCAAGATTCATGCAATTTTTTTCCTTAATATAATTAACTATAATAATTAATGCCTTTTTGTAATTGACAAATATTTATTCTTTCATGAATAAATTCTTTAAATCACCTCACAGAGCTCTTGATTTTTCAGAAATTTAATTAGATCTAAATGTTTGTATATGAGGATATGAGTAAGTTTTATTGAAGAGAGACAAGTTGACAAGTAGATTTGGTTTCTTTTGAATTCATTTAAATGTATAAAAAACACTTTGCTTGCAAAAAATTTTAAATTTAGATTTAGACTTTTTTTTTCTGTGAAAATTGCTAACAGTAAATATTTATACCAGGGGCGCCGACTTGCAAAAATCATTGGGGGGGCTGGCCCAGTCATCACCGGGGGTTTAGGGGGTTATGTAATCTCATGGAGGTTCCCCTCCCCCCCCCCCCCAAATAAAGGTCAATTGTTGTGCCTTGAAAATGCCAATTTACATATTTTCTGGTGTGTATAATTTAAAAAACAAACAGTATGTGGCATGGCGTTTTCAAAGTAAAACAATCCAAAAATTGGTATACAAATTTTTCTGGTTCAACTAGATCATGTCACTTGTCTTAGTAAGAGACATTTTTTTGTTCTATTTTATGGGGAGTCATGCAGTGCCGTAGCTAGGCATGGAAAAGGTAGGGCGCTTGACTTGCATTGAAGGGCACTGCCAGAGACGCCGACTTAAAAAATATCGGGGGAAAGGGGGCATGCCGCAGGAAATTTTCTAAATTTGAGATGAAAAATAGTGAGTTTTAAAGTTTTTTTAAAATCATATAATCAACATTAGAACCTCGAAAACTCGACAAGCCCGACACATATTTTTTGGCTTCGAAAAACGGAAGAAATAAATACAAACACACACAGTATTTTTGTAAAAAGGAAATTTTAATTTACGCATGCTTTTTAAGACCAGTTGTTTTTTACATTAGTGACATCGGCTAACATATTCAAGTGTAAACGCAGTCTCTCAATGTCTAGGTCATTTTTGAAAAACTCAGTTGATTTTTCAAAATGTTCTCTTCTCTTTCACCTCTGTTTAATAAAAGCAAGCACTCTTGTTCAACTGCAATGACCTGTGTGCGTCCAGTTGATGTAAATCGCCCAATAATGCAAAATTGCACCATTTTACAAACCTCAATGTATATTGCCGTGTAGTACAGTCAACTCCCGTTTTACGCGAGGGATGCATTCCAAGACCTCTCGCGTAGGTCGAATTTTCGCGTTGTGGAAAAGGGTATGTGTAAATTTTTTTATAAACATACCCAATTATTTTAGACACTTGTAAACATTCCCTCAAACTGTTAAAAACCATCTCTTAACTAACTGTACATTACTGTCTCTTACATAAAGAACTGAATGTTTACTTGTATTTAAAAAAAAATGTTTTATTCAACATAAAATGCTGCTACGATGTACAAAATCAATGATTAATGGGAAAGAAAGAAAAAATTAACTGGTATACGGTAGACACAGTATATAGTAAGAAAAGCAAATGCATCTTTAGTTGTACTGTACAGTCGATCAATTAATTATATTCGTACACAATACATGAGCAGTTTCCATTTTCATAAATTTTTGCAAGACACTACTCGGTGAATTTTTACGGATTTCCTTTTCTTGACTTGTAATTATATGTACGGAAGAATCACTCATACCTAATTTTCGTGCTACCTTCAACGCATTTTTTAGTTGACCATCAGCTTTTCAAGAAGCTCTAGCTTTTCTTTAATTGTCATGAAACTTTCTCTTTTTATCATCGCAAACTTTAGATGAAACAGCGCTCTTAGGTGTCAGTATATTTCATTAACTTTCGCATTTAAAATGAAAAGGGAACTTCTACTCAGCGATGGTAAAAGGATAAAGATACATTCATGAAAAAAAAAAAATTTAGTAGCCAATAACAAAGCTGATACGAACACACCACGATTCCCTTCGGAGAATTTTCGGGTTGCGGTGAGGAATTCGCGTTAGGTCTGAATACTGGAGAAAAAATCGTGTTTATAGCTATTTCGCATAAGTAGCGCGAGTCAAATGTTTTCCTTTGGGATTTTGAAAGTGTGCGGTGAGCTGCCTTCATTGTTTTCATACTTCTTTGGTACACGTCGATTCCGAGGAAGGGAAGGATCATCATTTTGTAAAGGTTTTCTTTTAAACACGATTCCCAAAAGTATTCAAAACTATCACCCCTCCCATTTTATATACAAATCAAACTCTCATATATATATTTCCAGATCAGCAACACTTAGGTGAGCGCGCCGCAGCGCTGCCCACCGGCAACAGACTTGACCCGTAAGTTCGCGCACTGGGACAGATTTTTACAGTACTCGCAGCACTGTAACACTATCATCATTCGCACCACTCGTTTTCAGTTAACCTGCTTACACAACCGTAATAATTATTTGTTTTAACTCATTACTGAATATATTTTACAAGGTAAACTATTTTCAAACAAGGAAAATAAAAGATAAATTTTTGAGTTTAGAAAGCATAATGTAACTTATAATTTTTTTGATTTATTGGGGGGGCTCTGCCCCCTTAAAAATATTTTTGAGGGGGCTCGGGCCCCCTCAAGCCCCATGGAGTCGGCGCCACTGATTTATACTAAGAGTAAATATATATAAATAAAGTATTTATCATTTAAAATCAACTTTGTTTTTTTACAAGTGAAGAGATATCATCGCCTCAGAGCAACAGTAAGATTTCTAATACCAGGTAGGATATTCTAATGTTTCTTTGAGGCAACAAAATACTTTTTTTTTTACTTTAAATGAAAACAAATTTTGTGAAATAAGTTGGACTTTTTTTCAATAAAAAAAGTTTTTTTTTTTTTTGACAGAAAGATTAAACCACCTTTTTTTTTCTTACTTTAGTAAAATCCCATCACAATGAATTTCAAGCTATCTCGAATTTTGCTTGCTGTAAGTGGAATTTCATTGCAATGGAACTCAAGCAATTTGATGGTAATTAATAATGGGACTGAACTTTTCGTTGAAGCCACTGTTGTATTGGTTTTTGCTATAATGAGGAGAGCTTTCAGGGACATATTCAGCTTAATATGAAAGGGGGAGATTAGGTCCAGGGGAGTCCCGACCAATTTTTTTTTTTTTTTTGTGGTAAATTTTGTCTGACGATTCAGCAAAAATATCATTATTCGGCAAAAGTTGGACTTCCATTCCGCAAATTGCTACTTTTGCCCTCCCAAAATGTTAATTTCAGAGCACCCTTGGGCAGACCCATCATTTGGGCAGTTAGGGGATTGGTCTAATGCCCCCCCCCCTTCCACCATTTTGGGAGCAATGTAGTTCTAAAATGACAGTGGCATTCATCCAACTTTCCCTTTTCAATGGGCTCCCAAAGAAGAAATAATAAAGATTTATGATTTATCTTTTACTAATATAGAAAATGAAACTTCATTGTACTAAAAATAAAATTATAAAGCAAAAAAAAAAGTATGTGTTTCAGACCTTAAAAGCTCTTGGATACTTATAGTATCATCAAAGTTAACCACTTTTGGCATTCTGCAAGTGTCTCAATATTTTTTTTCAAAATTGAATATCCAAAAATATTATTGTAGGGCACTTTTAATTACACTATTTTACCCGATGGAACTTTATTTTCTCCTAGAAATGCTTTGAAAATGCAGTTCTAAGTTCTCCCTTTCTTTTTTGGATTTGCTTCTAATCCATCAATATGGATAATAAACATGCAACAAGTGGGAAAAGGAGGAAACCTTACTCTTCTTTAAGTGTTGAGTGTTAAAAGCTTTGCAAAATATTTTTTTTAATTGATTTCTGTATTGTTTTTTTTTAAATTATATTCTTCGTTTTTTCTGTGTATGGTAGTGTAAGTTGAAATTTTCTGCAGAGGGGGGGGGGAGGGGCAGTTGACTTCCTTAGTGAGGGCATTCTCTACTGCAGGGGTTCTCAAACTTTTAGACATTGCGACCCCCTTTTCAGACTAAGTATTTTGGTGACCCCCCAAAGTTTTAACTCTGTCTCAACACTAAAACAATAATTAAGAACTACACAAATGGTTAAGTTTCATCCTTAGAAACACAAGTAACTAGTACAATAAACATTTATTTTTGTCTCTTGAATTGTTTTATAATAAGAGACAGTAGTAGACCTTGCTGATTTTATTATCTTGCAGTAGTTTTATGACAGTTTTTGACCTATTTTTGTGCTTTTATTAAAAACACAGCATTAATTTTCTTTAAACTTTTCTTCCACATCCTGCGACCCACCGTTTGAGGGCCCCTGCTCTACTGGAAAGATACCCGAAAGAAACACTGATGCCAACTTCACCTACATCTTAGTTTACTCCTAGTCAGGGGCGTGTACAGAAGGGGGGGGGGAGAAATTACACCTGTAGGTCCGGGCAGTGCCAGAAGGGAGCTCGAGATTTTAAAAATGAGGGGTGAAATATATGTAGAGATGTAGGGGTAAATAATATATACATATAAGAAAAAAAGCTACGAAGATAACAAGAATGCGGATTTCTGTTGTAGTGTAATAATTTGCAAGGTATAACATGTTATGGGTATTTAAAAAAATTCTTCAACAAAAATTAATTTGCTGTATATCCCATTCCCATAGGATCATTTTATAAAAAACGGCCTGTCATTTGGAGATCAGGGTTTCCCTCCTAGATTTTAGAAACAGTAAATATGCATTTGTGCACAAGGTTGCCAAATTTAAGAACTGTAAATACGGGACAGGCTTCTTAAGGGGTTTCCATAAAATAGGGTTGAAGTTTGAAAGTTGGGTTTCCACATATTTAAGTGTAATGTTAAACTTTCCTCCCTCATATTCACAAAGAAAGACGAAAATATAATATGCATATGAATACAAACTACATCTTTCCCTACTCCACACCTTTTCTTTGTGAATATTAGTGAGAAAAGTTCAAACACGATATTCAATATTGTGAAAACTTTTATTTCCTCGTTATCAACCCTTTTGTCCGGACTTGGAAGATAGTCATTTTTACAGGTGACTAATATTAGAAAAAAATACGTGCTGCTTCACTAGCCAATGGGAAAATTGAAATGACTAAGATACTTTTAACACCAATTTGACTTTTCATTCAGGATTTCATTCACCAATTCGGGTTTCAACCTTATAGGTGGGACAGACTAAAAGAAGTTAACAAAAAAAAAAAAAAAAAAAACTAAAATGAAAAATTTTAAATTGACTTGTTTTCATTGTAAAACAGTAATCATTACAATATAATGTCTACACCTTATTTTTTTTCAAAATATCATATTTGATACTAGAAAAGAATTGTTACAGCAGTAAAATCAAGTTTTTATGTGTATTCAAGTTGTGACAAAACTTCATTTCAACTTATATTTATTGAATTGATCATTAAAATGAGTTCTGCTTTAACTAATTGAACATAACACTAGCATTACACTTCAGAACATTTTAAAGACAGGTTTTATATTACATTTGCTGCCACACCCATGATTTTTTTATCACTCTTTGTGATCCTTTGTGACTCTTTTCATTTCTTTTTTCTTAAAATAATGTCTTATTCAGTGTCACTATTTGTAAAGTATTGCTTTTAGCTAGAATACAGGATATCATATGAAGATAAAATATTCTAACATGAAATATGTTTATTTTTCAACAATTTTTACGAAGTAACAGCATTTTTAGCATAATAATTCCGACATAAAATTCCTTCTTACTTTATGAAATGGCAGTCAAACTATTTTGTGGTTTTCTTTTTGGCATTTTATTATGTTAAGATAGTTATATTTTATTCTTGAAAAGTTCTTTTTTTTTTCAGGTTGTTTATAACAAGCGAGTAAAATAAATAAATATATGAATAATTTGAATAGTTTTGTTGTACCCTCAGATGCCAGTTATTTATTTGAGGAGAGGTTAATAATATTTCAAACAAATAAATAGTTATAAAAATATTAACACATAAAACAACCACAACTACTAGACTGTACAGTTGAATGGTTTGTTTGAATATGGTATTCAAAATTAAAAATCCATCTATAAGCTTCAGAGTCTATTTTTTACAAAAATAAAAGTTTAGAAAACAATCTTTCAACCAAAATGCTGGCACACATTTGGAAGTTCTGAAAAAAATAATAAAACTTCATCTGTATTAAACCATCTTGTTCTTTTAGTACCAAAAGCAAACATTACTTAAAAAAATAATTTTTTTTTCTAAATATTAAAATACTGTACTTGTAACTGTACTCATATAAATTTCTGTATTATTTATGTTCCTGATATTTTATTTAAAACAAATTAATCTATTTTGTATGTTTCATATAAGTACATTTCAAAAGTGATATTTTGAAAGAACTGTTGCAGCCTTACCACTTTCTGATGTTAGGTTCAAATGCTTTTACCATCATTGTTCATAAAAGTCTAGAAATACTTATGTTGCTTGCATAGTTTTATAAAATGGAAAACTAATCAGCAACATCTCAGAGAGATAAAAAAGATTTAATAATAATAATTAACTGCCCAAAAGTTACTAAGCTCAATGTAAACATGAAATAGATTGCACAAAATTAAGATATTTTGCTAAACTAAAGATACAGTATTATGTTACATAAATAGCACAGTACCTATATTTATCTTATATTAAAAACTGATGCTTTACTATATCCCAACAGTAGTCTCAACTATCTCCCAACAGTTTAAAAAAAGGTGTAAAAGCTACTCTCCTATTTTAAAATTTAATTTTGCCTTTTGTAGCTTTAAAATCTGAGATGAAGTTGCTATTAGATGTGAACATGCTACGCAGGAACTTGAGGGGGACACTCCTCCCCAGTTAAATAATTTTCTATCTTTTCTTCAGTTATAATGTAAGCTGTTATCGCCGGTAATTAGCCGTTCATTTTCATAGAACTAGACATTCGTTCAACAGCAGGCCCAAAATTTAACTTGCATAACCAAAAATTTAAGACACATTATTTTACGCAATTAAAACTAACTTTTCACTTGTTGATAGAAATAACACTTTAATACACACCTTGCACAAACAATCCAATGCTAGAATTTAACTAATTTCTTTGCTCTAAATAAGTTTCAATATTCATTATGCTCTGGTTTCCCTTTACTAGTAGATATTTACCAAAAATTCATAGCGTTGAACATTTAAGGCACATTGTTTCACACGATTAAAACTAATTTTCCATTTGTTGATGGAAGTAACATAGTAATACACACCTTGAGAAACAGTAATAGAAGGTAAGTATTTTTTTACTACATTAAGTTTCATTGTTTGTACTAACTACACTTTCGCACGTGCCGTGTGCAGGTAAACGGCAGTATCTGCAGAAATGAGTTTTCGAGATATTTGGTGAAACGCGTTTTGATTCAATACTAACAATAGGGAAAATTTGGAATTAGACGTCTTTTTCGCGCCTTTTTTTCAGCGGAAACAAATAAAGCGAGCTTGTACATTAAAGATAACGTACAATAGATGACAAAAATGCAAAAAAAAAAAAGAAAAGGTTGCAGTTACTGCCCTTTACCTGCACACGGCAGTATATTCAAACGTAGCCTGTTACGCAACGCAGCGAGCACACATATGTATTCACCACATTTAGAAACACAAACAAGTGAATATAGTTCGTACACTACCATCAACCGCCAATAGCGGGATAGTAGTGTGGATTTAACAACTGCGACGAGATATACCAAAGGACAATTGTTACATCATGTTAACGAGGTCGTTAACAGCAAATCGGCGTAAGTGGCGACCTAGAGTAGTGTAAAGTTTGTCAGAATATTAAGTGGTAGTAGATAGTTATGTACAATTCGGTAATTTTGAAAGTTTGTATCAAAAAATTATAAAAGTACACATCAAAAAACCCCAGTAAAGTTCAATTAAAATTAAAAAAGAACTTTTATTAAAGTGTGTTTTAAAATTGTATTTTAGTGTGTATCTATAAGCCCCGCCTACTATCTTTAGGCACGCCCATTAATCGAGAGGTGAACAGAACGGTCTAAACCGCGCAAACGGGAAAAAATTTCAGCTCTTAGATTTAACAGGAGCAATATTAAAATTGCGTTGAATTTGCGCGGGGGTTCAGATACATCTTAATTTTGTAAGAAGTTTTACATATTTTACGGAATTCAAACTCTTTTGAATAAATCGACCAAAAATAGCTCACTCACTACTTCTTTCATGTATTACTTCTTCCTTGCTATAATTTAAGCTCTAGAAATACTACTTAAAATATCAATTATTTGTAAGTTAAATACTACTAAACTTAACTTATCCAAGTCTTCAGTTTATTGTGTTATTTTCAAGTGTTACTTAAAATGATCTCGCAAACACCGGCGCCCTGAACATCAATTTTTTGGGAAGGGGAAGATTCTCAATTTGCAGATTTTGTTTCTACTAAATGATAAAATTCGAGCACGCACGCATACCACCATTTAATAAGAAGGTACAATATTGGCATCGGAAGGGGAACACAATTTTGCACTAGTGTCTTCAAATTTGTCGAATCATCAGACAAAATATGCCGAATAAGGAAATTTTTGGTAGGTCACAATGACCTCCCATCTGGAGCGGCCCTGCTCGCACGCAACACATTTTTAGAAATCAAACGGTTATTCACAGCTGCGATTTTGTACTTTGATTCTACCGCAATTCATATTATGCTCACACATAAATTTTATAACAGCTTTAAAAGGCATATACAAGGTCTGTACCTCTTCTAATGATATTTTTGAAGATAGGATAATTTGTATTCAAGGTTTAGCGAGAACTCTTTAATTTTAAGTCATATTGCCGATCCTTGTGCCTCAGTATTTTTATGTTTATACATGTAAGAACTTGCTTTCGGGTGAAGCTCCCAGAGAAAATTCTAGTTGCACTAGTGTGTGTTTTCAAAAATTTTAAAATCCATTTTCTATAAATGCAATGTAAATCTTTATACGTTTGACATTCGCTTCATTTATTATTTTTCTTTTAATTCTTACTCTCGACAATACAACCAGGGCTTAATTTCTACCAAAAGAAGTGAAGGAGCCATGTCCCCGCAACTAATTTTTAAGCGAAAATGACCTGGATTTAGCCAAACATGACGAAAATTTACATTAAAACTTGAAAGAAGTGCAGGAGCAGAGTCCCGCAAATTCGTTCCTGAAACTAATTTTACTTATATATGTTTCAAAATCTGGTATGGAATAATAATTAAAATTCCCAGGCACGCAACCACAGATCTTGAAGACCAGCAATCTCTTCATGAAGAGCAAACGGCTGCCGGAAATTACCATGTGTGGACATGATTTTTGGTTATACCCTTCCTTACAGTGCATTAACTACCGTATTAGGATTGGCAATAGAGAAGCAAATACAACTGATCAGTGCGTTTCGAATTTCTAAAAGTTTCCTCCAATATCATTAGTTTAATCTATTAATTCTACTTTAGAGGAGGTTTTGAGAAATGTAATTGCATATCATACTCGTCGTCACACTGTAAATAGAGTTTCTCGGGGAGTTTTGTTCATAAAAAATCCCTACATGATATGGCTGTATAAACGTTCTAAGATTTGCAATTTAAATTAGAACCAAGGGTTTCTATAGCTTGCTGCTTCCATGCATGCAGTTTGCTTTTTTTTTGTTATATTCTTTCGTTCGTTTTGCAAGTATCCAGGATCATTTGACAACGGTTTCTTCCTGTCAGCTCGCATTTTCTTCTGCGGCGGTTGCACAGACACTGAATTACAATGGCATGACTATTTATAACCGAATTTCTAAACATCAGTTCTCAGGGTTTGAGCAGCATTGTGACTTAAAACTCATAATGAAAATTTTAACTGGGTTTAGAATGCCTGACAATACACTCTGTTGTCAAACCATGTCGCCAATCCTAGTATATATTTATAAAGAAATGAATATACACAAACATATTGATTGACCGAAATCTCGTCTCCAGCTAGAAAAATATTCTGCTTATGCAATTAAAAATTGCTCGTATTTCGTTAAAATGCTCACATTAAACATTTTACAAGTTCGAATTTTGCCACGCGGCATTGTTTTCTGAAAAATTCAAGATGGTGTATGAGTATAGAATAGAAAAACTAAAGTAAAAAAAAAAAGCCGTGAACAAAGTAAAACGATGTTTACAGACAATGATTTCGGGAAATAAAGGTCACAGTAGCTCTTCAGTCGTTGAAGGGGAATCCAAAAAAGAACGCAAATTACTACCACTTTTTTTCGAAATATTTATTAGTCCTCGCTTTCTAGGTATTTATTTTTAAATAGCGAGCCCAATGATGTCTGGTTTTTAATTTTTATTTCAGTAATTCTGTTTTTTCTTCACTGTGTTTGAATTGCTTTCTGTGATTTAGTAAATTTGTACGTAAAATTTTGTTTACCATTACATGCGATAAAATCCTCATTTATTATTTTTTATTGTTGCTAGATGGCGCTGATGATGACTTTTTGGCAGCATTAATCGGTCGGAGAATTATGTTTATGAATCCCATCAAATGAAAAACAAAAGCGATGAGGCAGGTAAATATCTTTTCATTAAACTTAAAACTAGTGCACGCTGTTGAAATTATATCCAGTACATAATGAATTATATGGAATGGTCGGGGCCATTGCAATCCCGGATATCTGAATTTCCCGGTTTTCTGGATCGCTAGAAAAAAGTACATGCCGATTGCTTATAAAGCCCAAATTACAGTAATTTATAGTATACTGCATTTCAAACTTGGAAGACAACAGTGAAAAAGTGATCTTAAAATTGAAATTAGTAAAAGAAAGAACTATTTTAAAAGCAGTAAATAAGTATTCGTTAGACAAATTAAAAATAATGAAAAAATTTCACTAGTTTTTGGTAAAACACGTTTATTATTTTTGTGAACGCAAATTTTAGAAAGGATTCTTTATGGTACATATAATTTTTGTTAACCACTGTTTTTACCTCGAATTAATATCGATAAAATTTTGATTTTTAAGTTTTTGAAGCCTTATAAGTGTCATTAAAATAAATAAGTGAACTCTGGGTTTTGTGTGGTCTGCTATGTGGAAAATTCGCGGGTTTGCTCTAATAGGCTTTAATTTTTGCCGATACAATAAAAAAAAAGAAAATATATTTTATAAGGCATCAGTATTCATTTCTTAAGTTTTCGGTCGGAATGAAAAAGTAAAAAATGTCAGATTTTTAGTGCTGCTCTTTTCAAGTTTAGTCCAGGAAAAACAAAAAATCGGAAAATTTTACCCAGACCCACTAAATTTGAATTGCATCTCTGCACTAAATTTCTCATATCATGTGCAAATGTATGTGATATTCAAAAGAAATTGTAGACATCTGTAACACATTTGTAAACAAGACCACCATTTTCAAAACGACAGGAGAATTTACCAATTTTTTTGGCTCCCGGATAAAAGGCTTTGTACTGTACTCTTACTTTAATTGTAGTTGTGCGTAGATTCCCCTTATGCTCTCTCACATCAAGAGAGCAGTTTTGAATTCAGAAATTGTTTGAAGATTTAGATATGAAAAACGGAGACAATAGATATAAATGTATTAATTTTGTCCCTCTTACAAATGCATTTCATATTTTCAGTTTAAAAATAATCCGAAATGTACTGCTGTCGATATGCTTTCATATTACTTAAAACCATTTTTTCCCACCTGCTGATATTCTCTGCTTTTTGAGTGTTAAAATTTCACTAGTGATGCTAATACAATAGTATATTTTGAATATAAGTGAATGTCTGAATTTTGAGATACACTTTCAAAAGCAATATTGATGAAAAATATAAATAAAACTAATTCTCAAACATTGCCTTGTTTTTAAAAAATGTAATCCTATTGCTTTTAATCTAATTTTTTTGCAGCAAGATGTCAAATTTTACCAATGTTTCCCAAAATTTTGCATGATTTTCAGCTATGGGTTTTTATCATTGATAAAAGCTTTTTTTTTGCCATAAAAGATCACTGACTTCAATCATGAAAAATAAATAGTTATTTAATTCTAAGTTATATCACCTAAAATTCACTTGGATATCACTTATGAAAGTGAGATAATGAGTATATTTGGGGTTACACAGTGGCATAGTTAAGAGGGACTGGCATATATCTCTCCACGCTTTTAAAATTTAAGCGTCTACCCGCACTTTTTGATTTTATTAACCAAGGGTCTGTCCAGAACAAAATTGAGTCTGTTTAAGGACCCTTCACAAAGTTCAGAATAGCCAAAACCAACCCTTCTCAAAATTCTGAGTGATCAAATTGGACCTTTCTTTCCCTAACTCTTAAATCAATAAAGCGATGCATAAAACTGAAATCTAAAATATAATGACATATTTTAACTTGCATTTTAAAATTTCACAAAAAGATTCTACAAGGATTTCCTTCTAATCAACCACAATATAATGTTTACCGAATCAAATTTACGAGCAAAAGGTGTATTAGCAGAGACTTGCGGCTTGGTTGAGGTAGTATTTTTACAACTTGCGATGCCTGCACATCAGCAATGTCATCTTTCTCAGGGAACACATAGAATAATTCGTGAGATGATTTCGTAGCAAACTTCTCAGTATACAGTAAGCTCTCAATTATTGGCGGTCGGATTATCCGCAGGTTTTTTGACAATTTTTTTTCTTTTAACGTTATTAAATTTTTTTAAATTAATGGTTGTGTTATTGTTTGCTTAAAGCTTTTATGTATATTTTTTATATTCAATGTTAGTAGATGCAATGTAGCAATGGTTTTAGCTATAGTTTGAATCAATGGGTGAGCATTATTCATATTTTTTAGCTATTGTGCACACTTGTATAGTTTCTTACTTTTTAATATATATATATATATATAGATATATATATTTGTGTGTATGTGTTTCTTGCTTGTTTATCTGTGTACAAGCTTGCAGCCACCTGCTCTGTAGTAAAAACTTCTCCTAGCTTTGCTTGCACTCTTTTATGTTTCTTTTGTGAATTTTCATCGCCTTACCAGTGTTAAAAAATTGCTGTGGACAAGGAGGTATAGCAGGAGAATTTAGTTGTTTTAGTACAACTTTGCTATGGAGCATTAGGATTCTGTTGTGATTGTATGTAAGTTTGTACTAAGATTATGTTCTGGGCATGGTTGGGTTTTTTAAGGAAATTAAAAAGACAATATGTTAGCTATCAATACCTACTATGTCTTATGATATGTAGCAATAAACCATACATAATAAATCTACTGTAAATTACAAACCTGCAATAATTGTGAACTATCTATGATAATAAAAAATATAATACCTTATAGTACTAATTGGCATAAGTTTTAATAATTAAAATAATAAATAGAACTAATAAATACAGAGTAACTTATTTATAGACCTTTTGCGAAACATACTTTAGTTGAATACATGAACAATACCTAACAACTGTTTTGCAAAGATTTTTTTAGTTTGTCAATCTTTATGTATACAATGTCTTAAACTTGAAGCTATACCCATTTTACCCCGTGTAACTAAAAGTGCTATAAATTTTTATTAATTTTAAAATTTACTTATTTTTTGAGGGGGTTCTGTAAGAAAAATTCCTTTATCAAATCCAAGTAAAAATTTTCCAAAACTCTTCCTGTAAATTTTTCTAGAAAGAAGTTTATCACTTACTATAAACGCATCTTTTGTATTCTGAAAAATAAAATGGCTGCTAAGCCTTTAAATGAGTTGCTAGATTCTTTACCAGGTAAAAATGGTTCTAGATATGTAAATATTTTCATTCTAATTTTTGTTTTCAAAAAATGTTACCTAGTAGAATGAAAGCAAGAAAAAAGCAACTATAGGGGAGATGTTTGTACCTTGGGACAATTTTCATATTTTAATTTTTAACTTCAATAATTTGAATCAAATTAAAAATCTAAAAAAATCTTTTTTTTTTTAAAGTATTCCAAATGAAAAAGTTGAGTTTTGTAAAAATTTTCAAAAATGCTTCACAGATAAACTATTGTTATAGAGGAAAGGGAGGGCATATGGGAACAAATTTTTTTTTTCATTTCTTTATTTTTGCAATCAATTTCTCAGCGCAAAAACGTCTCTTTGATTGAATAGTCTTTTCTTTGTATAATGAACTTTTTAAAAAAGTTATTTCTTTACTTTATGGTATTTTCTAAAAAAATGTCTTCAATTGTTCAGATATGCCCCTCTCTATAGGGGCAGTTGTGAACAAGCCTGGGGCACATAAGAACACGATTAAGAAATGCAGAACAGGCATCATATTTTAGCATAAAAACACTTTAATGTGAGCCATATATGTATATAACAATTGCATTGAAAGGTTTGCAACCTGAACTGTGTAAGTTTAAATAGTACAATAAACGTGTCATTGAGAAAATATTTTTTCCGAATTATATAACCCTGCTCACTCAAATTTTATAATTACATTCGTAGGATAGAAATGCACCAAATAGATAAGAAAAAGCGTATAAGATTACATCGTTGCCTTAGAGCTACAGTAGCATATCCTAGTATTATTTCTGGGATTAGATATCTTAGTGTAGCTCTGAGGCGACAACATAATGTATGCAGAAAAATTTATTATGTGAAGACTATTCTTACTGAATAGGAGTTTAGTAGGACCCCATTTGGAGTATACTGTGCAGTTTTGGTCGCCTTATCTGAGGAAAGATATTTCTGTATATGAAAGGGTTCAAAGAAGGGTAACTAGACTAGTAAGGGGAATTTCAGATTTAGATTATGATACCAGACTTAATAGGCTTAATATGTATAGCCTGGAGCAAAGGAGGCTCAGAGGGGACATGATTCAGTTGTTTAAATTTATCAAAATGAATGATGTTAATGGATTACATTTTTGCACGGAAAGCAGGATGAGGGTTCATTGTTTTAAGCCAGAGTTTCCCAAACTGTGGTCCCTGGGGGTCCAGTTAAAACGTTAAATATAATTAAGATTGAAGGACGAGTAACAATATTTTAATTCAAAAAGAAAGCACATTCCTAATCACAGCATTACAAAGCTGCCAGGGTAGGTTTGCTCGAACCATAATCAATAATTAAAACCCTAGTACGCCATAAACATACAATTCATATGAAAAATTAACACACTTAAACTAGGCCAACAGCGCACTAACTTCAAAAGTTCATTTTTATTAGTAAACTTCTTGTAGAAACTTAGTGATAACATTTTTATTCCTAATGATTATGTTCCGGTATTTTACCGAATTTCCGGTATTTTCGGAGGGATTTCCAGTATTTTTATGTCCGAAAATACCGGAATTATGTGTTTTTTTTTTATTGGTATGCTTTTATCTCCCTACCTCCGCAATCTTTTTAAATTATATAATACTCATCAAATATACCTGCAAGAGCCTTAAGATGGACACCTATCCCTTAAGATGGACAAATGTCAAGATAATTTGTATAACACCAGCTCAAAAGTAACTTTGTAACTCATTAAAAATTTAACCAAATGTACACACAATATTTTGGCTCAGAACTATTTAATACATTTAATACTATGGCAAAGGTGCACTTAAGTAATCGGGGCCAAAGATACCCCCCCTCCCCCGTTCTCGCTTTAAAACTTTCAGGTATTTTTTGATGAACTCACAATCACCCCTGTAATTGAATTTGATATAGAATTTTACTTCCATAACTCAAAATAATAACGTAATAAATGAAAACCAGACAAGAGCTCTGAAAAATATACAGAACAATGAATAAATAAATTTAAAGGAAAAAAAAGCGTAAAAATATATTGAAAAAAAATAGTTTTAACTTTGTCAAATAATTTTTTTTTGCGTGTGGTGGGGGTGGGGGGTAGGGACGCGAAGTTTGTAACGGTTCCAGAGGGGTCCATTTGGGTCTGAAGTTTGGGAACCTCTGTTTTAAGCTATTCAAATCTCAGGCTAAGCTGGAAATTAGGAAAAACTACTACTTTAGTAGGGTTGTGGGCGCTTGGAACAACTTACCGGAAGAGGTGGTAATGAACATGGAGGGGGATAGCTTTAAGAAGGCCATTTATCTTCGTTGGGGACTAATAAATTGACAAAAACCAGCCTAGCTGGGCCAAGAGCCTGTTCCTGGTCGTCACATTTGTATTTGTATAGTTAATGTGTTTAAAAATTATTTTAAATTTCAATTTTTAGTTAAATAAAAATGTTTTGTCCTTTTATTTCTCATAAGTATTATATTACACTAAACTGTTGACCAACTATTTACTAACAAAAAATTAATAAATAAATAAAAAATAATGCATAGGGTGATTGATAAGTAAAGTCTCCAATAGAATAAAGTAAGTTTCTGACAAAGTAAAATGCCAACAGAGATATCCGATAGAAGGAAATTTATTACTCTTGCAGACAGTGACGTAGCTAGACCCGACTTTCGGGGGGGGGGGGGGTTACTTCTTATATATATATATATATATATATATATATATATATAAATGTATGTATAATCGCTTGGAATTTTTCCCTTTTCTTCTTTTTTTTTCTTTCTCTTCTCTCTTCTTTTTCTCTTTTTTTTTTTGAGACTAACTTTTCGGGGGGGGGGGTTTGTCCCCAAACCCCCCCCCTTAGCTACGCCCCTGCTTGCAGATTGAAACTCATTTCTCAAAATAGTCATCATTTATAGCAACACATTTGTTCATTCTTGTTCTATTTCTTCATTCCGTCTCTGAAGAAAGTGTCCGGTTCGCTGCATATCCATTTGCGCACGGCTGCCTAACATCCTGTTTTTGTGCACTAAAATGCGGTCTTGCATTGTCGTGATGTAAAAGATATAAGTTTCTTTCCGATCTGAATCAGCGGATGCATTGCTTGAGTGACTGCACTGTTGCACAGTACCCGTCGCAATTCACCGTCAATTCTCGAGTCAGAAATTCTGTGTAGAGCACACCACTTGCATCCCAAAAGATGTTTTGCTAAGGAACAGTTCTGAATTTCTTGGCACCCAGAGAACCAGGATGAAGAGAAACCATCACTGTAAACTGCTTTCACACTAGGAATTTTGATTTTAGCGCAATTATCTGGCAGGGTTGCCAACTGCTCCACATTTTGCGGAGTTGCTTCGCAAAAATAGCAAAGCTCCGCAAAAAAGGTATTTTGCTCTGCATTTCTGACCGAGCGCTTTCAAGCATCATATTGTCGCGTCTTCAGTATTTTACTAGATTTGAAATTTTATAATTGTCGAAAGTGCACAGGATGAGATTTTGAAATTAACAATTTCAACTTTTTTTTTCACCTAAAAATTCAAATTTTATCTTCAATCAGTAACCCCACATTCAGAAAGTTCTCAGCAGCCATTTTTTAGGAGTTAAAAAAGCAGAATGATGAAAATGAGGAACAGGAACGCTTTTTCCGTTTCCTCTTGAAAACTGACAGATGAAAAATCAATCTCCTTTCCTCAAAGTGGACAACACGTTCGAGAGAAATGCACAAAGATTCTAAACTCTGGGGAAACACAGCACCCCCCTCATACCAACACTCCCCTATTATCTTGCCCCAATCCCCTATTCACAAAATTTCCAAGAAAAGGGATGAAATTTTGAACGCTTTCTTAAATACAGAAAAAGAGTAACCATGTCAAGTTTCAATAAAATCCAAGACTGGGAGTTGGACCACATTTTTTTGGTGTCTTTTGCCTTTTTTTTTTATAAAATATGTAAATTTAGCAAACAAAATAAATAAAATTTATACCATTCTTTTGAGGCATTTTCTGGATTCGGGGGTGGGGGGGGGGAGAGGGGAAGTTTTCTGTTTGGTTATTTTTCCCCGACCTTTCGGGTAAATTTTGCATTCTTTTTGCTCTAGCTTGATTGTTGTATATGCATTTACTTGCAGGTCTGTTCCCATAAGGGTATACGCCATATACTCTCAAACATTTTTTAAACAGATAGCGTATACCCTCAAGCTTCAAAAATTTTCATATTACGACATATTATATATATATGATCTCATATACATGTTGTACGTCATGAATTACTGGGGGTATACCCTCAGAAAAGGTTGGCCGGGCGTTGCAGCTAGTCAATACTAAATTGATAATAATTCAGAAAATAGTCGAAGTAATGTTGCATTGATTTACAGTCTTTAAAAAACTTACGGTTTTCTTCGGTGGTTTCTGCAGTCGCTGCACTTTCCTTGGGACTATCTGCTGACGAATTTTCCAAATCAAATGATACATCACTAAGACCTATTGAAAGAAAACCTTATAAGTTTACTTTGTTTCACTTAACTTTGACACAAAATACTGTGAAATATTTAAGGGTATTCACCTGCATCTAAATTATTTTCCACAGAATATTGGGATCCTACTGTCTCCGAGTCCTCCAAGTTTCCAGTGCAACTGTAAAATGATAATACTAGTAAAGACAGGGACTTTAAATTGAACTGCTAAGTATCATCATTAGTATGGTTAGGAATTAGAGAGTTTCACTTCAAAGGCTTGCAGGAGTGAGCTTTACCTTCTGAGCAAGAAAATTAGCTTTTATGATCAAGTGTTGATGAATTTTGAAGGGGCAAGGAAAGTGCATTGAGAGAAATGCAAAACACGCCTCAGGTTCGAAAATTCATTCAATTATCTTTTACGTTCCAGAAATCTTCTCAAGTTTTGTAGAAAAAATCTAATATTAATTGAAGTTTGATCTAGAGAATTTGAGAATGATTGCGATGTCCAATGATTGCAATCTTAGCACAATGAGATAAAAAACTACAATTGATGCAGCTTTTATTTGAATAGATTTGAATCAAAATCATTTGTTCCTTATTTTAATTACTATGAACCTATAGTATCAGTTTTCGAATTTTATGACAATAATGATGATGATTGTTGATGAAAATTCTTAAGTTTCTTTTATATTTATTTCAAAGAGTACCACTTAATTAAATTTCATAATGCATGTATTTGTAAATTTAGATTTCAAGCAATAGATTGCAGTTTTTTTGTGTAAAATAATATGAATTGTTTTTCATGTACAATAGCACATTACATGAAAATTATAATAGAATTTTCATCGTAGTAGTTTATAATAATGAAAAAAAAAATTCATTTGAAAGTATTTCCTGCACAGTAAAATATTTCTGATATATATACGATTCAAAAAATAACACAATTGTTCAAGGTTTCACTTCTGTCGGCACTCTCAGAGTGTTTTTTTCTTTTTTATGTTATTATTAGTATTATTCAACAGGAGGGGAAGCGGCACTTGTCAATATCGTCTAGGGCGGCAGAACTACTAGAGCTGGCCTGACACTCTTTTCCTCATATATATAATAGCCAGAGTAACGCTATTAATATCGCTGAACTTCAATTTTGTAGGAGCTTAAAGTTCAAGTGATGATTGACCGTGCTGACCTAATTGAAGAAAATGTAAAGAAATTTGATTTAAAAATTTAAATAATGCCAGGAAAAATATTATGCTCAAATTTGGCTAAAACATAAAAGGGGTACAAGCATGCATAAAAAAAGCAAAACTTTCTGCTTAAATTCCTGATCTCTATAAATTCACATCTTACTGCATTGTAAAAGAGTTCCTTTTACAATGCAAACTCCAAAAAGCATATCTGTAATGTTTTGCATAGTATTTGTACTTTAAATTTGTTTAACAATATTTCTGATACAAAATTGTTTAAATAACTCGTTGTTAGATAATTGTCTTTCTTGGTTCTTGCTTTCATAGAAACAAACATTTTGACAAATATAAAAAAAAATATGTAAGTTCATTCATTTGACAAAATTTATAATTTCAACATGCACAGCATACTACTATAGTCCAACTCGCTTATAGTGAATGTGAGGGGGATGCAAGATTTGCAGATTTGCTCGTTACAACGAGTGCTCATAATAAACGAATTCGGGTAAAGAATCATAAAAATTCTCAGATACTTGTTCTTTTTTTTTACAAAGGGAGTGGGTTAATTTGTAATGAACTGTCTTGTTTTCCCTTCCTTTGTGTTATTGATTTCGAAGAATACTTATGGTTCAAAAAACATTTTAATTTGCACTCTAGCCATCGAAAAAGCTTTTCTTTGCATCAAAAGCTATAGAGTGTTGAGAATGGTTACACTTTAAATTCTTCACGTCGTGATCTTCCTGGCTTTCATTATTATTTTTTTTTTCCATTTACATTAACTTGAACTTGAGCTATCACATCCTTGGAAATATTAACATTGGAGTATAGTCGAATCCTGCTACAATGCGATTCGAATTACGTGAAATGGCTATAACGCGAGTTTTTCCTAAGTAATGAATTTTTTTACTGCTGACGTAAATTGCTCGCCTGCTACATGAAATTTTTTGGAAAGGAGCGGCGAAACGTTAGAATTTGCTTAGCTGATACTAAATACTGGTTTGCTGAATAGACTTTCATCAATTTAGCATCAATGAAAGCAGAAGTTCACACACTGTATTAGTCTAATGAACCTAAGCAACGTTTTGCTTTAGTTTATACAAATAACCGCTCCGATTCTTTATTATTATTTTTTTTTTCATTTTACATATGAACGTTGATAAAATAGAATGGCTCCCAAACCCACTTTTTCATCTAAAGTTGCCAAAAGTGGAAAGAAAATGAGAAAGTTTTTGACCATTAAAGAAAAGGTCAAGATTCTCGATATGCTTGAACAAAAGAGATCGAAGGTAGCAAGGCGCATAGATATGAATGAATCTTCCACACGTGCAATTAAAATTAGTGATGGTGCCGGATCGTTAAAAAAGTAGATCCGCGGATTTGGATACGGATCATTAGTTTCAAGATCCGCGGATATGCAAATGGATACAGATCAAAAAAATTTTTTTTACCCAATTCAACTATCCAAGTGTAAAATTTGTTACGGAAGGTATTCCCGTCAGAATAATGGCAGTTTCTTCAAAAAATGTCATCTGTGGCAAAAATATAATCAAGACTATGATTTACTCTTTAAAGAAATCTCCGTTAGAATTGAGGGAGAGTTGGAAGGGATGGGTCAGCGCTGCATTAATGCTTGGATGGAATGTGAAAAATTATTTCTAGCTTACTCGGTAAATGTAGGATACAGGAGCAAGAGTGTAAAGCTGCTACTGGACAGGCTAGAAATAATTTTTCCCATTTTATTTCAGCATAAATGCAGCGCTGACCCATTCTACCCAACTTCTCCAATCAACAAAATACAGAGCCGAGAACACCTTTACAAACAGTAAATAGAGTATTTAGTCCCACTTTTTTTAAAGGATGCCGAGAAAAACAAAAATGAAGAATAACAGAAACCCCAAATCAATAACAAAAACTAATATTAAATTAAAAATTAAAAAAACAAAACATGTCCCAGAGAGCCGACCTCATATTAAGATGAATTTCGCGGGTCAGAACATGAATTTGTTAACAAATATGACTGACAGCATTTAAAAATTTTAAATCATTGAGCTTTTTCTCCTTATCTTCCGACTATGAAATCGCTACCAACCACGCGTATAAAGGCTTAGAATTGCATTTAAAATTTACTTAACAGGATTATAGCTCCTACTGTATGTAAGTTGGAAATTTCAAATAAATATCAAATGCAGAAAACTTCGTTTTTTCAATTAGGGCCAACATTTTTAACGTACGGGTAAATTTTTACTACCATAATTGTAAAAAACATTAAAATCGCTTTTTGATTAATATCTGCAGTAATTAAAGCTCTACAAAAACAAGGCCAAGCTAAGAACATTTTCGATCAAGTCACCTTTTGAACGAAAAATGAACTATCAAAATCAGTTTATCTGTTTAGGAGCTACGATGCCACAAAAAGACACACTGATACATACTTTTAAAACTTATTTCCCCATCCTTTTTGCAACGGGGGGAAGGGGAAGGGAGGGGTACAAATTGGCTTCTGAAATGATACCTTTTTGTTTAAATAGGGAATAAAACCTAATTTAAACGGAATTAAAGAGTCTTATTCAAATGTTTAAAAATTTTTAGAATAGAAACGATCCGTTTAAGATCCGTCAAAAAAGTAACGGATACGAATATGGATACAGATCTTTATCTTCCCTCGGATATCCGGAACATCACTAATTAAAATCCAAGAAAAAGGAAATCTGTAAAAGCTCAGAACTTAGTTTTATACTGAAGCTCTCTGAGTAAAATACAAACATCATGAAACTATTAACTGCTCTTTCATTGTGGCTTAAAGAGACCAGAAAGAAGGATGTTCCTACACTGCATAAACCATCATCTTCATCATTTAAAAAATTATAATTAAGTTTAAGATATCTACTGTTCAGTGCTATTATAATGCAGTAATGTACTTAATGTAAGTACTGTACTGTTTTAATTTATGTCTCTCATTGATTTTGTGCTTCATAGCAGTAATTTATGTAAAATTGTAACGCTTTTTCTAAAATGCAGTAAAAAATCATTTCTTTATAAAACATACAGTAATATATAGTTAAGAAATGGTTTTAAACAATTTAAAAGGTGTTAACATATGTCTGAAATAATTGAGTATGCTTACAAAAAATTTCTGAACATAAGTTGTTTTACAATGCGAAATTTCGACTTGCACGAGGGATCTTGGAATGCATCCCTTGCATAAGTCGGTATCCGTCTGTACATAGTTTTCAAATGCGTCTTTACTCTACAAAGCAATAAAAAAAGATCCGCCATCGCTTGTCATCAGGATTTAAGACACATCACTAAATTTTGCCAGAATAATAATGGAATTTTTCCAAAAATGGGTAAGCTGAACTGGAAGTCAATAGACAGTTTATGAACCGCAAAAGATATTTCTCACTTTAAGTGGATTTTTCTGGTTAAAAGCGAGTTATGCTCCCATAGACTTGACCTTGTACCAAACAAATCTATCTCATTTCCTCTCTAAGTCCAGGTTCTCATTAAATCAGGGATCATTGTAAGCGAGTTCGACTCTATACAATTAATTAAATTAATATTTTTAATGTTAGTAATTTCATCAAAATACATATGAGGCATTGAGAAGCAAAGGGATGTAATTGACAAAATTAAATATTTGGAGATAACTAGTACAAATGGTAGGGTTAAACCTTTCCTGTATCTTGGGGCAAGAGATAGTACTAGTTGCCCTGGTAGGTTCTGTTACACAGCATGATTTAAAAAACTTTTCAATGAAAGCCTACCTAGGACTTTATCTTCGAACGCGTTTTACTCAAAACTTGAAAATGTCCACTTACATCCCTTTGCTTCTCAATGTCTTATATATGGATAATTTAATTGAATAAAAATATAAAATATCAATAGCAGTATATCCTATATTTTAAAGAAGATTAAAATTAAACTTAATCCCCCTTATACAAATTTCTTAATTCGCCCCTGGCATTGATATCAAACAATTTTCACAATATCCATTTAGCCATGTATTTAAAGAAATGTTTCGACTAAAAATAATCTTACTTTTCATATTGTTCATTGGGGTCAATGAACTTCATGAATTCGAAAAACTTCCATTTCCTCTACAAACCTCCTTTTGAACCAGAGCCGCTTGGCAAGGCATGGGTGTACTCTTTTCTTTTTTTTTGCGGAATTGGTCCCGCAAACTTGCCCGAGGTTTGCGGGCCGTTCTTTGTAAAAAAAAAATGTGCATAATTAATAAGTAACATTGCAAATGTAGAACTTAAATAAAATAATTTGAACGGAAAACGTACATTTACAATCTACACCCAGCGTCTGTGCTATGGATGTCCATGAATTATTTCGTTTAAAGTGATCTTTGTTGTCATCCCTGCTAGAATCGTAGAGCCAGGGATAACAACATACTTCACCTATCAACATTTCATTAAATCAAATATTGGATTCAGTCATTTTAATAATAAATAAAACACGACTAAAAAAACACGAACTAACAACACACGAAGCACAACAAAAATATGGCGCCTTGCTTGCACCACTCCTTGATGCTTATTGGGTGTACCACTTTTGAAGGCCGTCAGATATCCAGGTTTTCTTGATCGAAACAGGTCCTGTCCATGATGTCTTGCTGTCATGGCAACCAGCAAAGCAAACCTGTTTCGGGAGGAAAAAAACAGGATGGACGGAATGGACAGCCGATATGTGAACAGGCCCTTAGAAGGACAAAATGACTGTTTTATGTGCTAGTATACTCTCGATTACTCAAAATCCCAAGGGACTGGCTAAAACCTTCACGTTATTGGTAGCTCGAGGAATAAGAAGTTTTGTTCCCACACTCTTCTCAGAAGTTATTGAACCTAATGAAAACTTGAAGATAAAGGAATATTCGAGTTAGAAGGCATTGAGTTATCAAGAGTTGACTGTGTATGACCCAATGGATGAAATAACCATCAAACTGATTGTGAAATACAATGCAGATATTTGATTTTTGATTAAGAGCTGTCTATAAATAATGTCGCACTTTGTTTTAACTGTCACACGTCACCTTACCCCTTATCACATGTCAATGCTTTTCAAAAGTATATTGTCATAAAAAAAAAGTCATACTTATTATTACCCTCACACCCTCCCCTTGCCACAAACTCAATTTCACGAACCCTTCTCCCCTCAAACGGTTATTTCTAATTGAACTAATATCATTAATCTCATATGATACAATAACTTTCGTCCTTGTAAGATACATAGTGTAAATTAAAGGTGCATTAAATGTCAAGGCTTTGTTTCATGATTAGAATATTTGAATTTTCACATTTGTTTCGAGTTGTGTTCAAGCTTTCTTGAAGTTGTGAAAACTATGTCATAATCTTTAACCTTCATTAACTTTGCAGGGACCATTAATGTATCATTTTAAATATAGAACTATGTTTTAAAGAAATATATATAGCATATTTTACTCTTTTTTTTTCTTTTAATTTTAGGTATGATTACCTCACTTATAGTCATGAAGAAATGAGAAAATATTTTTGCTCTAAGACTTTGTATTTGGTTTTGAGTTCCCAAGTGCAGCTATGTCGGATACCCTAGACGAGAGCTCATCTGAGCCATACGTTAGTGATGCCTGCGTTATTTGTGACAAACAGTTTCCCTCGGATCTTCAACTTGCCAAACATCTCCTGAGTCATTCCAAGGAAGAAAAATTCAAAACTCTCATTAGTGAATTTGAAGAAAAAACTAAATCACTTGCATCCTCTCTTTCTTGCAGTGAAGATGTGTCTTATAAATCAAAAAGTTTGAAAAGGCAATTAAGTTCGGAGACATGTGAAATAGTCATTGATGATTCTGACGATGAAAAACCGCAGCCTCAAAAACCAAGTATTCCTCTGCGGAGTGTTAGAATTGTAGGTAACTCATCAAGACATTATGCATTAACTCAGAAAACTGCTTTCCAGTGTACTGTTTGCTCAAAACATTTTATTTCAGATGTTAATTTGAAAAATCACATGACTTTGCATGAAAAAGAAAAACCCTATTCATGCAAATATTGTAACAAGTCCTTTTCTTATATGGGACGATACCGTTCACATATGGAGTTACATGAAAATGAAAACAAGAGGCGACAATGAAAAAGATGCATATAGAAATTTATTGAAATATTTCAGGAAGTATTCTGAAAATGTTTAATTTCACCGGAAGAAAAGTGCATTTATCTATCTAAATGTAGAATGAGAGCTTTATGAAAGTAGCATTTCATTTCATTTCATAACCTTAAAAAAGCTCTTTATGTTCTTTTGTTACATGTAACGTGTTAAGACATCACTTATGTATCACTTTCATATAAAATTCCTAATTTATGTAGAGGTGTTACATAAATGAAGCATGACTTATGATTGAATTAAAGTGAATAAATGCTGCTATGTATCCTAGGCAGCAAGCGGACATGAGTAACACAGATAAGATTTCAACCTGTTTGGCCCTACGTCGGACTCCGTTCGACATTAAAAATTCATCCTTTTTTTTCTTAGTCATTAAAAATTGATTGTTGTTGTGGAACAATACTAGTTCATTGTTATTTCTCTAAAAATTGCTTAATGCTAGTGGCACAGTTAATCTGGCTGTTAAAATAAGTAAAATAGTATATATAAGTAAAACCTAATTTTAATTGATTAAAAAAAAAGCAATCTAAAGTACTACTAATTACTGCGTATATATGTTTATTTTAATTCGAGAGTTACATAATCAAATAATATTCCACTTCATTAACTTTGAGGGCATGTACAAAAAATGAGTATTTTTGTGTATGTTTTTAAAAACAATATTTTTCTTGCTTTAAGTGTGAGAAATTTGTTTAAAAGATTTATTTGTTGCTAATTTTACAGAAACTCTTATACTTACATTCCTTCAACTTACTGCAGATCTCTTTGGTACTTGCAAAACGTATCATTCATGCATAGGTTTATGCTCTTTTTTACTTAATTCATTTGTAAGTTCCTTTACATAAGCACTTAATAGGTTAACATTGAACTGAACAAGGCCAAATTACTTATGTGTTTATCTATTGAGAAAAATCTTATCAAAATATTCTCACAATAGAAGGGGATTTATGTTAATACCACAAATATAAATCTTGAAATCTTGCAGCATCGATTTTAAGTTACTTGTACTATTTTTCAAGGTGGATCAAATGTATCATATTGTTTCAAAAACTGAAAAAAAAAAAAATAATCCCTTCAATTAAGCTGCTGAAATATTATAGGAAATTGCGACAATTATTTTACACTGCTTAAAAAGTAAATAACGTTCTTTGTTTGTGCTATAATGCATTTCAGATAGACAGTGACTCAAAATCCCATTGGACATTGTAGAATTAAAAAAACTGATTTTCTTGAAAGAAAGCACAAAAAACTGAAACATAAGAATAGAAGGGTATAAAAGAGTAGCAGAAATATGTTACAGACTGCTTGGTTTAGAAACGATAACTCTGGCATCGAGAAAATACCAGAGATCAGATGGTGAAAGTTCTGCTTTAAATATTCCTATCAAATGGCTCAATTTTCAACCTCAAGAGATCATTCAGAAAAGCAGTGTTCTATTTCCAAAGTACTATTTATAATAGGACAAGATATACTACTGCAAGCCATCTTTGAAATAATATTTACAGCTGTGTTTTTTTTTTCTTGCTGTGAATGTTTAACAAATGAAGTTTCTGCATCTGTTCTTGATGGGAAACTGTTGCAGTATTATGTCCGTTCCACTTTGCATTTAATTGTGTTGCCGTCAAAAAAGAGTTTCAATATAAAGCAAAGTATATTGTGCTTTATTCATCTGTATTAGTTTACTGAGAAGTGTCTAGGAAGGGAGGAAATGACCCAGACTGTGCCTTGAAATATTTAGTTAGGCTTTTTAAGAAGTTCTTTTGTTTTTGAGAGGGCATCATTCTTGGGGAGAAGCCCTGGTTTACATGACGTTTTTATGCAAATTAGAGAGCTGGATTCTGTCACAAAATTTGAGAGACATCAACAGAGCTCACAACTGATCTCCCCTAAAATCTCTTCAAGTCCCCAAAAGTCTGTATTTTCAAAACCTGGTCCTTTTTTGCTTAGTTTCCATTTCATTTTGAATTTTCCCTGTAATTTCTTTTATCTCATCGAATTATATATATTTTTATTTAAAAAAAAATGTGTTTTTCACACTCCTACCATGATAATTCGAAAATTGAAATTAAATGGGGGCACAACAGCTCGAGTTTGAACTTATTAAGTGTAATAAATTCATTCAGCATAGTTTCATGCTGCATACTTGCCAATTCTACTGTTTTTAACGAGAGACTGCCGTTTTTTGCTTCCATTTCCCGATTTCCCCTTTTTTTTCGATTTTCTCCCGTTTTTGCATTTTTTTCAGTCAATCATTAAAAAGTTTCACTTTCTTCTCAATAGATGGCGCCGTTTTCTAGTCTACCAATGTCAGGGAGTAAGAATTTTTCCTATTAATAACTCATTTGGTAAAAATGAATTTTTTTTAAAGCTTTTCACGTTTCATGTAAAACAAAGCACGCGCTTTGTCGAAAACTGCAGCAGATTTCAATCCTTTTTGCATCTTGAAAATATTTTAATTATTTTGAGAAGTTATTTTAACATGTGCTACCATATACCTACTTATTTTATACTTTATTTTCACTATATTGATATTGTACATTATATATATATATATATATATTCGGATTTTACCAGATTTTAGTAATTAATTTTTTGTATCTACTTTTTTGGTAGAGACGAGGGGATGTACGAAACTTTAAGCAAGTTCACTCCATATTATTTGGTTTATTCCTTTGCAGTATATTTTTCTTGCTGCTACCAATTAGCTTACATCTGCGAAATATCCTTATTTCAGTATAAATTTAGTATTCATGTTATTTAAAAGCATGATTTAATAATTTTGTTGTGAAGATATGTCGCTGGTGAATCACCAATATACCCCTTGTAGAATCTCCTGTTGTTTTTTCTTCGAAGGGCGGCAAGTATGATGCTGTAAGTAAAAGTTATTTTCATTAAAAAAATGAAATGTTTTTTCAATTTATCAATCGGCTAAAATTTGCCAATTATAGATAATCGGTTAAGTATAGGCAATATGTATCTCTAATTTTAACTTTTAGAAATTTAAATTAAGGTCTCTTTTTGGTCCTTTTTTTAGAATTTAGGTCCTTTTTTCACCAGGGACAAACAAAGTCTATTAGGAGCCCTGCATTAAATAAATATTTTTAATATGGTGATAAACGAGGGATTAAAATTCTCAAGCATTAATAGCAATTACCTATAGTGGTACGATATGAAAGAAAAGTCCAGCATTGGAGACAACCATTACTTCATATGGTTGCCCCAGGGACCTATTCTATGTGTTAGCATCATTTCCATTAGGTCAGCTAATGAAGAGGAGCCTATATACAGCCCCATTTGAGAGGGAGAGAGAGAATCAGTAATTTTTTTATATAAAAGATTTACTTTTTACATCTTTAATACTTGATTATTTGAAGGAAAAAAAAACCTCAAATATTTTTTACATGTATTTCAGGATGATAGCCTGAAAAATAGGTTAATCAATGTTGATACAAAATGTAAGAATCTTTTTTTTTTTTACCAACAATTTTTATTGTTTATGAAATATATTTGTTTCACATAAAGTAAAACCTGTGCATACCAGCTATTAGTGAAAGTTATATTTACGCATTTTATAAAAATACTGTTTTAAACGATCATATTAAAAACATGTTACACAATTAAAGTCGTTTATAATTCTACGTAGGCTTTGGTTTTTCATATTTTGTTCTTTAATGCCTTTGTCATTACACTGGTTTTTGTATAGATTTTCAATTTGATTGTTCCATTTTCTCACGCCATTAAAAAAAGAAACTCCTGCTCTAAATTTGCATTTGAAAGGAGCACTTCCATAATAATGCTGTTTTCTTCTATCGTATCCACTTCCTTAATTTTAATATTTCTTAATGTGGTGAAACTTTTATGAGCAGTGGCGTAACTGGAAAATAGGGGGACGGCTCTTTATTTTTTTTCTCATCTGTTCCAAGTCCTCCCCTGGAATAAAATTTGAAATTAGTTTTAAAATTGCAGTTTTAGCAGGTCTTTGGTGATGTACTAGAGGAAAGAAAGGTACAAGGGGCTTAGGGGAAATTTTTATAAATTGAAATCTTAAAAACGGGCATATTTTTTGACATTTGGGTAAGGGATAGAGGGGTTGTCTCCGATGGATTTGCTGGACAAATAAATCAACATCAATTTCTCTTCCATCCTCAAATTTTTCGAAATTTGTTGAAAAAGTTCCAAAAACGCAATCGGCAAACTTTGAAGATGTAACCGAAGTGGGGTTCTGGAGCAATCCCCTGAAAGGTTTTTCGAAATGGGGAAAAAAATTTCTTGAAAACCTAAGCAATATTTTTTAGAGTTAAGAGGAGGGATCACTTTTTTCAAATTAAAACTTCAGAAGCGGAACTTAAACTTCAAGCGATTGATATTGTTAGTGATCGGGAGCTGTCCCCTTTAAATTTCACGAAATTGAAGCCCTAAAACAAAATTTGAGACTCTGAAATGATTTTGTCAGGGGAGTATGCTTTCAGACGAGTTGAGGAAAGGGGGGGGGGGTAATAAAAGAAATAAAGGGAGGTGGCAATTAGCTGAACAATAAGGTGACTACTGAAACTTTTTAATTTAAAGATTTATTTTTTAAAAAAAACTAAGATTTTCCTCCAATAGTATTATTTTTTCCCATTAATATTTTCCTAAGACGCCTTCTTTTCTTCTCTTTAATAATAAAGGATATTTTTGAGAAACATTCAGCTCAGTGATTGGGGAGGGAGGTGGGAATAGGCTCTGTGGGCCTCCTTTTCGGTTGCGCCACTGTTCATGACGCATTAAATATTAGTTGCAGATTGCAGATATCCTTTTAATTTGTTTTCATGTTATGATTTTGACAAGAAAAGCTTACTTCATACTTAGAGAATTTTTTGGACTTTTTACAAACTTACAGTGGTAGAAACATTTGTCTTTTACATCTGTAGTCATGAATGAAAAAAGAAAAAACAGAATATTAGTCAGTTATTACGCACACTATGAAAACAAGTAAGGTTTTTCTCTCCAGTTTCGCTACGTAAGGAAGGCTGACTCTAATTTTACAGTAATTGGTTCACAATGGCAAGTTTTGAGATTAAAAAAAAAAAGTCTCTGGTCGTTTGAAATTTTAAAGTTGATGCTCTTTTTAATATGAAGAAGGCTACTTAAACCTTTTTTTTATTAGTGGTGTTTATTAATCCTAACAAAATGACGCTTCATATGTGTAAATATAGCATTGAAATTAAGGAAGGAATGTTTCTTTTTTCTGTTTTTGGCAATACTACATCTATTACAGACAAAAAAGATAAGTTCAGTTTAAGTTCAATTACCATATACCCCTTCATTAAAATGGCTGTTGTGTTTTATTTCATTTGACTCTTTGTTATGTTCATTTAGTTTTATACATTTGTTAATGCTTTTTGTGTATATTTTTCATTTTGCTATTAAATGTCATTTTTAAAACTTGAGTTTTTTTTCTTAAGTTGTAAGCACATTTCACACTTGGAAGTTGCAAAAGTCATTTGTTTAGTGGCGGCTCCGTGACTCATTTAAATGCAGATTCAGAAAACAAATTTCGAAAACCAAATATGCAGATACTACAACGTCGTATGAAAACAAATATTTAAAAAGCAACTGGGGTGAAAGGGCACCAGTTACTTTTTAAATATTTATTTTATTGTTTATTTCTTTTTGAGAGAAGTAAACAATAACATTTTCATTGAATGTAAGCATATCATTTATTAAGTAAGCATATTAATTTTTTAGTTGAACGAACGGATCCGTTCATTTTAAGGATTCCTTCTTTTTGACCCGTTTGTTCTTGAACGACACATCCCTAGTCACAACTGAGCTTTATCCATGTACACAGAATATACAATGAAACGGATGAATTTTAATGGCTGGGATATACAAGGTGTTCCGTTTTAACCTGCAAGACCTTTATTTTCGCAACCGTTAGTCCTAGATGTATACTTCCAATTGCAAAAATGTTCAAAATCAGATGCAGAGTTAAGATATTGAAAGTTTGAAGCAAAAGTAAAAAATTAACTTTTTTTACGGGCCGTAGGTCCCCTAACTAATATTTAGAGAAATAAACGCCATTGAAAACTATTACTGACACAAAAAACTTGAAACATGTGTGACCAAAACTCAAGGAGATATTCCAGTTCAAAGTTTTAAGGGACCATACAGAAGATGAGATTGGAATTTATCTCCCTTTCAGAAGAATGACAGGTGGTCAAAGTAAGAAAAACAAGGTATTTAAAATTTTCATTGCTATTCAAAAATAAATGCAAATGTTATGCCGTGATGCGCTAAAACACACTACAAAACCTCGAACAATTTGAAATACCACACTCTATGCACACATATAATTTTAAGCACTTGTAAACCGCTATATTTCCCCCTCCCCCCCAAAAAAAAAGTTATTGACGGTGAGTGTAAAGTGGTGTACACTCACAGCCACTGTAGTCACAAAAAGCTGCGTTTCATATCTCGGTGAATATTGGCCGTACTAATTTCAAACTTTTTGTGTTGGAATTATTTTTCAGTGGAGATTATTTCCCTAAACATAAGTTAGGGGACCTGGGGCCCGTATAAAAAGTTTAATTTTGTATTTTTTTGACTATTTTTTATTTTCACTTCAAACTTTCAATGTCTTACTCTGCATCTGATTTTGAACATTTTCGTAATTGAAAGTATGCATCTAGGACTAACGGTTGCGAAAATCAAGGGCTTGCAGGTTAAAACGTAACATCCTGTATGAATCAAACCTCAATCAAGGGAAAACAACTGGTAAATCTCAATATTTTGTCATAATAGTACAGTCCAATTCGCTAATAACGAGCCCTGATTTAACGAGAACCCGGATTTAGCGAGGAAATCAGAAAGAATTGGTCGGTACAATGTTAAGTTTATGGGAGCATAAATGTCAAAGTAGGTTATAGGAAGTGAACATTCTGAAATTTTTAGCCTTCCAAAAATTTTTTTCGCTCGTTAAAAATTTCCAAAGTTTCAGGTTTTGCAGCGCTTTTTTAGAAAAATTCTATAAGTCGCATTTCAATGCGCCTTAGCTCTTTACAGAAACACCACCTCACGGTTTTGTTTATATTTATTGTTTGTACTGTATCTAGTGATGATGACTTCATTGTTATTTTGGTTGGGGATTGTTGCTTTCTTCAGATAAGGGGTCGCAAAGTATGGATTTTATCCGTTTTCGCGCAAGTTTAACCTGCATTATTTCCCCCCAAAAAGCTATCCCCCGAAAAAAATGTGACATATACTGAAAGTTTATACTGTGAAGAGAGTAAATAGCACAAAATTTGTTTGAGGTTTAATTTTTTTAGGAGAAAAATGCCCTGATATTTTTCAAATTTTCAAAAATTGTGCTTTTTTGATCGCAATTAACTCAAAACAGCATCACTAGGTAAAAAAACCTTTTATATATTATGGTACCTGGCTATGTGTAAAACATCATGAAAAAGAAAACAGCATGGGATCTCTTCTTGTGTTCTAGAAAATAATTTTTTTGTAGCTCATTTTATGCGTTTTGTCGTGCGTAAAACGTGTGTCCAGTATGCAGATTAGATCTGCTAAAGCTTAAAGGATGTAGTAAGAATGTATATATGTATGTATAAAGAAAGAGAAAAAGACTAGCACTACTTTATTTTTCTGATTTTTACAAATTGATGGTATTTTAATTGCAGGTAAATCAGAAAACAATAAATCGATATCATATGTGTACACACATACATGTGTATATGTATGTATATATACATGTATGTATGCATATATACATGTATATATGTATGTATATATACACACATAGCAATGGAAAAAATTTCATGAACAATATCTGCTTCACTTTCCTCTAAATGTCTATTTTTTATGTTATCTTCAAATACCTCTAAAAGGCTGTCGGTTCTTGATAAATCAATATTATTTGCTTTTTTTTTTTTTTTTTTTTTTGCTTTGTATATCGGCTAAAAGCAGCTTGAATTTGACTTTTTGTCAGATATTGTTCGGTTGGAATATTTTTATGTCTTCAATCATCTCTGTTCTCATTGCATGTTCTACTTGGTTGGGTCGGGCGTCTGATTTCTCCCGGTTTTCTCACCATAAAGGAACTTTTCTTAAAGAAACTCTCTTTGTTTCATTGAAAATCCTGTACTTTTACGAGTTGGGAGAGCCCACCCCTCACATGAGATTGACAAAATGTTTTCTTCTTTGTTTTCTCCTTGTTAACTGGTAGACGCCTGACCAAGACCATGAGAAACAGAACTCTGAACTGTTATTTGAAGATGACATAGAAAATAGACATTTAGAGGAAAGTGAAGCAGATATTATTCATGAAATTTCTTCCACTGCTATGGACATAAATAAAAAAGAATTATTTTGGGATTGATACGATAAATAAATAAATAAATAAATAAATAAATATATATATATATATATATATATATATATATATATATATATATATATATATATATATATATATATACACACACACACACACACATATGATATCGATTTATCGTTTTCTGATTTACCTGACATTAAAATACCATCAATTTGTAAGAATCAGGAAAATAAAGTATTGCTAGTCTTTTTTCTTTCTCTATTCACACATGTATATATTCCTACTACATACTTTAAGTTTTAGCAGATCTAATCTGCATACTAGACACGCGTTTTACGCACGAGAAAACGCATGAAATAAGCAACGAAAAAATTTTCTAGAAAACAAGAAGAGATCCCATGCTGTTTTCTTTTTCATGATGTTTTACACATAGCCAGGTACCATAATATATAAAAGGTTTTTTTTTCCTAGTGATGCTGTTTTGAGTTAATTGTGATCAAAAAAGCAATTTTTGAAAATTTGAAAAATATCGGGGCATTTTTCTCCTAAAAAAATTAAACCTCAAGCAAATTTTGTGCTATTTACTCTCTTCATAGTATAAACTTTCAGTATATGTTAAATTTTTTTTCGGGGGATGGCTTTTGGGGGGAAATAACGCAGGTTAAACTTGCGCGAAAACGGATAAAATCCATACTTTGCAACCCCTTATCTGAAGAAAGCAACAACCCCCAACCAAAATAACTATGAAGTCATCATCACTAGATACAGTACAACCAATAAATATAAACATAACCGTGGGGTGGTGTTTCTGTAAAGAGCTATAGCGCATTGAAATGCGACTTTTAGAATTTTTCTAAAAAAGCGCTGCAAAACCTCAAACTTTGGAAATTTTTAACGAGCGAAAAAATTTTTTGGAAGGATAAAAATTTCAGAATGTTCACTTCTCATGACCTACTTTGACATATAAAAAAATTAGAAAAATCAAAAATGGTCACTGCCACACGTTGTCTGAACTTCAAAATAATGGCTCTTAACGAGCAAATCCCGCTTAAAGCAAGCAAGATTTTTGTTTTTCATAAAATTCTCATTGATACGACTTCCAGATCAGCTTTTGCTTTCGTAGAAAAATTCCTTTGATATTTTGAAGTGAACCGAAAGTTAGTCATACTTCCTGACAAAAAATTATGTCGGCCCTTTCTTTTTAATTTGTGGAGTAGCAAAGCATTTGAAACTTAAATATTTGTTTACGATAACATGTTATCACTTCCGAGTTTTACTTCAGAGGATATTGTAGCTCTAATACAAGCAAATGCAGATGAAAAAAATGACGACGACAATAAAAGATGAAGAATTTTAAACTGAACCACATTTAAAGTCAATGGATCTTGACAGGCCCGGATCTGCGTACCCGCAGACTCTGCGGGGGGGGGGGGGGGGGGCACGTAAATTGAAAAGGAAAAAAAACTAAGCATAAAGCACTAAGACATTAACGTTACAAATATACACTGCCTGCCTATGGGGAGAGCCCTACAAATTTTGTTGCAGGGTGGCCAAAAATTTATAAATCCGATCCTGGCTCTGAATGTGCAGAAAAACTTAATATTTTTTTTGAGACAAGTGTCGATTTTTTTCGAATGCGAAAGAAATATACAATCAGACAATGAGAGAGTTCAAAACAAATGAACCAAAAATAATAATAATTCGAGTTCATAGTCTTAAAAATTCATTTTAGACGATCTTTGGCAATGATATGGAGATAGGAGGTTTGAAGGCGCTCCCCCGTTCGTTTTTTTTTTTCAAAATTGTAACTTAAAAACGCAAAGATTATCTTCAATTATTCCGTTAAGAAGAAGAGAGATCGGGGACTCTCCGCCGGAAACTTATTAAAATTATTGCTCTAAAAACGCAGTTTCGGATGGTTTTCGTTGTGGTAAAGGGAAAAAGAAATTTAGGATCCGCTGCCGGAAATTTCAGCTTCCGAGATCCAAATCTTGAGGATCTAGGATCTCCAAAAAATAGTGCTCCAAAATGGCGGATCAGCTTTGTGAGACGAATTGACTTGTTTTGGTTAAGATTGCAGAAAATTTTATTAAATTGGAAGCCTGAAACTTTGAGATCCTAAAGTATGTTGACACGTTCTAGTATTTTTGTGAGTTTGAGATCATTAGATTTTGTGTAGCACGCATGTAAACTCGTGGAAATACGTGCGTTTGTACTGAAATCATCATTTTTAAGACCGTTAACTTAATAAAGCTGATGAGAACCCATAGGTGTCAGACATGAGTCTAAAACTACACCACGTAGAGTATAATAACAGCTCTTGCTCAAAGTTATTGACTCGGGCCTTTTAGAGTAATTAAACGAAAACTTGGATTCTTTTTGTTTCAAATTATCAACTTTAAGACCGTGTAACTAAAAAAGTTGATTAAATGCCATGGGCTTCTAATCTGGATCTTAAACTTTACCACAAGGACTATAACAGCAGCGGTGTTTCAAACTTTTTTACAAGTGGAGCACAGAGTTATCAACTTTGAAGCTTGATCTCTTTTTTTTTTAATCATCTACTTTGAGACCGTTTAACTACTAAAGCAGAGTAACCCATCTTATTTTCTGAGTACTATACTATGATGAGTAATTCATCCTGTACTTATTTCCGAGGGTCACTCACGGTTTTAGCAGACACAAACAAGGCAAAAAAAGTAACGAAAATAGCATTTTCAATTGACCTTTGCCCCCAAAGCCAAGATAGAGCCACCAAGTTATTTATGCTAGCATGTACCTAGTATCAAGTAGTATCCACATTAAAAAAAATAGCATTGAAAAAAAAAACTAATTGCTTTTGGAGCAAAACGATCATATATTTAGTACCATATATTCACGACATTAAACTTTGACTTCTACTCAAGGGCCAACAAGTAAAATTTGAGAGGAAAAAAGCTTCACTTTTTCTTATGATAATACTACTAATACATTCTGGAAGTTTCAGGGAAATTGAAGGTGTCCTTTGACTTGTACAGTTTCAAGACAAGCAGTTTTCTGCGACGCAGCAACTGCAAAAGCACAGGAGGTATATTTGATAACGCTAACTCGTAACTCCATTCTTTGTAAAATGACTACAAACCAAGAACCAAAATAAACGTTTCAATATTCTACAAGCCAGAAAGTTTTCTCATGCATATAAAAACTGATTCTAGGGTATTTTAAACCCGGATCAGCGGTAGTTAATGCGAACAGTGAGAAAATGGGAATAGTTTTCAGTAACTCGGATTAAGGTAACTCGGGAAAAAATTTTGCTATGCGAACAGGGTATAATAAGTGAACGATAAAATATATCTATTTTACAGTGCATATTTTACCTATTATGATACGAAGATCAGAATGAAGGATTTGAAAAACTTAGCTTTAGATTTTGACTCATCATGGGATCAAGCGATTACTCGAAGTCCCAAGGGACCGGCTAAAACGTTCAAGTTTTTAGAAGTTCCCTCAGCCTTCTCAAGAGTTTGGGGACCCAATAAAAACTTTAAGATAAAATAATATTCGAGTTATAAGGATTCGAGTTATCGAGCACTGACTGTATTTTACGTATTCATGGCTTAGACTAGTATAGCGTGTCCCAGAAAAATGTTTTCCATTCTAAACATTCATAACAAAAACGCTAACTGCTGAATAAAATGCAGTTTGCTATAAAAGAACGAAGATCTCACAAAGAGTTTTTTTTTTTTTAAATTCCAACTGCTTCTGGGATATCTGTCTTAAAGGGAAAGATAGAATTAGCTATCATCACTGTTAGAACACTGCAAAAGTAAAAAACACTTGAAGAAAAGTCGAGTATTGACAAGAACAGGGCTTCTCCAACTGCGTCAACTCTTAATCCGCGAGGGGTCAGCGGCAAACTTGGAAGAAAAAAAATTAAAACGTTAAACAGAGATTTTACATTTGAAGTGCTATCGAGTTTTCCCTCGAGCACTACTTCTTGACATCTCGAGATACAATGCTGCAACATCAAGAATAGGTCATATCAAACAGTTTTCTAAACCATGCAGTCTGCCGTCGTGTATGAATGTTTGATAGACGTATCTTAACTTTAGAATGCACCTTGAAATCTATGTTCCAGGGTACTTTCTCGAATTTTTTACTTAGTCCGGAAAAGAATTTATCATCAACCTCTTGTAGGAAAAGCAAAGCGTGTTCTTTTATTTCCCACAACTTACCTATGCGAATCCAAATTTTCAACTTATGAAACCACCATAAATACCGAAGCACACTAGATGATGAACCTGATATTTGACTCCAACTATCAAAAATTACACCCAATATATCAAAATTCTGTCAGTTAAAACATCTCCACTTTTCCCATCCATGAAATGTTCAAATTTTGAATTTTAATCGTTTTTTTACCTATTGATATCTGCCTGTTCAATTTGATTTTTGTTATAGTGCTTCTTTCAAATAGCGGTGTCCCCCCCCCTAATTAGTAACGGTTTATTTCAGTTCAATTAACTACACACTCAAGTATATATTCTATACACTTTAATGAACGGGGTCCGCCTGAATTTTGGTCCATGAAATGACTCCGCTGGCTATGAAGTTTGGAAAGCACTGGACTAGAGATTCTTCGTGCTACTTAGTGGGGAGCTCACTCATAGGCGGCCCGTACGGGGACAGGGCAACCGCAACTGCCCCCTCACTCTCAAAAGTAAAGAGGCTCTAGGTTTAAAGTTAATAATCGATGGAAAAACGATAAAATTGAGCGATTCACGTGTTTAAAGAAAGAATTGACTTAAAAATGCGTATTTTGTATTCATACAAATTAAAATTGAACTTTGAATTGGAAGGAGGGAGTCCACAGTGGTCATACGTCCTGGTTTTTGAGGCCGTGTCCGGAATTTTTTTAGAGTATGACATTTAATCAATAATGCCGTTAAAATACAGCTGCCTTTTTAAAAAAATAATAAAAAGTCAGTTTTAATGATATGCCGCTCACCTATATAATCTGTCCTCCCCCCTGCACCTCTTCTGATTCCCATTTTTTTAGGCGCCAGCCGCCTATCAGTTCACGAACAGCAACAGGGAAAGTAATGAAAGAAAAACTTTTTGCTTTAAATTTTTCGAATACATAATTTTTTTCTTGGACACGCAGTATTCTACATTATTATCACTACTCAAATGTTAGATATTGCGGTTGAACAAGTGAAAATGAGCGGTTTTTTAATGTAATTTCAAAGCCTGCTTTTAGTTATTTAACTTACATGCTTTCCTTTCATGTCCAATATCATTTATCTTTTCACATGCGAAATTACAAATATGACGCAAGAACTGCATGGCATATCAGGCCCCAATGGGACGGAATGGTACGTTCAACTATTAATTTCGAAATGTATTCGCTAGAAAGTATCAGCACAAAGCTGATCAAGGTTTGTAATTAACAGTTTATTGATAAAAGAATAGTAAAGACACGATTTTTTTTCCTGTTTCTCACAATAAACTGGAGCTGCTTACTGATAACGATTTTTCATAAGCCCTCCAAAAACTAACACAGTTCAAGGTGGTAACTGAACAAGCCCAACCTTTCCTTCCCCGATTCATGCATCAATTCTCCGGCATTTTACACCTCTTTTTAGAGTCGCGACTTTACGCGGAAAAGAGCTATTGTTTTTCCGCTTCATACCTAAACAGAGGCAGCAAGTCGAAAAGCTCAAACGCTGATCATGATGGATGCGAATTCTACTTTACTAAAGTTATTTATGGACCTAAAATACTTCGGCAACTAACTGCCTGTGTATGTGAGCGCGATCTCACAGAATTCACTTACCTCCGACGAGTCTCGGGAACAGTGATATCACTGTTTGGAGTCGTTCTTCCATGGCGAACTCTTCTGCCTCCTTGTATTTGTTATTCTACTTCACCGAGGAAGTTCATCCGTTGTGTTGCTGTTATAAGCTGCGACGACTTTTTCACGAATCATAGATGACTCTTGGATGATTCAAAGACGTTTCTTCTAAATCAAAAACCTCGTGACTGATTCATGTCATTCAATAGAAGTGGATAGCTGATAATATAAGAATAAGCAGATCGTTTTTAGAGAGTTATTCATTTTGAAGCTTTGCAATTTTTAAAGGGTGTGCTTGATTGAGAACTTCGACTATGCTGCAGCTTAATGTTATTGCTATTGAGCAATTCCTGGACTGAAGAGGCACCCGGAAGAACACATATATATTTTAGCTTCAATTGCTTTTTACTTTGACTTTTGCACAATGAACTGGTTATCTTAAATTATGGAAAAATCATAAAAAATGACGATTACTCAAAAAGTTACTAGTAGAACTTTATGAAATTTTCGTATAATATACAACATATAGTGAGGAGAAAATAACATAAAAATATATTAACAGACAATGATGGTGGCATAGATATTAGCACATGTATAAAATGAACAAATCGAAGGTGTCAGTTTGCTATAGGAAAAGTACCTTCAATACAGAGAATGATCCCTTCTAGAAGCAATGCAGCGATGCGTGATGTAGTCTATCAGTTCTATAGGAAGCGAGATCCAGTGCTCTTGCAAAGCACTTACAAGCGTGGCAAGAGTCTGAGAGAGCGGTATAAGAGCGGCTAGATCTGACGTCTCCCTTAAAGCATCTTAAACGTACTCGATAGAATTCAAATCCGGGGATCGAGCTGACCACTCCATAAGTAGAATTGTTGCCTGTTGAAGATAATTATCTACGATTCGAGCCCTGTGTGGTCTTGCGCTGTCGTCCTGTAATAGGAAAGTATCACCTATAGCCCCGTCATGTGGGCGCACTTAAACATCAAGGATGTTATCTCTATTAATCTAAGCATTCACGGTTCCCCTTGGTAAGACATGGAAGCTTGAGCGTCCACCCAAAGAGTTGCCATCCCAAACACAGAGACTGCCTCTCTCGTATGCATCTCTTTCACGGTTATTTGACGGAAGATAACGGGTTACAGTTTTCTCTACATCAAATAACGCCTACTATCGCTTTCTAGACTAAACCTGGACTCTTCTGTAAAGAGCACAGTCCTTATCAGGCGTCTGGTGGACATGTGGTCGTGCCCACTGCAAACGGTCCCTCCTATGGCTTGATGTGAGCGGCACACAAATGGCTGGTCGCCTCTCATACAGGATGCAGACCTCCTGCGTGAAGCCTTCTACGCACAGTTGACGGTGGAGAGAGTGAAGATTTTCATTCATGAAACCAAGACCTCAAGTCACGTGCTCAAATTTAACGCAAAGCAATGGAAGAAATCAGGTTTCTTTCGCTTGTTTCGCGCAAAACGTGCCAACCATTCGTCGTTGTTGAGTCACGTGACTTGGGGTCTTTGGATTCTTTGGATCAGCTTTTGCTAAGCCAACGATCGGACTTACTCCCTCCATTTTAATTCCTGCTCTAAGGTTGACACCAACCTTCCGGTTGCTACAGCAATGGAGGATCTGAGATGAGTTGGAATAGCGGTTCCATTCCTGCGTACACACAAGTTCAAATATTGCTCATCGGCTCTCGTCGTAGCCGCTGGCCATCCTTGGCTGAACTTCCTGGGTGACGAATCTGTGGTCTGAAACTGACCACACGACGAATCTGTGGTGTTTCGTAGACTTAAGAGTCAACTCCTAAGTCTACGAACCACAGAAGGACTCATCTTTATAGCCATCTGGTCACTTCTGTTTGACTTTGTCCTGCTTCTTGTCTCCCAATGGCTCTCCATCATAATTCTGGAGGCAAATGATGCATGGAGGTCATTATTACAAACTAGCTATCTCCGATTTCTTATATCAGTACCACTGCAAAATTTGTAGGCTTGCTCTCCAACATGGACTTTTATGCTCCTCACAGATGACGCATTCCGTTTGCAGGGCCACTAATTTGCATATTGCTTTTTTTACACACTCTTACTTGGAAACATATTCAAATTTTACAGTTTGGCTTTTTTTGACGGAGTTACCGCTATTTTTGTGATTTGTCCTTAACTTATGATATCCAGGGTAATATTCAACTTGCATTAGTTTCGAGATACAGTGCCATCGCCAGGAGGGAGGTTTTGGGGTCATAACCCCTCCCAGAACACTTGGTTTTAACACATATTACCAATTCTAATACGGTAGTTTCAGGGCCGTCGCGAGGGCAAAAACTTAGGGAGTGCATGAAATAAGCGACCTTTTAATTTTTTCAAACGCATCTTAAATACAAGGAGAGTTAGTGTTTTTTCAGTTTCTGGTTTAAGAGGAAGTCGTGACTAGATCTAAGCATTAGTAATATGAACCTAACTGTAAGTATAATACTCAGTCAAAATAATGGGGATGCGAGGATTTCTCCCCCGGAATCTTTTTCGAAAATGTAGCTCTAAAAGCGTATGTTTTGACGATCTTTGGTGGTGTTAGGGGAAGGAGACATTGGAAATTTTTGAAATTTAAATCTTGAAAACGCGATTATATAGGTCACCTTTGGTAACGTTAATGGGACTGGCAAATTTTAGAAAAATAAGCTTGAATTATTTTATTTTAATCACTTTTCCCTGATGTTTAGTTTACGAGGAGACCTGACGTGCTATCCTAGAAATTTTTCCGAAATTGAAGATTTTAAAACGAAATTTAAGAGAATGTTTAATGATGTTGGCGAGAGAGGGGATGCTTTCCCGAAAAGTATTCGAAGTTATCTTTTACTGCGCAGTCGATCGTTGGTATTGTTAGAGGGAGGAGTTAAAGAAAACGATTATATAGTGATGTTCGGTACCATGAAATATCAAACGAAGGGTTGGAAAACCTCGTGGAATCTGTGCCTAATAGAGAAACTGCTGTAATAAAAGCTGATGCAGCTTAAAAGCACATTAAATGCTTTTGAGTTCAATTGCACACATTTAATATCCTTTATTCTCAACTTGATTACCTAAAAGAACTTAAAACTTCTTTTATTCTATATTTTTTCCTAGGGAAACTAGATCCTAATTTCTTGTAAACTGAACATTTATTATGAATGTTTTTTAAAAATAGATTTAAATTATTTTTTCATTAATAACTTAATCAGATTTTGTTTTTAAATCAATTTAACGTTTTGATTAAAAAAATATTGGTTAAATTGGAAAAACTATAATTCTTTTTCTTGTTCTTATTCTCGATAAAATGGGACATTTATTAAACTTGAAATACTTTTGGTCAGTATTGTACATGGAACCCCACCTCTTTCCACGGAACAGCGTTTTTTTCTGCACTTAAAAAAGTTGCTCCTTGTAACTCTGAAACATGTATACGAGATATATTTGTTATTTTGGGCGTTATTAAGATTGATTTATATCATTTATAAATACTACAACCTTTGACACAAAGTGGCAATGAACTGGTTCGTGCACGTTTGACATATCGCTGTCCGGTAACACATGAGACAGCTCAAAAATTTTGAAAAACACGTACTAATTACATTGTGCGGCAAAGAAAAGAAGAAAAAAAAAGAATTTTTGGCATTTTGAATTTTTGCAATTATGTTTTTCGCAATCACTAGCGTGTGTATGAGGCGTATGTGTGTTTGTGTAAGCGTAAGTGTGTTTATGTAAGCGTGTGTGTGTACGTACGTGCGCGTTTGAATGTATGTACCCTCGCGAACGTGTATTTGTGTAGGCTAGGCTGGTCACAAGGTATATGGGGAAAAACTTTTTTCAACTAATCTTTTGCGGCACCCTTCTAAAATGTGCCAATAGACTAGAAAATGTGATTTGCAGAGTTTCAAGTCATTTCGACGATATTAACACGTGCCGCAAAGAGGCTTAAGTCACGAAGAATGACGATTTTTACCAAAAAGTCGCAGTTTTTCATCTGTAAAACCAAAACTATTCATTCTAGAAACTTCGTTCAGGTCTCATTTTATAGAGAATTTTATTCTCTCTAAGTCTAATTTCATCTAAATTCTTGTAAAAATTTATTGAACATTATTCAGGATTTTTCAAGACAAGTCGTAGCTAATATCCTCAAAATTGCGTAAAAAGAACGAATCATTATAATATAAATTTTATTGCTTCTTTTAGTTAATGGTTGTAACCCCCGTACAATGTTAAGCTATCAGAGCAAAAACAGCAATATTATCAAAAATATATGCAGTGAAATCCCGTTACAGCGAATACCGATACAACGAAATGTCTCTTTTAACGAAAGAAATTTTCAGCTCCGATTTGATTTCCATTACGTTGCTTGAATTTCATTTCGTTGTCACAGGATTTCACTGTACTATAGTTATATCTCTAAAACTCAAAGCTAAAACAACTGCATGTAAAACTTATGAAATTAGCTGTAGAGACCATAAATACGGAACGTTGCTTTCCTCCTCGGTGGTCAGTGCTAAACACTAGCTTAAAAATCCCAGTCTTGTAAGGGTTTTCAACCCCCCAGAGAAAGGAACAACTACGATTCCCAGGATAGTGGCCTGTGTTCTTAGACGAGGACTTGTTAGGTCTTTCGTTAAAATGACAGTCATTTTATGGCTCCTTTCTGCAGTGCAAACCTGCGTTTTGTGAGTACAGTTTGTTACAGAAAATTTTTTTGTAATTAGCTTGTTGCTACCACATCTTAGAAGTTGGTTTGAAAGGAGTTTTGATTTGCAAAGTAGGTACGTCCACTAGTCCTCAGTCAGATATTTTTCAAGAATTTCAGGATGAATGATATAGATAAGAAACAATTAAACGCAAGTATAGAAGATTAAAAACAAAATAAGCAATCAAGGTAAATTCCAAGCTTTCTTTTTGAGAAATAAAAACAGTAGCAGCTTAGAGATGCCTATAAGAAATTCGTTCCACTTTGCTTAACTTATTTAGGGAGTCTTTTTCCAAACAATATTAATTTTCGAGTAACTGGCGCTATTCATCACACAATATGGATGGCCATATGACGTAGTGAACAGCAGAGGGATGTAAGTGGACTTTTTAAAGTTCCTTATAAAATGCGTTTAAAGTGCAGATCCTTAGTAGTCTTTCATTGAACTGTTTTTCTAAATGATGCTATATAATAGCTCCTACCAGAGATACTCGTACCATCTCTTGTCCCTAAGCAGAGGAGACGTTCCCCTATTGTTATGATTATCGCGAAAATTTTAATTTTGGCAATTACATTCCTTTGCTTCTCCACTGCCTCATATACTCTTAAAAAATATATCTTCTCAGGGATGAGTTTTCCTTAATCGATTTAAAGATAAAAGGTATTGAAGATATTTGGTTGTTTATCAACAATATTTACGGAAAAGTACGGTTTATTGTCTGCGATCCAGCTTTGGCCCTCAACCGAGATCTAGAGTTAGTAAAATCTTTGGTTCAATACAAGAGTATTTATGAAAATGATGTAGGCACAGAACTACCTAAAATAATTAACCATTTGTAGTCCCTGAAGTCAGCCAAGGTTGCATTTCCCTTTTTTGATGATACTTTAGGGAGAAAAAAAAAGGTCAAAGAAAAGAAGGCTGCAAAATTAAGATCCGAAGTAGGAGATAATGAAGATGATTGTGATGATAGGGATACAAAAGCACAGCTCAATCTGAAAGAAGCTTAGTCTATTGGACAAGGAAGTAGATTTTTTTATTTCTCCTCAAACTCTTTTAAAGATATACAATTTTTTTAAAGAGATTCGAAATCGATACAAAATTTTTAAATACTGATCTTGATGAATAGTGTGAAAACCAATATTATAATAAAACTGAAAAGATAGTTAACAGTTGTCAATGGGATAGTAAAGGGTTGTCAATGGCACAGCTGAAACAGGTGTAAAACTAATTTCTAACTAACGACAGTTTCTATTACAAGTATGTCCGAATGCAGGCACATTTTTCCATTCATTAAAATCTATCATATCGAAGCCATTAACACTTTAACTTCTCAATGAAAAGTAATAACGTAATGATGTATAATTTAACAGTGTAAGCAATAAAATGCATTCGATTTTTTCCTTTCTTTCCTTTTTGTAGTTTTAACACTGTTTTCTCTTCTGAACTACTTAGTTCCTTTATTTTAAATCAGCAATTTGTTGCATTTAATTTTTAAAATACTTCCAAATGAAGCCTTTTTAATGGATAAATTAAAATCAACAAAGAGCAAATAAATGTAATTGAATATTGAAATGCTTTTAGGTATTTGCATGAAAATTCATTGATGATATCTTCCAAGACCTGACTTGAAAAATGCTAAGTACCATTCTATAAATTTTGTTTAAAAAATGGATAAGATAACTCATCACGAGAATAAAATTTCCTATAAAATGAGACCAGAACGAAGTTTCTAGGATGAAAAGTTTTGGTTTTAAAGAAGAAAAACTACGATTTTTTGCTAAAGATCACTGTTTTCTGTAACTTTAGTCTCTTTGCGGCACGTGTTAATATTATCGGATTGAGCTGAAACTTTGCAAATCATGTTTTCTAGTCCATTGGCACATTTTAGGGGGGGTGCCATGGAAGAAATTTGAAAATCGATTTTTTGTGACCACCCTAGTGTAGGCGTTCGTGTGTGTATATGTAGGCGTGTGTGTATGTATGTAACGTACGCGTGTGTTTGTAGACGTTCATGTGTGCAGGCGTGTGTGTGTGTGTGTGTATGTACACTCCTGTTTGTGAAAATTGCAGCACCACAAAGGACTTACGCGAGTTTGTTAGGAAATTTATAGTTATAAAAAGTTTGTTAGCGAGAAAATTGCAGGAAATGTAAAGTAGGGCATGATATGCAAATAATTAGAATTGCAGACCGGTAGCACATGCGTATGCTGAGCAGCGCCATCTGACCGGCGGATCAAACCGAATATGAGACAGCTGTAGCGAGGCGTGTATGATTACCGGTGGTTATATGCTAGAGTAAACGTTAACTGAATCTTTACTATGCCTCTTCGACGAAAGAAAGCGAAATTTGAGCAAATTTCGGAGTTTGAACGGGGCAGAATCGTCGGCCTTCGTGAAGCTGGATGGTCTTATCGTGCAGTAGCCGCTCGTGTTCAGGATAACAGCGGCACAATCATGCGTGTTTGGAAGCAGTGGACGGACGAGGGTCGGACAGCTCGGAAATCCGGGAGTGAACCCCGAAATGTGACGTCAGCTCGCGATGACAGACACCTGGTGCGTATGGCGCTGACGTACGCACAGCTTCTTCTAGACGATTGGCAGCACAGTGGTCAACAGCTACGGGTGTTTTATTGTGTGCTTCATCAATTCGGAGACGTCTACTGCAGAATGGGCTGTGCGCAAGGATTCCTTTATACAGGATTCCTCTCACGCAAAATCAGCACCGTCTATGACTACAATGGGCCAATGTGCATAGGAGCTGGCGTGCTGATTGGCAGCAGGTAGTCTCTTTTGACGAATCCTGCTTCAATTTGTGGCACCATGATGGCCAAATTCATGTCTGGCGCTATGCCGGTGAACGGAACATTTCGGAGTGCATTATCGAACGCCACAGTGGACGAATACCCGGAGTTATGGTCTGGGGTGCCATAGCATATCATGGATGATCACAATTGCTACTAATTGAGGGCAATTTGAACAGTACCCGATACATAAAAGAAGTTTTACAGCCCCAAGTTATTCCTTTCCTGCAAAGATTGCCAGGTGTTGTATTCCAGCAGGATAATGCCCGTCCACGTGTCGCCAGGACTGTCAAATCCTACCTTAATTCGCAGCAGGACGAGCTTCTTCCATGGCCTGCATATTCCCCGGATATGTCACCGATTGAACATGTGTAGGATTTCGTTGGGCGGCGTCTTGCTCGTGACCCTCGTCCTGTTGCTTCGACAGACGAAGTTTGGTTGCGCATACAAACAATATGGAATATTCTTCCGCAGACAGATATTCAAACTTAGTTTCACTCCATGCCGAATCGTGTAGCAGCTCTTATTGCGGCGCGTGGTGGTCACACAAAATACTAATTTCTATTTCTTTTTATTTGTTTGGTTTGAAAATGTAATCATTTATTTGTACCATTACCACTCAACTGTGTATTAAATTTCATTCAACTATGATGCTTCCTTCATGATGTTGCAATTTTCACAAACAGGAGTGTATATGTTGTGTGTATGTATGTGTGTGTGTATGTACGCGTGTGTGTAGGATATGGATGCAACCAGGAGACGGTGATCGCTAGAGGAGGAGTATCGGAGGGGCCGGTCGGTGGTGCTGCAGAGGAAGGCGGAGGAATAATAAAAAGGACGGACATCATTCAGCTGTCAAATGTAAACAATAAGCAATTCATGATTCCTCAAAAAACCTTCAAAATGCTTCTGACATAATTCTTGCTCATTCGTAAAATGACCCTCTGAATCTAAATATGACCTCCGTTTTCCCCCATCACGTTCCACTTTTGGGAAACGGTGCCCCATCCCCTCATTTTTTTTTTCAATTTCCGATAGTTTCATAACCATTATTTTTATTTTGAGGGGAAGGAAGAAGTATAAAGTTAAAAGCATGAACACACTCACACATTTGTAGCACGTCAGGAGACTCAAGGGGGCTTCCCCCTAAAATATTTTTTAAATCATCAAAGCCGATTTTTTTCTAGGGGTTTGTTTAACAGGTTTTTACTTATTTTTCGGCATAAAACTAGAGTATAAGACTCACTCCTATGAGCACAATGTTCGAAAAAATTTTCACGTTGTAAAAATATAAAAATATTGGAAGCTTCGCAGTTCGCACAGTCAGAGTCAGATCGCAGACCTTCAGTAAAGAATGCTCCAGTACCATTCAACTTACATTCTCAGATATAATCATGATTGAAAATGAAATTAGGTATGCCATAAGGTAAAATTAGGTAAGCCTTATAAAGTAGCATTTTAATGTGTATTATATTTCGTATTTATATTTCTGAGGATGCACCGGCTCCATTTTTTTTTATCATTTCTTGATATAGTGAAAAACAATGAGAGCAGTGCACCCCAGAAATATGAATATATATTTTTATTTATAAGCACACCTAAGTTCATTTTTAATCATTAATATGTCTAAGAATGTAAGCTTAATAATGCAAGAAGATTCTTTACTGAAGATCTGCGATCGGCGATTTCTGGGTCGCACAATGATGAACATCATATTATTATTCAAAAAATCAGTAATCCAACGTCATAAAGCACAAAAATTGCAGAAATTTCTGCAATTTTTGTGCTTTATGACGTTGGATTACTGATTTTTTGAATCTTCAGCACAAAGGTATTTATTCGTTATTCGTTACCATATTATGTTTTTATTTTGTGTGCGTGTGTGGCAGGGGTGTGTGTGTGGGGGGGGGGGGTTTCAAGTAAATTAAGTTGCTTTGTAGCTGTGAAAAAAAAGGTTATTTTCCAAACTATGTTTCCTGATGAAATATAATTGATTTTAATTTTTTCAAACTCCAACCAAAAATGTTGGGGGTGCGGTGCACACCCTGGCACCCTCGTAAATCCGCCTATGTCAGAAGAGCGTTAATGGTAGCTAATATATTGCGCCCTTCCCCTTCAAATAAAAATAATGGCTATGAAACTGTTGGAAAAAAAAAAAAAAAAAAAAAAATAGGGGGCGCATTTCCAAAAGTTGGTTTGTGATCGGGGACAACGGTGGTCACATTGGGATTCAGGTGGTCTTTTTACATAAGAACCAGCAATGCATGTGTTAGAAGCATTTGGAAAGTTTTTTTTTTCCCCGTGCAGTGTTATTGATTTGAAATTTTAATATAATGTCCTTTCTGCTACAAAATGCATTTAACTGCTGCATGGGGGTATATAAATGATGTAATCAATAGGTGACACATCATTAAAGATTCATAATTTGGAACAAAAATAACCGAACTTTAAGAACGTACGATTAATTTAAGTCCAAAAATAATCAGTAAACATCACATCATAAATGTTTTGGGTGTATTGTAGTCATCATTACTAATCAGTTAAAAGCAGTACGGTCTGGTGGGAGAAAGTGGGTCTAGGTTCAAGCTTATTTCAGAAAAGGTCGTAAATCAGATTATTAAGTTTGATTTAATGAAACTTTTGATGCATTTTTGTATGCATCGGATTCATACAAATTAAGCATGAAGCAGACATGAAGCAGAATCATTTAATTTTGTTTAACAGTTTTTGTTTGACACACTGAGATAAATCTCAATGTCACATTTAATAGATCATGTTTTGATAGCCTCACTTACCCCACCATTGACCCACCTTTCCCTACTTGATCCTATCGCGTAAAATTTCGGCTTTCTCCGGTGCTGTTTTTTTTCTGAGTTGTATCACTTCTGTTGACTGTGTGCGATATATTATCGACTTTTCAAGTTGGACACATTATTATAAGTTCTAACAACAAACTTAGGCGTATAAACGGAAAAGAAAAGTTTTTTTTTTTTTTTTTTCAGAAGACTAACCACAGCACTTTTTTACAAAGTCAGACCGTTTCAGCTGAAAATAGATCAGCTTGCTAATCTGGCTCGGAACAACGTAATCTGAATCTCGACCCAAGAAGATTTTGATCGTCTCTCAACTGCTATTCAGTGCTCTGCTTTTTATGTTGCATTCATGACAGATGGCGGCTACTGCAAACGATCGTAAGGATGATGGATGCATTTTGGTGCACAAATCCAAGTTCTTCCCGAAATTCATAAGCTGTTGGCAGATTTATGGTGAGAATCTACTGTATCGAGTTCTGAGTTTTCATTTCGTTATCTCATCATCTGAGAAGAAATGTCATTTTATATCTTGGGAAGGAATGCACACTTTCGAAATTTATCTAGAAACATATTTTATAAACTAATTATTTGTAGGAAAGATATTGCAGCTTCAATGGCACGTCGTTGATTTGGTTGATTGGTTTCATTGGAGCAAATGCTTAAGGTGAACTTGCATGTCATCTTAAAAGTTTACAGATTTAAAAGAAAAGAAAAACCATGGAGCAAGGAACCTTTATGACTACTTGTAGAAGAACTGCTGGCAATGTGGAATACAATTATTTACTTTTATATTTTAACTTAAATATTTTAACTTAGTTTCAAATGAGGAGTTAGATTGGGAAACTAAGGGCGTAATTTTGGGGGACTCTATGGTAAGGGAGGTGGGAAACACAGTTGGGAGAGTAAAGCGTAAGGTGGCTAGGTGTTGTTTACCAGGGGCTCGGGTAAAAGACATTAATATGGTTGCTGAAAAGAAGGGAGTATTGAATAAGGAGGACATGGTTACTTTGTGGGTGGGAACAAATGATGTAGGCCACAGTAAAAATGAGGAGTTTTCTAGGGAATGGGAATCCCTGTTGGATAAAGCAACCAGCTTTTCGACGAATGTCCAAGTGGTTGGTTTGCTTCCCAGGTATGGAGTGCATAGGAGCTGGCTAAATCAACGTGCGAGGTGTATGAACTTGCTACTGAAGTCAATTTGCGAAAAGCGCAGTATCAGGTTTATTGATGTATGGAGTCACTGTAAACGGGATTGGATTGCTAAGGATGGCCTGCATCTGAGCTCTACAGTGGTCAAAATGGTTAGTGGATTAATTTTAAGGGCTTCGGAGTCAAAAAACTAAGTTGGAATGGGGGGCATGGTTCAAGCACCAGGTATCGAGAGAATGAAATGTTTTTGGGTATTGCTAGAAATGGAAATAAAGTGATGAACAAGAGTAGTAATGTTAACAATTGTAATTTAGGAAATTTCAGGGTGTTAAATAAAAGCAACTTAGGCATGCTTAAAGTTTTCTATACCAATGCTCGCAGTATTAGGAACAAGATGGATGAATTGAAAAGCATAGTTATGGATGAGAAGTTGGATGTTATCGGAATTACAGAGACATGGGCTACCGAATCTGATGCAGAGTTATTACATATTGCTGGGTATAATTTATTCAGACAGGATAGAGTAGGTAAAAGAGGTGGTGGGGTTTTATTTTATGTTAGAGACAATTTTATTTGCAATGAATTGGTCATAAATGATAAGCCTACTGATATTGATATGGTTTGGCTGGAGTTGATGAGCAGTAAGGGCATAAAGCTACGCTTTGGAAACATTTATAGGCCACCTAATTCAAACCAGGGACAAGATGAACAGATGTACCGTATTATTAGTGACATGTCTAGTAAGGGATCCGTTATCATAATGGGGGATTTCAATTTTCCGGGTATTGATTGGAATAATTTTTATCCTGGTAATGGCAAAGAAGAGGAATTTTTAAAAGTAATTGGTGACTGTTTCTTAGATCAAGTTGTAACTCAGGGAACTCGAGAGGAGGCCATTTTGGATCTAGTTTTTTGTGACATAGGTAGTTTTGTTCAGGGGTTGAGTGTAGGGGAGCATATTGGAGATAGTGATCATAACAGCATTAGGTTCCGGGTTAAATTTGAAGTGTGCAAAGATGATAATTTTAGGTTTGTGCCCAATTTCAGAAATACCAATTTTGTTGCACTTAGGCAGAGCTTGAAAGAGGTTTTTTCGTCAGGGTTGGAAAATAACGACGTAGATCAGAAGTGGACGGAATTTAAGGATAAACTTGCTAAAACCGTTGGGGACTATGTTCCATTTAGGAGAAAAGGTGTTAGTACCAAAATTTGGCCCATGTGGTTCTCCAGGGAGACTAAAGTAGCTCTTAATTATAAGCAAGCCACTTTTCGTAAGTTTAAAGAAACTGGTCAGAGTGCGGAGAGGCTCCAGTATGGTAAGGCAAGGCGAAATTTTAAGTATTTGGTACGGATTCAGAAAAGGGAATTGGAGCAAAGGCTGGCAGATGACATTGATGGGAACCCTAAGAGGTTTTTTGCTTACGCTAATTCTGGGAAAGCTCGAAACAGTCAAATTGGGCCTTTGGTTGATGAGCATGGAAATTTAATCCAAAACGATAGGGATATTGCAAATGTTCTAAATAACTTTTTTTCCAGTGTGTTTAACGATAACTGTATCTCAACAGTTGACACTAACAAGACACAAGATATTATACAGCTTGAGGATTTTGTATTTTCCAGGGAGGAGGTTTTATTTCATTTGAAAAAGATTAAAGCAACTAAAGCTCCGGGACCAGATAATATTTATCCAAAAATTTTAGTTGAATGTGCAGAGGAATTAGTGGATGTTATTTTGAATATTTTCAATGCTTCTTATAACTCGGGGACGGTGCCAGAGGACTGGAAGCTGGCTAACATAACGCCACTCTTCAAGAAGGGGTCTAAAGGTATTGCTGGGAATTATAGACCTGTAAGTTTGACTTCGGTGATTTGTAAGATTTTCGAAACTTTGATCAAAATTAAGATCATGATGTTCTTAGAGACTAATAGTCTGTTGACTAGTTTGCAGTGTGGTTCAGGAAAGGTAAATCCTGTACTACTAATTTATTGCATTTCTACGACAAGGTTACCTCAGCTTTAGATAACAAAAAATGTGTGGATGTTGTTTATATTGATTTTCAAAAAGCTTTTGACAAGGTACCGCATGTTGCTCTTCTCAGCAAGTTAGCTGACATTGGAATAGGAGGAAAAACTTTACTTTGGGTTAGAAATTGGCTTACTGGTAGGAAGCAAAGAGTAGTTGTGAGAGGAAATCATTCTAATTGGAGTGATGTTTTAAGTGGGGTTCCTCAGGGATCAGTTTTAGGGCCTCTTTTGTTTATTATATTTATGAATGACATCAATGAAAATATTTCTGGAAGCATGAATTGTTTTGCTGACGATGTAAAAGTTATGGGGATTGTCGAAAATGAAGAACAAGTAAAACAGCTGCAAGAGGATTCAGATCATATTACTAAGTGGGCAGATAAATGGGGTATGGCAGTTAATGTAGGGAAATGTCAAGTGCTACACTTAGGTCATGGAAATAAGCGTATGAGATATCGTTTACAGGGTTCAGTCATAAATCAGGCAGAAAATGTTATGGATCTGGGTGTCTTTATAAATCAGGACTTCAAGTTTAGTCAACAGTGCAGTATTGCTAGTAACAAAGCCAACAAAATGCTTGGGTTCATCAATAGATCTATTTCAAACAAATCTAAGAAAGTTCTTCTGCCTTTATATAGGAGTTTAGTAAGACCTCATTTGGAGTATGCTGTTCAGTTTTGGTCGCCTTATCTGAAGAAAGATATTTTTGTATTGGAAAGGGTTCAAAGAAGGGTAACTAAATTAGTAAGGGGACTCTCAGATTTAGATTATGATACCAGACTTAATAGGCTTAACATGTATAGCCTGGAGCAAAGGAGAGTCAGAGGGGACATGATTCAGTTCTTTAAATTTATCAAAATGAAAGATGTAAATGGATTAAATTTTTGCGGGGAAAGCAGGACAAGGGGTCATTGTTTTAAGCTATTTAAATCTCAGGCTAACTTGGAAATCAGGAAAAACTACTACTTTAGCAGGGTCGTGGGCACTTGGAAAAGCTTACCGGAAGAGGCGGTAATGAGCAAGGGAGTGGATAGCTTTAAGAGGGCCATTGATCTTCATTGGGGACTAATTAATTGACTAGGACCAGCCTAGCTGGGCCCAGTGCCTGTTGCTGGTCGTCACATTTGTATTTGTATTTGTATTTGTATTAACTGGTTTTGGAAAATATTTCCAAAATCACCATGAATGCATTAGTGGACAGATATTTATGTACTATAACTAGTAATTACATGTCATTTGCAAAAAAAAAAAAAAAATTCCTGAAGAGGAAAAAAAAAAAGAAGATAAATGGCGGATAATACGAACTAGACGGGTTATATGGAACAGGTGGTTTAAACCATTAAAAACTTCGACCGTCCGTTTTTACTTCCTTTTGCAAAAAAGGAAGTATTGCATTCGCAAAAAAATTTTCACTCAAAAATCGGCCTTAATTTCCATTTTTTCTCACCCGCGAATGAATGTTGAGTTTTTTTTTCGACCGGACCACACGTGGATATATGCCTAGGAACCTACAGACACCCGAAATATCCATTTTGACGACCCCCGAGTTAATCACAACGAATTTTCTCGTGACGTCTGTATGTACGTATGTATGTGTGTATGTATCTCGCATAACTCAATAACGGTATGCCCTAGAAAGTTGAACTTTGGTACGTAGACTCCTAGTGAGGTCTAGTTGTGCACCTTCAAATTTGGTTGCATTCGGATGTTTTTAAGGGGTTCTTTTGCCCCTTTTATGGTGGGAAATCATTATTAATTTCGATGTAAACTCAAGTGGTGTTATAATTTGTCAGACACTTGGCGATACATCACCAGTCTTTAGGTAGCCAAGTTTTGTCGCCAACTTGGAGACAAATTTTGCGATGGTTTTTTTTTTTTAATTTTGTTTCAATATGGCCACTGTTGGTGAAATTTAGAGAGTAAACAATCGAATCACATTAAAATTGCCAATAATGAGGAAATAACATTAAATTGGAGTAAAAGGAAGTCATGTGATGCACACATCTGCTCGTTTTTTCTTGTGGTTCTAGTTCTTTCTAATTTACATTGGCTCTCAATTGATTCTTTAACACTTTTTTATATTTAGAGTAGGTTCCTGTGAAAGAATATCCAACTTTCCTGCCTTCTTGGCTTCTGCTTTTTTGGAGATATTAATGTATGAGTAGGAAACCATTCATTGACTTAGACTTATCGTATCAGTTGCACACGCATCAGGACTCTCGAAGGAGTAGGGTTGAAGGGTTGGTGATATTTAGAGAGTAAACTGTTGAATCACATTAAAATTGCCAATAATGGGAAAATGACATTAAATTGAAGTAAAAGGAAACCATGTGATGCACACATCAGCTCGTTGTAAAAGGAAGTAAAACATGCTCGCAAAAATTATTTAAAAACTAGCCTGCGTGCCCGGCGTTGCACGGGCTACTTAAAAAGTGAAAGAGCTGTTCAATTGATGTTTTTGTTTTATTCTGACATCAGTTTCTAAAGCGCTAAGGAGTAAATAATTACGCGTAATGCAAGGTTTGCAAAACACCAGTAGAGCATATTTTTGGCAAAAACCTCTTTAACGTTAATCATAGTTATCAATAATACAAGTTATGAGTATTTTCAATTAGCACAAAAGATGAAAATATATGCATTCTCAACTATAATATGTGCTCACTTTAAACTGAATTAAATCTGATAGAATATATCTAAAATATTTACAATTACAATCAGCTTTTTACATAAAATGACACACACTTTTTTGTTGATTACGTGAAACTAAAGCACCAAGACTTATTAAATACCAATAAGCATTAATTTAATATCAAGCCATCAGATTCCAACTAAGCTTTAGTTAAAATCCTTAAAAACAATCTTTTTTGTTCAACTCTGTTTCACTTAAAGAAATCCAAACAATCTTAATTTAACATGTTCTTTTAACAATACAAACTGTACTGCAAAAATCGAAACAGGAAGGAAAAAGAGATTTATTACAATTCGAAAACTCACCCATGTGACGGAAAAAAGTCCAACAAAATAAACATAATTAGTCGCCCATCCTAAATGTACCCAAATATGAGGCCGGTGAATGATAAACTTACACTTCAATCAATAAACATTACCAAAGAAACATTTTTCATATGCTGAAAAGAGTTAAGAACGTTGAATGTGAAAAAATAAGAAAGGGCAGACGATAAATGTCCGAATAGAGCAACCAATTTTAAACTAATTAAAAATGAAATTCTAGATGGAAACGTTGTTTTAAGATTTGGACAGCAGCCAAAAAAAATCTCTTTTGACACAATTATTAGAATTTTATTTGCTCACCCATATGCAAAATGGCAACAGGAAAGAAATAAAAATTCCTGAATAGCGTTATGTTAATTAACGTTTTAATTAATATCTCCGCTAATTAAAGTCGTACAATTATGAGATTGGTCCTATTGTTTTCTTTGGAAAATTTCGAATTGATCGGTATCTCGTTTGACTTCTGATTCGCAGTGGTTCTCGAGAAGATCGATCTTCAGACAGACAGGCAGACAGACGGACGGGAACAGATTTTAATATTATAGTGGATATCTATAAAAACCTTTGATTTTTCTGCACCAGATAAATTATTTTTCCAATGTTCCATGGTAGTTAGAACATGAGTTATAATTGTTTTCAACTAATTTCACGCCAAGATTTAGGTGAGCCTTCAATTCGCAATTCATTGTTGATCAGGCCATTGTTGAACAATACTTTTATTAAAATGTATCTCAAAATTTCAAAGTAATATAAACATAATTTCCGCACGCATACATCGATGACTGAGATGGATTAGCTGGATTAGACAATTACTCGACAGGTAATTTATCGGCGCAGTTGAACCTTTTTAGAGTTCTGCTATTACACTTTAAGGAGTATTATTCTTTTTGGAGTTCACACAAGAGGCCGCGTTTTGAATGCTGCCGTAGGCCTTTAGTCGCTTTATTTTTGGGAAAATTTCATGAATATAAAAGATTTTGAATTTTGTTGAAATGAATATTTTTTCGTAAAACAAGTTAAACTAAACAGAAAAAAGAAAAGAAAAAAAAGGCAAAGAAAATAATGATTTTAAAAACTTAAAAAACACGCTTTTGTAGCAAAATGAACTAAAAAGTAAAAAATAATCTTTGAATGATAAGTATATAAAGTAATTGACCAAACATTTAATTTTAATGTAACGCAAAAAAGCGTGGGGGGCTTCTTAGCAGTTGTCCAGAATTTTTTCCATCTGTTATCCATGCAAAAATGTAAATAGACTTATAGTAACTTGTTTGTTCATTTTGCTACAAAAGCGTGTTTTTATTTTTTTTTTTTTTACTTTTTTAAACTATTATTTTATTTTAATTCATTTTGTGTCGAAGCAGCACCAAAAGTCTTTAGTCGGCAAAATCACCATTTTTGGGGACCTTTAATTCTTTTAGAGGCATTGATACTGTTTTATAACAATTGAGAATACTTCAGTAGAATACAAAAAGGAATCTTGCCTTTGTAGCAAATAAGATTTTACTGTTAATTTTTCAAAAAACTTGTTGACATCTCTAAAATAATAAGACGCACATTTGTTCTAGTAAACAAATAGGATGTTCTCTTTCGATGTTATTATCGTTGGAAAAGCTTTGTGCTACATGATATTCAAAAATTCGTTCAAATAAATATTTATCTAATATGTTCAAACCAAACCAAACACGGTGGTGCAACTGCCAATGGGTTCCAATGCTTAATGTGCTCATCTCAGTTTTCCTAACCAAGGGCTTTGGGGTTTAAGAGCAGATTCCGGTTAGGTGATCAAGATAACGTGGAACCCCCAGGGTTTAGTTCCCAAGCACGCTTGGTACTCATTTTATCTATCCATTGAAGAGATGAACGAGTGAGTCGTCCGTGCTCAACCCGGGAATCGAATCCGGATCTGCCGCGTGGAAGCGCAAAGTGCTGCCACTGAGTTTAATCCATCTAATAGGGTCTGGTGGGGGGTAAGTGGTGCGTATGCATAAGCATATACTCGTGTGGGCACGTATATAGACGCATTCACATAAATGCACCAATAAATACGTATATGAGTATCTGCAAGTATTTTTTATCTATACAGATATACATTCAACTTTACACGTATATACTCGCTTTTACTCGTATATATACGAAGAGTTATATACTCAGATAGACACGTATATACGCGTACGTACTCGAGTAGACACTTACATACAAGCATATGATATGCAAGTATATAGGGTGAGTTTAAACTCTTGGACAAATTACTAAAAGGTGTTAAAGGGGAGGATAAGAAGAAAAAATCATTTGGAACATATGGTCACAAACATAATGCTGACGCGCTACATGCACGCAAAGCGAGAAACTGATGAATGCGAATCAGGTAACAAATTTATTGCACAAAGACAATTTTACACAACATTTTAGGTCTTAAAGCAATTGATGAAATTTGCGGCCTGCAGCTGTAATCATGCGCCGCAATCACAAAACAGTCTCTGTTGCAATAACGAGACTTTTCATCAGTCGCTGCGCCTTTGTTGCGATGCGTGTATTAGAGCTACTACAGGTCGTAACTTTTAACAACTGCTCTAAATATTTCTTGAAAACTAAAATGTTCGGTAAAACCATCTTTGTGCAACAAAGTATCCTGTTTGACGGACCTGTTTTGCATCCATCAGTTTCTGACTTTGTGTGCATGTAGCGCGTCAGCGAGCATAAGTTCCTTATGATTCTTTGCGTCTTATCCTCCCCTCTCACACTCCTTAGATTTTTGCCCAAGAACTTGTATTCACTCTGTAGGCATACATGTATATAAACGTATATACTCGTGTATACATACATATACTGGTGTATACGCGTAAATGTACGTATATACGTCTATACAGGTGTTTACATGTCTACATACGTATATACTCCATAGGCGGATTTACGGGGGTGCTAGGGGGTGCGCCGCACCCCCAACAATTTTGGTTGGATTTTCAAAGAAAATTTAAATGATATATATTTTATCAGGAGAAAATACATATTTCTCCTCAGGAATTTTGTAAAACAACTTATATTTTTCTACAGCTAAATGCAAGTTAATTTACTTGAAAGCAAGCCCAAAAATAGAATAATAGGCAGCTTATTGTGAGACCCGGTCACCACACATCGCCAGTGCGAATAAAATTGTGCTACACGAATTAAAAAGAAGTATTTCACCATTAAAAAAAGAAATTTGATAAATAATTACATAAATCAAATAAAAACATTCCTTTAATTATTTTTCAGTACTGTATTATATGATAATTTTATATTGTGTAATTTGGTATTTATTGGTATATTATTACAATTTTCTTTTTCTTTGAAACAATCATGGCTAATAAAGTCAAAAAATATGGCTATTGTGATGTACTTCCTCAAAAACGATATAAAGTCCCATCATTCCAGTAAATCATTCCACACACATCATTCCAGTAAACAGTACAATAAAATCACTCTGAAATCAACTAAAAACCTACGTTTCCACTGTAAAATTTCAAAATCTTCTGAAGGGGGTGGGGCAGTGCTATCACTGAGTTCCGCTACTAAAATAAGTTGCTTTTGTTGCCTTTAATATGAATAATAGTCTCTAAAATGGCTACCAGACACAGAAAATAATTTCTAAAATAGTCTCCTATTTTAAAAAAAAAAGCATTTATATCATTTTAATGCCATGAAGTGGGACAGACCAACGTGGGGTAAATTTTCTCCAAACAACCTTTAAAAAGGAAAACTTCAAAAAATATTTTCCAAATTTTAGCCCAACCCTGAATAAACACTAGAGAGAAACCAGTACCGACACATTCTAACATATTTTTTTCACTGTTTGACTGTTAATATTAAAGACAACAGTAAAAGACTGACTGTATAAAAAGAACTCGAAGCGTCACATTCATTTTTCCGATCGAAAGAAAATTTGCTCTCGTTTAAAAAAAAAATGAATGTATAGTACGAATAAAAGAAATTAAGAACCAAAAAACAATAATTAAAAAAAAAAAAAAAAAAAAGAAGTACATTGAAACCTGTGTAAGTTGACCACTTGCGGTGCACTCAACTTAAACAGGTGGTCAACTATCAGAGGTTGATTTATATGATAAGGGCTATTTCCGTGCCTGAAAAAAGCGGTCAACTTAGACAGGTGGTCAACTTATAAGGGTGGTCAACTTCGCACGTTTTACTGTAGTTCAGAAACAGAAATCACGATTGCAAAAACTAATCCTTTACAAAAATCGCACTCACAAAAACGATACCGTTATGAAAATTGCGATCTTTTACGATCGCGAAGAAACTTGACGAAACTTTTTTTATACAAAAAAATAAATTTCACATTTTTTCTGTTCGTGAATGTTTTATTACATTTCATTTTCCCACTTTTTAAAACGATTGTTTTGAAATATTAAATGCGGTAAAGTTTTTCCCTTTTTTCCCGTGGTAACTTAGGGGGTAAACTTAAAAGTGATTTTTTAATTTTTTTTACAAATTTTTTCTCCTAGGAGAAAAAAAAAACTAGGTTTTTTACGAATTTTAGTTACACTTACTAAAATAGTCGCTGTATTTTACAACTGATTGCAAAATACTCGCTTTTGTCATCAAAATAGTCGCCTTTGCCTTCAAAATAGCAGCTTTAGTCGCCAGTTGCAGTGTGGTATCCCTTCCCCATCCCCTGTATTGCAATGGCGTAGCTATACAGTTTCTGTCGCCCTGGGCGGTTCCTCTATTTGCCACCTTTTCATTGAGACATATCTAATACATTAAAGCATTGAAAATTATCGTTCAAAATATAAAACTTCATTTAAGGCAGCAAAGGGAAACTAATTTAATCCGCATTCGTCCTACAAAAATAAAAGGGGCGGGATCAGGCATCTATCTCGGAGAAATACTCTGAATTTACATCAAAAATTGCAGTTAAAAGTAACTTTTGGGGGAATGGGGTTCTTTACCGAACCTTTATCAAAACTGAAGTCAGTTTAAGCCTTTGGGGACGATGGAGAGTCAGCTTTTATTCCATAACAAAGTTCCAATAATTTGCTTTCCCTGCATTAATTCAGCACTGGCAAAGAAACATATATTATAGAAATATATTTGATATTTATATACATAAACAGATGTTATATTTCAGAAAGATATTCAATGTTACATATTTGAATATTTTCCGAAATTTAAGTTTTAAAAATACAATTTAAGTGTTGCTTTACAATTTAAGAACATTAAGTGAATGAGGAAGGTTCAAGGGCTCACTAAAGAAATATTTCAACTTTGAACACTGAAATGACCGTTCAGTCATACCAAAACCTTAAATTTCAAAGGGGGTTTTTTTTCTTTGCCTCCAGTATTAGATTTAAAGTATGATTCCCTTATTTGATTTGTTTTTCACACCAAAAGTGCTGAATCGCCGCCCCGAAAAGTACGCCGCCCCTGGCGGACCACCCTCTCCGCCCCTCCCTAGCTACGCCACTTCTATATTGGTTGCACCCCCAGAATTCACAGCCTAAATCCGCCTATGATATACTCGTGCTTCCATATATATATATATACGTGAGTAGACACGTACAAACACGCACTGGATGTATCCACGAATTAACTCGTGTATACCCGTATATGTATGTATGTACACTGATATATGCGCATATGCGTCTACTATACACGTACAAGCTCAGGTATGCACGTATATACTCGAGATAAAAGTGCATACACGCATATGATGTGAGTATACACGTGTATACTCGTGTAGACACGCATACACTCCTGTAGGTAACCACGTATACATGCTTATATACTCTTGCATACACGTATATACTTCAGTAGAAACGTGCATGCATATATTTGATGTACGCATGTATCTACTCATTAAGAACGTGTTTACTCATGTTTACACAACACATATATACTCCTGTATACACACATATACCTGTGCATATAATTGTAACTATAAAAATAACCTAAATATACAAATATTAGGATTATTTATAATGGTTTTGCATCTATTTTTAACCATGACCTCTTTACTCCATTCTATGACCACTTTCCCCCACCCCATGGGGTAAAGTGGTCATAAATACATTGGAAAATGAAAGTGTTATAAAACTACTTAAATCAATATTTTTATCCCTAAAATTCAATGTACCTTAATATTCTTTAATAATGCAATGCAAAATAACAACAAAAAAAGTTGAAGTGTTTAAAGAATTTATTGTATTTTTTATCCACCTAAGCTGAAAACTAACGATTTTATGACCACTTTACGCCACCAGACCCATATGTTCTAACAGTCTCGATCTAATTGTCCATTCAATATGTTCAAGTAATTAAAAAAAGTTATTCTCACTTCAATTTAAAAATCCCACTTAAAAAATCCTCAACTTTGGTCAAGTAAATCCCCTGTTACTTTTTTCCCTGGCGTGAATCCTGCTTCTGGTAAAGCAGCTAGTTTTACTTTTGTCTTTTCTTTCCTTCTCAAAACGTGAAAATGCTCGATGGAATTGCTTTGGCGAACCATTTTCTACAATGCTAAATATTTGGTGAAAATACGATCGACTAAATTTGAGTCGTTTCTTCTGATTTTGAATGCGTAAAATAGGGTTGTAGACGATTTAAAAATAAAACCCCCAGGTTGGCGTCTCATTACTTTAGGGTTCATGTAACTCATACTTTAGGGTTTAACATACTGGTCTCTGGATATGTTGATTGCTCAATGGTCGGCGAAATGTTTACTGTAACGTGGATCAAAAAGTTCGATGATAGTTCGTTCTTGGGATGGAAAAGAACAATTACTGAAGAACGAGAACTCCACCCACGTTATCCTGTTCTCTAGTTTCAACAAATCAAGACATTGAAATGAAATTATTTTATTCTTTACTAAAAAGTAGTGTTAAAGCTTTTCCAGAAATCCTAAAAAATAAGAAGCAAAGGGAAATTGCTTGTTGTTCAAAAGCTCGTCACCTTTGAAAGTAAATACCTGCGTAACTATTAAAGCTGCGTCAAAAGTAAAACACCTTCATGAAAGTGATTTTACTTTTTATGATTTATTAACCGATGATTTTGTTAGCACGTAAGTTTCTTTTGAGATATTAATGGAAAATCTGACAGAAAAAAAAGCATACCTAAAATCCAAGTTAGTGACGTGTCTCCTTGATGTTACCTTAATATGCTTAGGAACCCTGGGTGGGGTGGGGGGGGGGGGCAATAATGGAAGTAAGGAGTGGTGGGGGAGATCACTACAGTCAACTGAATTGATAAAACCGGCGACGGAATTTCTTTCAGCCGAATTTCCTTCAGCTTTATTGAGTATAGCTTTTTCATTTTAGGTTTAAGGTAAAAATTTATTTATTATTTTATCTGATATATTTTGCATTCATTCTGTGGCTATAAGAGAGCCCCACAGAACGTGTTCGTATCTTAAATGAGTCTTTTCTGAGTTTTTCAGGCAAACGTACCAAAAAAAAAAAAAAAAAATCATTCCACTCTGAGGATGAGTTTTCTAGTGGTTCCAGACGCGTTGTCATGGAAAGGGAGGGTCGTAACCTGACTTTTCTTTCGGGGAGGGTTTTACCAAACACATTTGTTGAGAGATCTTTATAATAAACAAAAAGCATCATTTTTTTAAAAAGGGGCAGCCAACTTCATTTTTAAAATTTAAAATAAAAAAAAAAAACCTTATAGCAAGTCTTTGAGTGAAAATCAAAAATTTCAGTATTAAAAACAAGAGGAGGGTTTCCAACATTTTGGGTTGAAATAAGTAAGTGAGAATGTAGCTAGTTGATTTCAGGACTTCAATTCCGAAAGATTTCCAGGGGAGAACCCCCGAATCCGACTAAGGAATTTTTTTGAGTGGTTAAAAGACTGTCCCATTGGAGGGGGGGGGGGGAGAGCTGCATCCTGTCCCTGCAAGCATGGTTCTACCGTAGGCAGCTTGTACGGAGGGGCAAAGGGACCCAGTGGCGGATCCAGCCGATTGTTTTGGGAGGGGCCATCCGAAATTTTTGAACAAACTCCCCAGGACCGAATTTAGCTCCATGCCGCCACTAGGCAAATTTGAAATCTGTCGTCCCCTCCCCCCCTAAAAGAATCCCTAAAAAATATCCTTGACTCAAAAAAAAAAAACGTAAAAAAGTGTTCCCCAGGTTCAAACTGTCACAGTTATGAAGAAATGAAGGCGTTTCACATTCTGAGGCTCCCCGATGAAATGATCACAGTGATCTCCAGAAAAATTTTTTATTCGGCAAATTTTGCTGACGATTCAGCAAACACCATGATTGAAAAGCATTTGACTTTTAGAAGATGTGTGAAAGTAATCATTATTAAATTACATGAAAAATTTGTCTCTTCTGTGGAAAATGAAAGAATGCTAATATTTTACTTTCAAGAATAACAATTTAATTCAAAAAATGTGCATTATTATAGCAAATTTGCCGCCGCTAAAAAGTTTGCCGTCCTAGGCAGCTGCCTACTCTGCCTATTGGGAGATTGGGCCCTGATAACTCCCAGGAAATTTTATTAAAATGATGTTTTAAAACTCAATTTTCGGGGTATCGAGACATTCGGTGAGGGGGTGGATTTAGGAATCTCCCTCGAAAATGTTTCAAAATTTAAATTTCCGTGTAATTTTTGAAAATTAGGAAACTAAAAACGCATTTTGTCTATTTTTGATGTACGGAGAAAGGAAATGTTTCGGGTGCTGACCACAAAATACTTTTTGAAAATAAAGCTTAGAAACCAAAATAGTCTATCATTATACATTGAGAAGTTAGAAGAGGAAGGGTGCTCTTCTAACTCTTCAGCTGCCCAGCCTAAAAATGCATCTTTAGGTAATGTTTGCTTACATTAAAGGAAGTGTGAAGGTGCTTAGAATCCTTCCTTCCTTCCTGGAAATATTTTGCCTTTGAGGCTCTAAAAATTCGATTTTTAACTATATTTATACATATTTTAGAAAGGGATGGCAGATTCGTGAGCTCCTCTAATAAACCTCCTTTTAAAGCTATCATCACGATATATACTACGGAGGGAGGGGGGTCCTATCAAAACTCTTTTGTAATTGAAGTTCCAAAAAAAATTCATTAAAGTTGCTTTTAAGCAAGTTAAGTGATAAGGGCTGGATAAGCTAGTTTCCGCTGACATTTTTTCCCAGTAAACACTTAAAATGCAATTTTTTGCTACATATCAAGGCATTTGTGTAAGGGCATGGGAAAAGGGGGTTCTCCTCCTATTTCGAAATTAAAGTCGTAAAAACGAAAATTTAGGCGCTCTTTGGTCTTGTGAACAATAGGTATACTCTGAGAACGGCAGCATTTGCAGATCGTTCAAGTGTCTGTAGTTGGAGTCAAGAAATGATGTAAAAGATGGAGAAAATTTTTGGAAATATAAGTTTTGTTTTGAGAATAGGGATATAAGGTATCTCCCAATTTAGGTCTATACTTCTTTTTCAGTAAAATACATGTGTTAAATTTTGTTATCTTCTCATAATATTTTTTTTTCCTTAAAAAAATTCCTACAATCACAAGGCTTTGGGAGGGGCCATGGCCCCCATGGCCCCCCTCTAGATCCGCCCCTGAAGGGACCCTCACTTCCAAATCCTAAAAGTAAGGGGGCCTTGCCTTTCCACTTTTTTAAGTTTCTCAGCTTAGAAAAGTGGAGGGGCAACGATCGATTTAGGATTAACGATTGATTGAAAGAAAAGGGATACAGTTGAACGATTCACGTGTTTAAAAAAGGAAGAATTGATTATTGTTTCATAAAAATTAAAATAGGTTTTTGCACTGGGGAACAAGGACCCTGTCCTGTGGCTACAGTGACTCTCGGTGTCGATTTTTGTAGCCGTGTCTCCTATTTTTTAGAAAAGACATTGAATCAATACTGACATTAAAATCGAATAATATTGCCCAATTTTTCAAAACAATGTTAGCATTAGAGGAGGCGCCAACCCAACATCCCCCCTACTCGTATATCTACTTTGACCCCCACTTTTTTGATGCACCAACTGCCTACGGATTCTGCACAGGGGCGCCCCAGAATTTTTGGGAGGGGGAGAATTCTCTGTTAGCCGAATAGAACTCCAATTTTTGAAGATTTATGATAATTTTGCTGAATGTAATTCCAAATTTCACCGAATGATAAGAATTTTGCAAAATAGAACTGCAAATTTTGTCGAACCGTCAGACAAAATTTGTCGAATAAAGAAATTTTTGGAAGATCACGGTGACCTCCCGTTCCCGTGACCTCCCATCCATTCCCATTGGTACGTCTCAGTCGCATGCGATCCACAGGTTGCTAACCCAACCCTGCTTAAGATCCACATTTATTATCTTATTTCTCTAATAGATGGCGCTACCGGCAAAAGTTTAACAGAGTTTTGAATTAATAGCGACTGGGGCTCCTTCGGATGAAAGAGGGGATTAAAAAAAAAAGTCCTCCTGGAGACCACAGAAACTTGAACTCAGGATTAAACATGCACACATGCACAGCAGAATTATTGAATGGGGTATTTTAATTACTACTTATTACTTTAATTTAAAGCAATACATTTTCTCAATAAATGTTACATGAATCAGAAAATGCAATGTAAATTCAATTGAATGTATCATACGTCCTTTTCGCATTTTGCCCTCTGTCTGTTAACCTTGAAAAGTTATTCACATTTTATCTGTATAGCCATGGACGCAGCCCGCTGCTAGGCTGTACACATGCGCCTTACTAGCTTATGAAAAATAAATAGTTTTACTATTTAACATTAATGTTTGCGTCTGCGGCTCTCCATGTCTAAAAGATCCAGTAACATCTACATTAGGGTGTAATGAAAGAACGAAAGTCGTTTTTTCAAGTCGCACACTCTCTTATATTTTTCTTTTTAGGTCAAAATAATTTTACAAAAAGTTTCAAAAATTTGAACAACGGCAACCCGTGCTGACTTGTGTAAACCAGCCCTGCCCTGTGTAATAGGCCGAATAGAAAGAAGTTTTTATTTTTGCAGTTCGAAATTTCATGTTGATAAAACGTTGCCCCTACAGCCCCACATATACCACAAAAATATTTATTCAAATTAACACATATTTAGGTGACCAAGCATGAGGCCTAAAATTTATAATGTTCTTCAAAAAACTGATTTTTTCGATTTATCTTTTTTAAAAAATACATATATATTTTAATAAAATATCAAGTTCGGAAATCAATAGCGGCCACATTTTCAAATCATCATTTGCAAATGAATAGAAAAAATAATGTACTAAAAATGAAAAATGTAACTTTAAAATTGAAAAAATCAATATCTCGAGAGCTATGTGGGAGACTTAAATCTTGCAAGATAGCAAAAATTGTTATCTAACGCTAATTATCGACTCTACTTTTTATATTTTTCAGCTTGATAACTTCTTAAAAATTGCTTTACGCTTTTAAAGAAATATGTAGAAAAAAATCAATTTGTAGAAGAAAACTACAACTTTTTGGTCTCTTGTTGGACACCTAAATATTTTTTGATTTGGATAAATATTTTTGTGGTACATTTAGGGCTACGGGGGCAACGTTTTATCAACATGAAGTTTCGCCCCCCCCCCCATTTTTGATTTGGTCTAGTACACAGTGCTGGTTCACACTTTTAGGCGCAAGTCGGCACGGGTTACCGTTGTTCAAATTACATGAAACAATTTTTACAATTGTTTGGACCTAACAGGAAAAATATAAGAGGTGCGACCCGAAAAATCGACTTTCATTTTTTTTTTAAGGATACCCTAACCTACATGCTTCAAATTTGGAATAAAACTTTGGATCTCGCGGATTTGCATATTGGATAATGTTTTTCCTTTTAGGTTTTAAATTAGTTTCTTTTTTGTAATTAATTTTTTAAGCTAAAATTTCACGCAAATTGCTCTTTGAGGGAATAAAAGATTTCCCACATCCCTTAATACTCTAATTCATTCGAAGGAGCTTTTTTTTTTTTTTTTTGCCCAAGATGAAGTATGCTCCAATTTTCTCAATTACAGTACACTCCCAATTATCCGTGAGCAGATTATTCGCGAGTAATCGACAATCAGGAACAAGTATTTTCGCAACAAAAAGCAAATACCAATGGCTGTTTTTTTTTTTGTCAAAAAATTGTGAATTCAAACTTAGTTGTTTTTGTTTTATTTATTTATTTGCTTATTTATTTATTTATACATTGCGCTTTCTTCATCGTGCATAGATTTTTTTTTTTATTGATGTTACGTTCTGTTGGGCAAAAATACAAATCATTTTTGTTGTACTGTTTTTATTTTCACTGTTTGTATAGAAAGTATTATGCATTAATACAGCCAAGTTTTTGAAGAAGAACAACTTTTACCTTATTAGTCCCTCATTTAAGCCTTTTCGGCTTATTCGCGATTTTTACTATCCGCGGATAATCGGTAGTCATGAAAAATAGAACATGAAAAATAAGGGTCTCAAATTCAGCGGAAATCTTGGGCTGAACTTAGTTTAAGCAAGGAGCTAAAGAGTTGCTACAGTGTTACTGGAGACCATGAATACGAAAATTACCTTTCAAACGTACAAAACTGCCAGTCTGCGATGCGCAGGAACCCCTTGGCAGATATAGCTGTGTGAAATTTTGTTCGAGTTAGTTTGGTTTCTCTTCGAAGCTTTTTGTCAAAAAGCATTTTGTTTTCTGCGTATTTTCATCAAGTTCTTGTTTCCTTCAGGTGGGAACGGGATTTAAATATTGTTCTAATTATAGTTAGCTCTTTCTTTATATTCTGTTTTCTACGAAAGGGGAAGTAGGATTTGAATTTGTAACTGTAAATTGTAGGATAAAGCGTATTTTTATCTGATTCTTCCTGACGGATGGTTTAAATATTCTCTAACTGTAACTAAATAAGATTACTAAGCCATCTTTGGGTGTTGATGAGCGCTAGCGAGCAAGTGGCGGATCCCCCTAGTTTATGCTAAAAACATTAAATTCATTTTAAGCCTCCCCATTGGACAAACTACAAAATACACCATGAAAAATATTGAAAGCGATGTCCATGAGCTTTGGCATGGCGTGCACTTTCACACTAGGATGGGCTCAGAAACACTTAAAAAAAAAAAAAAAAAAAAAAAAAAATCGATGATGGATAGAGCGGAAAGGGCGCCATTGGTGGCGCAAAGTGCACATACAAAATTTTAATTTTTTTGTACAATTTCTTGATCTGCCGCAATTGGGTTGAAGCTTCGACCAAATGATGTTTTTGATATTTTCAGCAAAATTAGTAAAAAAAAAAAAAATGTTTTATATTTACGATGTTTGGTAGCGCGGAAAAGGTGCCATTAATGGCACTAAATCCTCATAAAAAAATTCGAGGTGTATGGTATAATTTCTTCTTTTGCCAGAACTGCGTAGAAGTTTTAGCAATTTCTTGTTTTTTTCAAAGTTTTTAATAAACTTTGTCGAAACTTAAAACAATTTTTTCGTCCTATTTATCTGAAATAATTATACATTTTGTTACATATGATGCATTTTTAGACGCTTGGTATGTTGTAATTTAACTACTTATTGCTTATTAACTTAAAAATTTGAAATATGCTATTAGAGAACTTTGTGCTCGCACCCCCAACAGAGAGTTTTATCTTCACTGCTTTAGGCAATAAAAGCTTTTCTCGATTTGAATTTCTTCATTTTAGAGCTTTTATTTCTACTACAGTTTCACTAAAATGAAAGCATCTCCTCCTTTATAAACACTCGAATTTATCGATCCTTATTTCTTCTTTCGATTACGGCATATGTTTTCAATTAATATTCATAACAATGTTTTTATATCTTAATTTTTGTCAGTTCCCATTGCACCGTTGTGAAGTCTCAAGTTTGCCATATTATTTACTAGTCTAGATCCCTTTGCGTACCCTAGTCGTTTATTTAGGCGAATCATACAGGCATATTAGTTCATATTACGAAAAGTGTGAGAGATCGTAAAGCTTCTTTGGGTTTCTAGGTACATAAGTGCAAACAAATAGTTTTGTAAGTAGCTGTGAGTCATCTAGACTACGTAATAAGCCCTGGTTGGCTGCCTTGATACTCTGGAGAGCATAGTGTCTTCAAACTCTGGAGGGCACAGTCCAGTTGAAACAGTTTCAGAACTATCAATTACGTCTTTTTGATCTATATATGCTGATATTTTCAATATTTTCCTTTTCTTTAACCCATTCAACATGACAGAGATAACCTAGGATGGTAGACTGTTAAAGCTACAGGTCGCATTTGGCACCTTTCAAGGGACCGAAATTTCACTTTCAGCTAGGGTGAAAAACTGGCATCCTCAATCCAACGTGCAGCAGGAGTGAAAGATGAAACCATGAACCCCCCCCCCCCCCCGTGTGTGTGCGGTTTTGAATACAATTGTGCTCTATTTATTGCTCTGATTTATGATATACGAAGTCTTGGTACGTTTTTCACATTGAATTCAGTTCTGATTATAACACATTGTTTAAGGCATTTGAACACATTTCAGATTTTCCAACATAGTTTAGAAGTGTGAATGACTTCAATCCCTCTTTACGCTCTCTAACTCCTATACATCCACTTGGATTGCTCAGTAATTTAAATCATACCGACATTTACTACAGCAGGATTACAGCAATGTGAACTTTTTAACATTAAAAATCAAAACAAATTTTTAACGATCTATTCATTCTAACATAGGGACAGTAGCGTAAGTTCAAATTTTCGCCCCCCCCCTGCAAAATATGATTTTGGACCTCCTCCTAAAATTGTATCAATCTATTCTTTTAGTACGACCACGAAGTCCATTTTATCATCATGAAGGTCAAAACACTGGGGATGGGAGGGTCGCAAAGTTTGGTGCACTTCGAATTTTTTTCCGTCTTATATGTATACACCTAGCTGCATGGCTCTGCGTTGCACGGTCTACCTCAAAAATATACGTATATTCGGCGTTCCAAGCATTTTATGTTATGACATAAATTTTCCCGTTTTCATAACATTTTTTAATTGCTGCTCCGCACCTATTAGTCATAGCATAATGTCATATAGCCTATAGCTTTCCTCAATAAATAGACTATTCAACACAAAAATAATTTTTGAATTCGAACCAGTAGTTACTGAGATTAGCCGCGTTCAAACAAACGAATTCTTCAGCTTTATATAATTAGTTAATAATTAATTCATCAATAAGAAAAATAAGACAATGATAAGTTTTTTTTTTTTGCAACTCATCTTTAGCATCGTTTATAATCTTCTCTGAAATTCAGGTAGAACTTAGCTCGATTTTGAGGAACCTCGAGATTTGCCCAAGCATTTTATATTGTGATTATAAATATTCCCGTTTTCATAACATTTTTTATTGCTGCTCCTCCTCCTATTAGTCATTACGTGATGTTATATAGCCTATAGCCTTTCTCAATGAATGGACTATTCACACACAAAAAGAATTTTACTTGAATGAACTTTACTTATTACTTGAATATGAGCGCAGAAATCAAGAGAATTCGTCTCATACAGGGTCGTCATTTAATTTTTTTTTACCGGTGGGAGAGAGGGGGGGGGGGGGACAAAGGGTGTATATTTTTTATCGGGAAACAGAAAAACATGCCCACTTTTATGTAAAACTCGCCAGCAGAATTTCTTCCAGCAGTTTGCGAAGCTAATTTAAAATCCCAAAGATAATCTGGAAGAAAAACCGATACTAGTTTAATAGTTAAATCTAAACAAGCACCGAGAAATATTTAAAAATAATTTGCTTAACCTTAAAAATACGCGGGCTCATGTGCAGGAAAAAAAACGGCATTTGCCTTGAATGCGTAATATGCAAAAGCTCCATCCAAAAACTGCAGGTTGTATTTTTTTTTCTTTTTCAAAAACGTGAAAATGCTTGGTAGATTTTCTTTTGTATCCCATCTCCCACGACGCTGAATGTTTGTTGTAAATACAAGGAAGAAAGTACGATTTGCTAAATTTTTGAGTCTTTTTTTTTTCTGATTTTCGTTGGAGAGGCGGGGACGTGAAATGCGCTTGTAGATACGATAAAAAATAAAACCCACCGCATGGCGTCTCATAATTATAGGGTTCCAATCGCCGATCTGTGGTCGGCGAAATATGCTTTCAAATCTATTGGACGTGGATTTAAAAAAAAAAAAAGGAGGGGGGGGGGGGAATAGCGACTCTGGTCTTGGAATGTTTCAGCAGAACAGTGACAGAAGAACATTAATGGTTATTCTCCGCAAAGGGAATCCTAAAAAAAGGAGGTGAAGGGAAATTGTTATTCAGAAATTCATCAACTTCGAATGTAAATATACCTGCGCAACTACTGAAACTGCAGAGAAAAAACGCCTTTACGAAAGTAATTTTTCCCGTTAGTTTTTGCAACCGTTGATTTAGCTAGTTCTTGAAGTATAATTAAAGAATTGAAAAAAAAAAAAAAAAAAAAAAATTGTATACCTAACATCTAAGTTGATAGCGGGTTTCCTTGACATCAGCTTGGAATGCTTAAGAAACATGGGGGGGGGGGGGGGGGGGGAATTACGGATGAAGGAGAGGTGGGGGCGATTGTAATCCCGAAATGAATTGAAAAAAACCAGTAGTAAAAATTCTTGCAGCAGTCTGCAACGCACATTAAAAAAACCAAAGATAGTCTGCAAAATGAACCGACATTAGATTAACTGTAAAAATCTAATTCAGCACCGAACAATGCTTTAAAAATAAGATGTTAAAGTTAAGAGCCACTAGAACATGCTACCAGTGCATTATATGACAGAAAATACGTACAAATCTTTGCTGGCTGAAATGTTAGATTATTTTTAATTAAAAAACATCCTTTTTTTTTTTGCCTCAGCTAAGAAATAGCCGACAGAACCCATGAATCTGCAGCATCTCGCTTTTTCTGCAACCGGCTGTAAAAAACATTAATTTTTGAAATCTTGGTGTTACAATTAACCCCCCCTGATCACGCTAAATGACGGGTATGCTTTCATATGACTAGAAAAACGTTAGCTGCATGAAATTACTTGTAAATTCAACTTTTGTACAGGAATAGGGAGGTCAGGGGGGTTTCACCCTGAAAACCCCAAAATTTATGTTCTAAAAACGCAGTTTTTAGACTATCTTTGGTTATGTGAAGAAGAAAGGTTCAATGGCATTTAACTTCCAAAACGCAATTTTAGAAGATCTTTGATGATGTTAAAAGAAGTGTTTCTGGGGTCCCGGAAATACCACAAAAATTTCCCTCCTAAAAACGCAATTTAGCCCACCTTTGATGACGATAGACTGAGAGGAAGGTTGGAAAATCCCGCTCCGGAATTTTTTAAATCGAAGTTTCAAAAAAGTAATTTGAGTAATTCTCTCTCTTTCCATTTTAATTTCAATCTGAAACAAATTTTTGCTGCCCATGTATTTTTTTTTCCGGTTTGCTGTGCTTTTTGTAATGATATTATGTGCTTTAACAGAAATGTTAACATTCCGGCTGGCGCTGTAAAGCTATCACGTTTATTTTTAAACTGAGACTTGACATGGGTTTCAATAATGTAGCAAATATTTTTGGTTTCCTTAAATAAATAAGTAAATATGTAGCGTACATTTCGGCGGTCTTTTGTTAGGTAATCTTAATAAAACACACAGATTCTCAGATATTTCTAAATAATATTTTAAAATTGCATGTAGTTTTTAACTTTACAGAAAAAAAATCGTGTTTTTCTTCATTTCCTCCCTCAATCATTTTTTTTTGCTCGTTCAATTTCCCCTTTCTCCTTTTCCTTTTTAAAATTTTATGTCTGTAAAAATCCCCCCCCCCCACTTTTTTTACACCAATAAATCGAATTTGAGGCCATTTTTTAAAAATGGCGGAGTGAGTCTGATGTACGGAAAAGTTTATAATAAAAGGAATAAAACTGAAGCTCAAAAATTTTAAGGCCCCTTTCGACTTCGGACCCGCGCCGCGTTGCTGGGTCTTGCGGTACGTAGTTACGCCACTGCATAGGAAAAGCATGGGTAAGAGAAATCAGAAAAAAATAGAAATAAAAGCTAAGATACTACAATCGATTCTTACAATGACAGCAGCGAAAAATATTAAAGTAAACACGATATGAAATTCGTGAGTCTTCATTCAAATACAGAGAGAGATTTCTTTATCAAACGGGGTTCTTCTTTTTTTGTTTTAAACCTTTGCTCCTCAGCTAATTATGACTGCATTGAGCTGAAAAAGAAATTGTAAACACTGAATGGCTGCGTCTGTTTAAAATGTGCTAAGGAAGAACTGGACTTCAGGACATCTCCTCATGGACTTCATCCTTAATAGTAATTCCAACACCCTCTACACCAGGCCAATGAAAACTCTCCATTTCTATTCGTTCTTGCAACAGTATTTTTTTTTGTCTTTTAATTTGTATCCTCAACTTCCAACAGTAGTTAGACCTACATAATACTTTATGGTTTACTTTGATGTAAGTTTATCAAATACATAATCCCCAGCTTCAGCAGTTTTTGTAGCTGAACTATCAATTCCTACTAGGTCATCATAATTGTTCCTGTATTTCACAAATACAAATGTTCAATCAAGATTGCTTTTGATTTTAAAATCCCCATTATTATAGGGGGACCCACTAAACCCATATAGAGGGGACCCGCTTACCCTTTATAGCAAAAATTTACGGGGTAAATGAGACCCCTCCTCTTAAAACACTTGCTAATAATATTTTATACAAAGCTTCTTGTAGCTGTATGAATTTTTAGTTAATCTATACGTAAAGAATTAATCATCATAAAAAATAATAAAAACTAACCTGGAAACACTTCTTTGAAAAATGGTGTTTGAACTCGGAAAAAAAAAAAATTCTTCTGAATTTTTTTTTTAACTAAGTGCTATGACCTAGAAAAAATTTCACGAAACCCAAATATATGCAGAACCAATCACTGTGATGAATCTTAAAATGATCAGTGCAAAAAAAAGTTTGAAAATTTTGTCCATAGTTCAGCTTCAGGGGGCTGACCCACTCACTCCAGTGATCCACTTCCCCCAACTAATCCTACATAAATTTGAAAGAATAAAAAAAACTGGAATTTTTCGATTTAAATCGCATTTTATAAAAATTTAAATCTGATTTTTTTCTAAAATGAACCCCGAATTATCTGGCATGCCTTAAAATTCGAAAATTTCCGCCATGCTGGTCAATCTAACGGCATGTCGGCTCTTTTCGGCTAGTTAGCTAAAGAGGGGTAATGCAGTAAATTGATTGCGTGGAAAATTGAATATGTGTATTGTATTTATTTTTATGCATGGAAAAGTGAATAACACAACTAAGAATTTATTTTCAAATATTTCCTATATTTGCATCAATATTTATTTTATAAACGAACTGAGTTAGACCAACTTAAATATACATAATTGATGTTCGGATTGCTGATAAACGTAAAAACTAGACTGTAGCTGATAGAAAATTTTTAAGCTGTAAAAAAAGTAGTTGTGTTCGTAGCTAATTAAAATTTTATAATTTGAATCTACAAATTATAAAATTTCTATATACAAACTACAATTAATTTTAAATGAAAATTAAACACACACCACTCACACACGCACGCCCACAAACATAAATTTATTTGTAGTTTTAAAGTTTTTACTTCTGTCGGCACTACCATGACTGCTATTTTTTTTATTTCTTTATTTTTTTTTATTTTATTGATGGAGTACTAGGAAGCAGTGTGAGGTACACAGCAGACTTTTATTTACATTTTTCACAAGTTGACGAACAGGCGAATTTGGAGTTCGAAAGCAATTATTTTTGGATTCCGACATTGTTAACACAAATATCTTTTCTCAATATTCCAACAAAAAATGTACAGTGACCAAGTAAAACGTTTTTGTAATTTAAATTTATAAATTTTCTGTTTACATTAAATGATTTACTGTTTCCGCTTGTTTCCAAACCTATCTGGGCCGATTCAAGTGATGTCCTGAAATGTAAACACGAAATTGCTGTCCTATGCTCAGAGGTCGATAGCATGTCGAATTCACGCCTCATTACTTCCGGACTACTGTTTATACAAATGAAATAAGGTGACCCGGGTCTCACGTTATCGATCGGTAATGCAATTTATTGTATTTTGTTCGGAAAACAATTTACGGAATCTTCTGAAGATAAGAATAGAAACAGCAATGTAGGCAATAATAGGATATGGAGTTAATAATTTAAATGCAGAATTTTTCCTTTTTCATTTCTGAAATTGACATCAGACAGCGTTGAGGAAGACTAAGAGTGTTACCTATGTTTTTTGAGCGAAATAAATTTGCATGTTGCCGAAACCATCCCATTCTGGTAGAAAAAGAAAAAAAAAGTAAAAATTAATTTGAACTTTGACATCTTGAATTCAAATTATGTTTTTCGCAGTCACGAGTGTGTGTGTATCTAGGCGTGTGTGTTTGTGTGTGGGGGGTATGTGTATGTATGTGTAGGCATGTGCGTGTGTGGGTAGTTGTATGTATGTGTAGGTGTGTGTGTATGTGTAGCTGTCTGTATGTATGCGTGTATGTAATAGAAACAGCAATGTAGGCAGTAATAGGATATGGAGTTAATAATTTAAATGCAGAATTTTTCCTTTTTCATTTCTGAAATTGATATCAGACAGCGTTGAGGAAGACTAAGAGTTACCTATGTTTTTTGAGTGAAATAAATTTGCATGTTGCCGAAACCATCCCATTCTGGTAGAAAAAGAAAAAAAAAGTAAAAATTAATTTGAACTTTGACATCTTGAATTCAAATTATGTTTTTCGCAATCACGAGTGTGTGTGCATGTAGGCGTGTGTGTTTGTGTGTGTGTGGGGGGTATGTGTAGGTGTGTGTGTGTGTTTGTATGTGTGTATGTGTAGGTGTCTGTATGTATGCGTGTATGTAATAGAAACAGCAATGTAGGCAGTAATAGGATATGGAGTTAATAATTTAAATGCAGAATTTTTCCTTTTTCATTTCTGAAATTGACATCAGACAGCGTTGAGGAAGACTAAGAGTGTTACCTATGTTTTTGAGCGAAATAAATTTGCATGTTGTCAAAACCATCCCATTCTGGTAGAAAAAGAGAGAAAAAAAAGGTAAAAATTAATTTGAACTTTGACATCTTGAATTCAAATTATGTTTTTCGCAGTCACGATTGTGTGTGTATCTAGGCGTGTGTGTTTGTGTGTGTGGGGGGGGGGATGTTTCTTTGTGTGTGGGGGGTATGTTATGTATGTGTAGGCATGTGCGTGTGTGGGTAGTTGTATGTATGTGTAGGTGTGTGTGTATGTGTAGGTGTCTGTATGTGTGCGTGTATGTGTGTAGTTGTGTGTATGTGTGTTTGTGTGGGGGTATTTATGTATGGGTAGTTGTGTGTGTGTAGGTGTATGTGTGTGTAGTTGTGTGTATTTGTGTTTGTGTGGGGGTTATGTGTATGTATGGGTAGTTGGTGTGTATGTGTAGGTGTGTGTATATGTTTGTGTGTGTATGTGTAGGTGTCTATGTATGCGTGTATGTGTATGTATGGGTAGTTGTGTGTATGTGTAGGTGTGTGTATGTGTGTTTGTGTTTACGTGTAGGTGTATGTATGTATGCGTGTATGTGTTTGTGTGTGTAGGTGTATGTGTGAGTGTAGGCAAGTAAGGGACGCAACCTGGAGACGGTTTTCGCTGGAGGAGCAGCATCGTGAGACGGCCGGCCGACGGTGGTGCTGCAGAGGGAGGCGGGGGGAAAATAAAATCATAGGAATTCAAAACTGTCCAGTGAGAACAAGAAGCAATCGTGATTGCTCAAAAACTCGAGTAATTATGAGCTTATCCTCAGGTGTACTATACTTCAATAGATAGAGAAAATAATAATCAACAGAAGAAAAAAAAGGGACCATGGGCTTAGTTATAAACAGATTTGCATTTACTACAATATTTTTTGATAACCAAAATCCCTTTAAATTAACATATCCCAAGTCTGTTTTCGAAAATTTGAGGTGTTATAGAACTGTCTGAACATTGACTCGCTATTTTAACCAAGGACTATTAAAAGGTTTATAAAACAAAATATACACAATGTACTTGTTAAATCATAATTTTTTAGCTCTAACCCTGGAATGACTTAAAAAAAAATGGCGTGGGACATAATTTTCCCCGCTCTCAATATTGCCCGAAAGTGATGCACAGAAGTGAGAACTCTAATGGGTCCTAAACCCCCCTTCCTATAACTATTGAATATTTTTTTGAATAATTATAATCCTACTTATTTTTCACGTAAAATAATTCCAAACAAAGGTAACAATAGTTTTAATGTTAATACAGTCGAGTCCCGACTTACGCGAGGGATGCGTTCCAAGACTCCTCGAGTAAGTTGAAATCTCGCGTTGTCGAAAAATATATGCATACACATTTTTTAAAGCATACCAAATACATTTAGGCACTTATAAACACCCCTCAAACTGCTCTAAAGCATTCCTTAACCATTACAGTTTCTTCCATAAAGAACTGAACTTTTACTGTATTTAAAAAATAAAAAACTGTTACTCAACATGAAATACTTAAGATGCACAAAATGAATGACCAATGGGAATAAAAGATAAAATAAAACAACACGGTACGCACTGCGTGCAATAAAATTAAAATGATGCACAAAATAGTACTATACAGTAGATACAGTAGCAATATTTACGATTAAAAAAATGAGGATACTAGTGATGATTTGATGAGGATACTAGTGATGATCTGATCTCCAAGATTAGATCGTTATTCTTATCTAATACATTTTTAAATACGCTTCACCTTTTATTTAAAACGTTTTAATTTGTGGCTACATCTCCTCTACCTGATCTTTTTATTAATCCACAATGCAAGAGCGCGCGTAGCTTCCATTTTCATAATTTTTACTTTGCTAGACTGCTCTGCAAGCTTCAATATTGAAACTAAGTTCTTAACTTTTACGGACATCTTTTTTGTTTTGACTTTTAATTGTACATATGGAAGATTCACTCATACTTATTGTCGCGCTACCTTCGACGTTTTGTAATTGTTTAAGCATATCGAGAATCTTAGCCTTTTTAACTTTTTTTATCAGAAACTTTCTTTTTCTTCACATTTTCAAACTTTAGATGAAGGTGACACTAAGGTGCCATTATGGTTATTTGATGCACTAGACTAGTTTGGCGTGGGAACTTTGGCTGTCAGTGATGCTCAAAGGGACGTAATAACATTCACGATATCAATATTTAGTAGCCAATAACGAAGCTGATACTTCCTTCTAAAAAAATGTATGTTGTGGGCGAAAAATTCGCGTTAACTCTAAAATTCGTTACTCGTGAAAAATTCGCGTTATAGCCATTTCGCGTAAGTCGGATCGCGTTGTAGCGGGAGTCGACTGTAAATGAAAAAATGAAGTTTCTCTTTTCAAAACTGAATTGCTCGGGAAGATAAAATATCCTCTAGTTCTCAGGACTGAACTATATTCATTTGCTTCCTATTGTTCTCTGTAGCGTATTTTTGTGAGAATTTTTTGTCTTTTCTCCCTATTTTGCTAACAAATGAGGCCAAAAGTTATCTCAATGATGAATTTTATCATCAAGTTATACTTATAAAACTTATAAAACTAGGCAAGACTTACAAAACAAAGACTTATAAAACTTTTGCTCACTCTTCTTATAACGGATTGCACAATGCAAAAGATCCTTTTCGACTTAGAGGGATAGGTGGGGAAAAACCATCCATCGGCAGTCTCATGACTGCCAATTTTTTTGACTAGCCCAGGTTAAACACTGCAACCGATTCGTGCTTATTAGTCGCACTTCTCTCGAACACAAACATTCTCTCCGAATCTTTGTTTAGAAATTGAAGTTGTCGGGTTGTTGTTGAAAGCGCAGGGGCATATGAGAGGGTAAAAACAATTAAAGAGTACATTTCCCTTACCATGACCAAACTTTTTTTTGCAAAAGATTTCTTACAAATGACCAGTCAATTCTGAGAACAGGTAAGACCGTTTTGCCCACCAAGGGGAGGGGGGGGTCATGGCGCAGATAGCGCCATTGAAATTTTTAGGGGGGTTCTTGCTTTTGGGGGGTTGCTATATTTAGGGGGGTGCTCCCTCGATATTAGGGGGTGGGGGTGGCACCCCTGCTTAAGAGCTAAATCGCGGGTTAGTCTTCCACCTTTTTCAATGACGGTCAGACCTTCCCGTTTCTCCCACTCGCGCTTTGCAATAATCAACGGAAGGAGGAGCGGGAAAGCGTTCTTGTTTGTCGCGTTGCATTTGCGGCGTTTTAGCTTCTTTAATGATTCAGATAGTTCCTCGGGAATTTTGGGTACATGTTTAGCTCGCAGGGTGGAAATAATTTAACCCGCTTCGTTTACAAATACGTATTGTTACTCATTTATTTCTATATTTAAAACTAATTAAATTCATTTTGTCTTTCAACCTTATGAAGCTTGAACTTTTCTTCTATTTTAAGTTAAAAAAAAAGATAAAAAAGAAAAATTAATTTGAATTTTGTCATCTTGAATTCAAATTATGTTTTTCGCAATCACGAGTGTGTGTTTGTATGTGTGTGTGTGTGGGGGGGGTATGTGTGTATCTGTAGGCATGTGTTTGTGTCTGTGTGCAGTCATGAGTGTGTGGGTAGTTGTGTGTATGAGTGTTTGTGTGCGTGGGGGCGGGGTATGTGTATGTGTGTGTAAGCATATGTGTTTGTGTCTGTGTGCAGGCATGAATGTGTGGGCAGTTGTGTGTATTTGTGTGTATGTGTAGGTGTCTGTATGCATGCGTGTGTGTATGTGTTTGTGTGTGTGTAGGTGCGTGTATGTATGTGTGTATGTGTAGGATATGGACGCAACCTGGAGACGGTTTTCGATAGAGGAGCAGCATTGTGAGGCCGGCCGCCGCGACGGGTGGTGCTGGCAGAGGGTGGCGCCGCGCAGGTGGGAAAAATGATAGCACGCCAAAAACAGTCAAATGAAAGCAATAAGCAATCGTGATTGCTCAAAAAAAAAAAAACACACACACACACACACAAATATTTAAAAAAACAAATTGATCTCGGATTCAATACCCTTTACGCTTATTTGAAGTGTATTCATACGAAGTTTAATCCTATTCTCTCAAAACAGAATCTTTGTGATGTTTTACCCCATCCTATTTTAATATTAAATATTGAACGAGTAATTGAATTTATTTATTTTTCATTTTATTTTCATCATCATTATTACTATATTCATTCATTCATTCATTTATTTTTTGCCGCATAGTTTGGAAAAATATTGTATTTGCGGGTAAGTTATTTATCCTGCATGTTTTGAGCCATCAAATATTTAAATTATACCACAAACCCGTTCTAAATTAAATAATGAGTAGAAATTATAAATTAGTAATGATAATAGAACTCATTATTTTATCAAATTCAAGTGCAGATTGATCATACGAAAAATAATTTTTAGACATTATAATAATGCATTTTTAGCTTTTACTGCATAATTGCAGAAAAGTGTAATTTAACGAAATCTGCTTTTTAAACATAAATATAATCTGTACCTTTTTCTCTTAAAATTCCACATTTTTATACTTTCATGTATAATTTTGTAAAATGTTTTTTGTGCAGCATTTCGCAAGATTTTTTTATACTTAATTTTATCGTACTAAAAGTGGAGAAGGAACAACTTGCCCCTTCTTGGGGCTAGTTGTTCCGCGGGTGGGGCAAGTTGTTCCGATATTAACACGACCAATGTTTAACGATGATGATTTCGAGATGAACATCGTTTCGAGACTAGTAATTTGTTAAAGGTATAATTTGTGATAAAAAATTTTTTTTTGAGTAAAAAGAAGTGTTTATTTAAAGGCTATAATAAGCAATACTGTCCGAATAATCAGATGTTTTTTTTTAAACTTAAAACAAACTAAACTTATTTTAAATTTTAGCATTGATAATTTGTATTTAAAGGCAAAATGATTGCCTTTTAAGTACAAAACAACTACATATATGCATTAAGGCACAGTTAATAAGTACAGTAACATTATAATATATTAACATGGTAAAATATAGTAAAAATAGAATAATTTAGAAAATTTAAATAAAATATTTAACAGCTTTTGTAGCTAATAAGCTTTGATAACTAATTCAGTCTGCAATCATAACAGAAATCTATTTTTGACTATAACTGATACGATACTTTGCAGACGATCCATAAACGAGGTTAGTGCAAATGATAACAATGAACTCCGAATTATTCGTAGGCGGATATTGTTATTGCGGATGTATTTATTTATTGTTTATTTATTTATTTTTGTGCTTATAAATTACTGAATATAGAAAATACTCATTTTAACTTAACATGTACAAGATCTATTCTTAAACATTACGATTTCTTTCTTCCCAAAGACATCAAGACTCTCCTCGGTCACCGAAATCTGACTAGCTGAAACCCAATTTTTTTCATCTACACTCCATATGCCTGTAAATGAGTGACCGAGCCAGTTTTGCTAGAAAAAATTCTCCTGATTTACACTTACTTGTGTTTTTAATTTACGCCTCCGATAGTGAGAGTCCTCCACAAATTTGATTTAGGCTAAACTCACAAAGGAGCAGCTACAGTATCTGGCTATCACGAAGGCCAAGCAGGTAAAGCCCATAGACAGATCCACTTGCGTAGGATATGATCTGTTTAATGAGACATCTGCCTTGTCTGAGCAGTTTTGAACTGTTTTACCTCTTTGGCAACTGTCTTAAATCACCGTAAAGTGGCGCAATCAACACATTTCGCAAATTTCATATTTTCATATGAAAGTATGAAAGATATTTTGGTCTTCAAAAATTTCATATTCTTCTATCTGTCTATAAGAGGACGACCAAATATTTTCAATGAATCACCGGTGAGCGCCGACATTCTCCAATTTCTATATTTCTCGGTAACAAATATATACATATAATATTTATATGTGTTTTTTTTTTTTACTACACAGTCGCTATAGATAAATAGGGGCAAGGAGTTAGTTCCTTGTGACCAGTTGTTCCTCGGAACAACTTGCCCCACAAAGAAGGAACAACTAGCCCCACAAGCACAAGTCTTTGAAAAAATAAATTATAGGTTTGATAACGAAACGTAAATCGTTTCAGCGCAGTATTTTAGATTGCACAATAGATATTTGCATAGAAACACCAAAAGAACTAAACACTATCATTTAAATTTCGTGAAAAAGACCAAAAAGTTCAAAAACGAAAATATTTACAAAAGTGGATCAGTGATGCACGTGCTCAGCTTTTAATATACCGGACGCCGCTGGTCTGGCTAATATGGTGGCCATCGGTGCGCTGCAACATTCCATTTTACCAGATATTTACAAAATACATTTATCCTTTTTCTTCATTGAGTTATTTCAAAGGGAACAACTTACACGTGGAACTTTTAGCTCCACGCTCCCCTATTTTAAAAAAATTGAGTGAAAAATAAAATATCAAATTCATTAAATTACAGAGGATATACGTTAATTTTCGATTTTCCGCCGGATACCCTCTAGTACAACCCTGCCTGAACATTAACGATATTTTTCAATCATTTAGTTTGAATCACTGCTGTAGTCGTAAATACTATACTCAGTGGCGTATCTAGCATAGGTGACACCCGGAGCGGTAATTTGTGATGTCACCTCCCCTTCTTACAAACGCAAAATTTTTAATTTTCCATGCAAACAGTAAAAAAAGAAAAAAACGTAAGGAGGTGTATGAAATTTATGTCCCCTTCATTATTTTAAACGTTTCTCAAACACGGGTGTATTGAAAATTTGAACCTAATCCTGAGTTTAGTATTCATTCTATAATGTGGGATTCAGTAACAACTACATTAGTGTTTTTAAGAGAATTTTAATTCTTTTTGTAAAACTTGCCCTAGACGCATATGTGCAGAACGTCGATAGGTCAAAAAAGTAAGGAGGTGTATGAAATTTATGTCCCTTTCATTATTTTAAACGTTTCTCAAACACGGGTGTATTGAAAATATGAACCTAATCCTGAGTTTAGTATTCATTCCATAATGTGGGGTGGGAAAGAGGGGAGCCGAGGATTTCTCCCCGGGAAATTTTCATATTTGAGGCCCCTAGTTTCAAAACCGGATACTTGTAGGAGCGGACAAAAGCTCAACTTGTAAAAAGTCCGGTTTTAAAACTGAGGCAGACCTTCCCGCCCCATTTCAAGGGAGAAAGAAGCGGTTTTTGAACCTAATATTGAGCAGGCAAATAGGCCTTATGATTCTCTACAAGATAAAAAAAAAAAAAAAGAAAATCGAATTTTTTGCAAGTACTATCCGGTTTTGAAACTAGGGGCCTCATTTCTAGTCTTAAAAACGCATATTTTAGCTTCATATTTTTAGAAACTTGCAACTCCTTTTAGGTTGTCAGCTCGCAGATGGGTATCACCCGAGGCGGACCGACCCCCCCCCCCCCCGTAGCGACGCCACTGAGTACTGTACACAAAGTTTTTAAAACGAGAGGGTATTCGCTTGAACTTTGGAAGGAAGATGATGGGTGACAGTTTAAAATGTAAAAACTAGGAGCCATTTTTTTTTTTAAATTTTTTACGAAAAAATATTTTGAAAAGCATTTGTCTGTAAACTTTGGTTTACTTATAATACGTAAGGAAAAATAAATGATGAGGATTGAATCAGAAGAGGAGACACATGTCTATCAGCTTTTGCAGGGCGATATTCTTTTTATGTTCATCTTCAAAAAAAAAAAAAAAAAAAAATCATTTGTCTGAAATATAAAATTTTAAATTCATCAAAATGCAGAGAGTATACGTTTATTTCCGAGAGAAACCTGAAGGTTAACTCGGTTATACCGCCGTATACCCTTAAATGCAACCCTGCCTGAACATTATCGCTCCTTTTTATTTGTAGTTTAAATGCCGTAGGAGTTAGTCAGATGCAGATTTTCTTCCCTCCCCAAACTATCCAAACGCGCATTCCAAAGTTTTTCGGAAGAGAATGGGTGAGTGCGGGAGAGTAAACAAACCTTTCTTTCCAATCAGATCATCTCTTCCGCGCATGCGCTGCACCGCGTCTCGCCATCGAGGTAGACCATCTAATCCCGCGCAAATTTGTCCAACGAACATCGAAACTCCGCCGCATCACACCATATGTGCTCTTCGTGCTCCCCGGAAAAAGGAGTCTCGCGCACTTCAGTGAAAGATCGAGCGGTGGTTTGACAAGAGTCCTGATACTTGCAGTCGTAGCGTACGGATACTTGAAGATTGATTATGGCAACTCGAATGAAATCACAGATTTTCGCTTAAGATTTTCAGGTAAGTGTAAGATGTTCCCTTTTTTGAGGAGTTGGATAAAATATTATTTTGAGGTAAGCAGAATTTTGTAGCCGTTTTTTTTAGTTCGGCTCGGGCCTTAGATAAAAAGGATTACTATTTTCTCAGGTGAGATTTTTTCTGTATGTGATTATTGCGACTTTGTTTGAAATGTGTGAAAAGAGATAGTTTAAAAAAGTAGGTTAGTAGGTTGTCATGAGGAAAATGTCACACGTTTATTTGAGTAACATTAAGCTGTGAAAATATCGCATTTGTTTACGTAACATTATTTATTCAAAACATCACATTTATGTTTGAAATGTGTGAAAAGATAGTTTAAAAAAGTAGGTTGTCATGAGGAAAATGTCACACGTTTATTTGAGTAACATTAAGCTGTGAAAATATCGCATTTGTTTACGTAACATTATTTATTCAAAACATCACATTTATTTATGTAGCATTAAGTTGTGAAAGTAGCACATTTATTTAAGTAACATTGCTAAGTTGTGAAAATATCATATATTTGAATGACATTAGGTTGTGAATTTTCTTTTTCATTTATTTATGTATTTTTCTATTTTGTTTGAAATTGATTGCATTTCTTGATATTGTATTTGTTATTCATGTTTTTAGTCCACATCATGCCTCTGATTTTAGATGAGAGGTTGCATAAAAAAATGCATTTCAAATCTCTTAATAAATGGGGGGGGGGGAGACACATGCTCATATATTAAATCTGTCAAAGCATAACCATGAGAGTTTTTCAGATTTTCGCATAAGACTTTAGAATGTCATTCATTATTTCAAAATTTAGTTGGTACTCAGTAGTGTTGTGCAGTAGGTAGGAAAAGGGCAGTAACTACAAATTTTTATTTTATATACATGTTTTGCAATTTCGTCATCTATTATACGTTAGCTTTATTGTACAAGCTTGCTTATTTTATTTCCGCTGAAAACAAAAAAGGAAAAAAAAAATCGCCAAAAAAAACAAAAAGAAAGTCTGATTCCAACATTTTCTTATTGTTAGTATTGAATTCAAAAAAGCATTTCTTCAAATATCTCGAAAACTCATTTTCGCAGATTCTGCCATTTGCCTGCTCACGGTAGTAATGCATTCTAATTAAATGAAAAGTAAATGAAAAAATACAATTTATTACTTTAATTTGTATTTTATTTAGCTTGGCTTTTGTTTTTTACACTTAATCATTTGTCTTAAAACTGCTAGCTAAAAACCGTCATTTAGGCTGATTGGTTACACTGTACTGTATGTTCTCAGTAGCGTAACTAGGGGTTGACAGGAGTGGTTCTCGGCAGGGGCGCAGCAGCCAGGGGGGGGGGATTTCAACTAATCAAAAAAAAGTAAGCTTTTTTTTATCATAAAATTTGAAAAATGCTTTAAAAAGATGAAAAAATGAAAAAAAAAAAAAAAAAAACTCGCAAGAAAAAGAGCTAGAGACACATACATCACATTTCCTGAGAAGGAACATTGGGCATCATTGAAAACAATTCTAAAAAAGAAAATTCGAAAAAAAAATGCAATGCTGCCTCCTATTTGTTGAATCAACTAATCAAAATGTTCCAAAGAAAAAAAAAATTGGAGGTCACAGTGACCTCCGGTGACTTCCCATGTGGGCGACCCGGGGGTGGGGGCGCAATTTCTTCAGTTCGCCAGGGGCGCTAGACCCCATAGTTAGGCTATTGTATACTCTACTTTTTCTTTGCACGCAACCAATCCAAATGACGACTCTTTAACGGGCAGTTATAATTTTTATTATAATTTTTAATTTTTTTTTTTAAATGTCAATTTTTATATATTTTGCAAAATTTCAAAGGGCTGGCGGGGGTTTAAATATATTTTGACTTCCAAAAAAATTTTTGCACGGACATTTGACGCCAATAAACAACTTTTCCCACCACAGGCGATTTTGATTTAAAAAAAAAAAAGTAAAATTCACCCACCCTACTGTATAGCAACACCTACCAGAGCTACTAGTACCACCTCTTATCCTGAAACGGAGGAAGGTTCTCCTGCCATTTGTAATCTCCAAATTTTAATATATCACGCTTACTTCTCTTTGCTTCTCAGCCTCATATAGAAGTTTAGGATTTTCAATTTAAGTCAGGGGTGCCCCCCCAAAGCAAGATTCCCCCCCCCAATAAGGAAAAAATACCACTCAAAACATCCCACTAAAAATTCCATGACCCCCCTCTCTAGGTGGGCTCCCCTGATTTAAGGTAATCAATCTAGTTGATCAAAGTAATGCTACTCGCATGTATTTTTGTGCTCAATTGGCGAAACATTTACAGCTGTATACATCAGCCGATTAGAACCTCTGCCAGACATCCGAACCGTCGATTTAAGCTTTCTGATCGGGTGAAGACGACTAAAAAGCGGTGGATCGGATGTCTGACTAAGGCTTTAATCGGTAGGTCCATTAAAGTTTATGTAACTTTAAATTTAAAATGAAAACTGAAAGTATCGTTTTGAGAAACGAAGATCAAAATGTTACGTTGCTGCATCGGAATGATAATGGATTTTATTTTCTACTAGTGGTATCCGCACGGCTTTTCCCGTAGTAGAAAATTAAAGGTCTTTTGGTTCGCCTGTATTTTTACAAATGAGGCAGTGAGAAGCAAAGGGATGCAAGTGGACATTTTGAAGTTTTGAGTAAAACGCGTTTAAAGATGAGATCCTAGGTAGGCTTTCATTCAAAATTTTTTTCTAAATCAAGCTGTATACCGGAACCTACCAGGGCTACTACTACTATATCTTGCCCCAAGATAGAGGAGGGGTTCACCTACCATTTGTACTGGTTATCTCCAAATTTTAAATTTTGCCACTTGCATCGCTTTGCTTTTCACTGTCTCAAATAATGTGTGGTGAATTTCTCGCCAATTGGCTTGCCCATGTTACGGTTCCACATTATGATAACTTGGTAATTTACTCATCCATCTTATGATAATTTTGCTCGGGAAAATGTTCTTAAAATTGGAATAGAAAAAAAAAATCGAATTTTCGAAAAATTGCTTCGAGGTGCACACCCCCATGCTACAAACTAATTTTGTACCAAATTTCATAAAAATCGGCCGAATGGTCTAGGCGCTATGCGCGTCACAGAGATCCAGACATCCTGATAGAGAGAGATCCAGACAGAGAGACTTTGAGCTTTATTATTAGTAAAGAAAAAAGAGCAATTAGGAAGTTATTTTTAAAAGCAAAACAACAAATTTCAATTTGAAATGGAGTTTTCTTAACTATTCAGTGGTTGATTTTCCATGTCGCAATAGGGAAGGAACCCTTACGGCATTAGAGCCCAAAAGGGATTCTAAATGACGCAAGAAAAATGTCAACGTCAGACCCAGGGGCCCCCAAATGCATCGCGACCGTCGCAATACGACGAGCACCCTACAGTAATCCGCAGCAGCTAACATTAACATTTTTAAAGGGATTTTATTTACATCCCGGGTGACACCCAAAGTGGGTTAAAGAGCTTATAAAAAATAAAAACTTCAATTCTTAAATTACCTTGCAATTATATCTAAAACTACCTATAATTTATGAATTTCTGCGAAAACAGAGCACTATATTTGCGATGAGGAAGTAGTTACATTTGCGTTTAGGGCAAATTTTGTAGAAAATGCATTGATCCCCTTTCAATTTGCCCTTTCGTTACACCACAAAAAAAGAGTTGCTTCTGAAAATTGTCAAAAAAAAAAAAAAAAAAAAAACATCATGATTACGGAAAACATTAAAAACTTTTTTTTGGAGGTGGCGCAACAAATTACCGCCCCGATTGACACCAGTGCTGGGAACGTCACTGGCTATGAGTTAATGGAAAATGAGTGGAACCACGGTTTTCTTATTATAGCTAGTTAAAACTTAGACAAAGAATGATTTACGCGATCTTCAGGTACTTAAAAGCTTTCTATATAAACAAGTGTAAACAATGAATTGATCAACCATGTTCACCTTCATATGGGCAAGTAACATTATTTGCAGCAAATTTTCAGCAAAAACTTCATGCACGTACTTCGGAATAAGTACAAGTAACGCTTTCGGACTGTATTTTCAACAGACTAAAGCACTGCGCGTATGCGATTTTCAATGGAATTAGTTGAATTTGTTAACGCACGCGTACAAGACAAAACTAATTGATCACATTCATCTACTTATACGAAATCTGCAGAGTTAATAAATTATAAAATATGAGCATTTTTACATGCTTGAAGGGATAAGTACTCTCTCCTTCCGAAAATCTGTGAATTACAAAGACAAAAAATGTCAAAAATGAAAAAAAGCAAAAATAAAAGTTGATATTTTGATTAGAGGAGAGTCGGTTTATTTTCATCCTATAATTTTAAGTGAAACAATGCGGGATTTTCAGTGAAATTTAAATGCCTTGCTTTTTTTAGAGATAGTATAAGAAGGAGCTTCACAAAATTCAAATAAATGTTCCCTTGTCAGAAAAATAAATCACCTGCCGCTCATGATGCTTGCTACCGCGATGGCAGAAAAAAGAATGAGTAGTTTCTGTCACTTAAAAAGCTGCCGATCCCGCACCCTAATCTATCACATCTCCTTTACATCTTACTTAGCTTTCCTACGATCATCTTCATATTGTATTTATGTGATTGCCTTCACTTCTGAGAGTCACTGTATAAATTGAGCGTCGAAACGCATTGTATTTCGAAAGGAGAAATTATTTTCTTCACAACATAATTTTTGATGAGACGATAAGGGGCTGTCCATAAATGAAGTCACAATTTCACCATTTTGCACAAACCCCCAGCTGTAACAAAGTAGATAGGTTAATGTCACTTCACCTTACCTCCTCCCTCCCTTCGTCTCATGTCATGTTATTTTTTGTTAACATATTCTTATAAAAAAGCGTAATGTCACACTTCTTGTTACCTCTCCCTCTTCTTTGTCACAAAGTGTCCCAATTTCGCAAAATTTATCCCCCCTGAAAAGGTAACATCATTTTGTGGACAACCCCCAAAATGATTTTAAAAGTGATGTTTAAGAAAGCCCTGGGATATAATATAAGATACAATGAAAGGAACATACCATCCTGTAGGCAGGCCAATGATTCGCTGGTATTAAACGTACCCCTAAAGGTGCGTAGCAGAATTTTTTTGGGATACGCAAGGGTGCAACCAGGAGGATGTTTAGCGTGAAATTCAAAAATCCTTAGGCTATACTCGCAAATACTTTCTAAGTGTCTATAATTTCTTATAGACATTAATAAAGTCCTTTAAATTTTTAGTAAAGCCAAAAATACCCAGGCACTTCAAAAAAAAAATTTTTTTTCGACTTTTTCGAGAAATACCAGCAGAATGTTCTGTAACTTTTCTGACGTAATAATATATAATCTAACTGTTTAGGGGAGCATGTTTCCCTTCCAAAGATGTTCAAGGATTCTTTATCTCCAACTGTCACGACGTCTGAAGTATGCATAGGCAGAATCATTTAAGCTTGAATCTAACATAATTCGACTTTTGGAGCAAAACGATCGTGTATTTAGTACCATATATTCACGACCTTAAAACTTTAACCTCTACTCAAGGGCCAATTAGTTAAAATTTGAGAGGAAAGAAGCTTCACTTTTTCTTATGACAATACTACTACTAATACATCCTGAAAGTTAAGTGAAATTGAAGGTGTCAACTATCAGGCTCCTGTAAACTTTGTCCAGCTTTAAAAACAAAATGACTCTTAATGATTAAGCTTATAATTTTTGAGAAATATATCTAATTACCTAAATTTGTTAAGCGTAACGTGTAAGTCATTTTGATGCCAAAAGGAAAAGTTGTATAGCATTATACAAGAGATAACATAATAATGATCACCACTTAGTCTAGGGATTCGGAGTCGAAGTCGGACTGATTTTGAGATAAAAGAGGTGGAGTCGGGATTTGAAGGTTTAAAATTCCAGGAGTCGGAGTCGGTCATTTTCCCTCAAAGTTCACAACTGTGCCAGAGATTACGATGGATTCAGATTGCTTTCGGGGTAAAGGAATCGGAGTCGAATGCTCTTAAATACCCGGAGTCGGAGCTGGAGTTGGTCATTTTCCCCCTGCCTCCATAGCCCTGACTGTGAAGTGACTTACTTCGAAAAGATTGATGCTTCAATGATGATGAGAGTTTACGTTCCTCAAAATACATTAGAACAACAAGTATTCAAAACTCTTTCAAACGAAAACTCGTTTAACCGAAGTCGGTTTTCTTGAAATTCATTTTTGGTAAGTGAACTACACTACTGGCCATTAAAATTGCTACACCAGGGAAAAATGCAAATAGCAAAGTAATATTTATTGGACACATTTATAATGTTGGAAATAACAAATGATTAAATTTTCAAGAAATTTGGGTGAATAGATCCTGAGAAATTAGTACCTAGAACTACTACCTCTGTCAGCAATAACAGTGCTTATACGCCTGGGCATTGAGTCATACAGAGAGTGGATGGCATGTACAGGTACAGACACTCATGAAGCTTCAACACGATGCCACAATTCATCGACCGTAGTGGCTGGCGTTTGCTGACGAGCTAGTTGTTCAGCAACCATTGACCAGACGTTTTCTATTGGTGAAAGATCTGGAGAACGTGCTGGCCAGGGCATCAGTCGAACATTTTCCGCATCAAGGAAAGCCTGCACAATACCAGCCACATGCGATCGTGCATTATCCTGCTGAAACGTAGAGTTTCGTAGGGGTCGAATAAAGGGTAGTGCCACGGGTCGTAACGCATCGGAAATGTAACGCTAACTGTTCATAGTGCCGTCAATGTGAACAAGAGGTGACCGAGATGTGTATCCAATGGCACCCCACACTATCACGCCAGGGGCCATCAGTATGACAATGCCGAATGCACGCTGCCAGTGTGCGTTCACCACGATACCGCCAAACACGGATGCGACCATCATGATGTTGTAAGCAGAATCTGGATTCATCAGAAAAAATGACGTCTCGCCATTGGTACACCCAGGTTCGTCGCTGATCACACCATTAAAGGCGCTTCTGTCTGTGATGCAGTGTCAATGGTAGTCGCAGCCATGGTCTCAGAGCTGACAGTCCATGCTGCTGTAAACGTCGCCGAACTGTTCGTGCAGACACTTGTTGTCTTGCAAATGACCCCATTTCTTGACTCAAGGCTCGTGACGTGGCTGTACGATTCACTATGGCTATGCGGATAACATGCCTGTCCTCTCAGCTGCTAGTGATTACTGGCCGTTGAAAACCAGCACGGCGATCTGTATTACCATCCTGAACCCATTGATTCCATATTCTGCGAACTGTCATTGGATCTCGACCGACGCGAGCAGCTATACTGCGGTAGGATAAACCGCAATCCCGATAGGCTACAATTCGACCTCTATCAAAGACAGAAACGAGCTAGTACACATTTCTTCTTCTTACACGAGGCATCACAACAATTTTCCAACACGCAACAACGTTCAAATTGAATTTGCACGTGAGAAATTGACTGTACAATTTCCTCATTTAAACACTTTGTAGGTGTCGCTGCCGGCGCCTACGTTGTCTGAATGCGCTGAAAAGCTAATCATTTGCATATAACATCATCTTCTTCCTGTCGTTAAAATTTCATGTCTGTACCATGTCACTTTCTTGGTGTAGCAATTTTAATGGCCAGTAGTGTATTAAGACCACCGGAAGCAACCATTTCTGTTTTTGGAGTCAAATTATTTAACTATTAATAACACTTCTCTCACTTCATCTCTCTCGCCCCCTCACCCAAAATCCATCAGTAAAATTTTTTTTAACACTTTAAATAACTCTAGTTTTCCGATTGCGGTTACATTCGGAAGCGTTCGAATGTAAAAATAAAGTATTTCTGTATTAAATAATTATTTCTTCATTATGTATTCATGTTTTCAATGAAATAACACAAAAGTAAATTAAAGAAAGAAGGTGAAACTTACACGACCCCTTAACAATCATTTTAAGCGTCCTTTTATCCGGAAATTTCAGTTTACGGAAGGTGGTCCCGTCCCGATCACTTCGTTTCATCGAGGTTCGACTGCAATCGTCTTGGTTCTTTCGCGTTTTTTGAAACTAATATATATTTTATTAATATATATGGAGTTTGTATTTCTCAGTTTCTCATGTTGGTATTTCTGGTAATTCTCAGCGTGTTTCACATGGCGGAGTTTTAGAAATTTAATCAAACCTGTGTTGTTTTATCTTTAGTTCTCACAATGTTTTTTTTTTAGAATGCGCCATCTTTGAAATGCAGCACACCAAGTGTTCTGCTTTGCAAATATTCCTTCAATAAAAACAAAAATCAGTTGTTTTTATACATTTTTTAACAGTTTGATTAACGACTGGTTGAGCAGTCCCAACTAGAAAAGTACAGTATCTGAAAATTTTGAGGGTGGAAAAAAAAAATCTGGTTTTCCGGGGGAGAAATGTCTCCTCGAAAACATTCAAAAATTAATTTTTTACTGATAAAAATACATAAAAGTATAGTTATATTTTCTTAGAAAACTTCTTTAAAAATATGCTATTTTGTTTTCCTTCTTAGCAGGAATATACAAAACACTTATACTTAAAAATAAATAAATAAATAAATAAATAAATTGCTTTTCTGTTGTCTGCAGAACTTTTCTTGTTCAAAACGCCAACAAATTTTAATACGTATGTGAGTACATATTTACACACTCAAGCATTCATATTCCCATGATGAGAGCCTGCTTGGTTTTGTGGAAACATAAAACGGCTCGATCCCCTGTGCTTTTACGATTTTTTAGCATAGTATCTCGAGATGTCAGGAAGTAAAAATTTTGGTTTTCAAATGCGAAAGAATTATTCAAACATGATTTAACATTTTTCAAACTTAGTTTTCCTTCGAAGTTTGCTCCCTACTAAGGGTCGGTGAACCACAGTAGGGGAAGCCCTGTAATAGAGCAAGATTTTCAGTCTACTTCATTTTTCTGTAGTAAAATAGATTACAAAGGCTAAAGCAGAGCCTTTTTTACTGCTGGAAGCTCCATTTAAATTAGGCATTAAAGAAGACCGCACATACTAATAAACCTACAAACGCAAATTTTGTGATTACTATTTTTTTTGCAGAATTGTATCGCTTTTGCATCATGGAAAAATAATAGGAAAACCCATTAAGACGGTTATTTATTATTTAACATAAAGAGCTGCAATAAAATACATTTTTTATTTACATAACGGTAATAACTTGTTACCTTTTATTTTAAAAAGTAAAATAAAATAAATGAAAAAAAACTAAGATTTCAACATTACTTCAATTAAAAACAATAAAATACAAACACTTAATATAAAAATATTTCTGAGAAATTTATTTAAATTAAAAAGTTATTAATTAGAAAAATGAGAATTTAAGTCAAAAAAAAAAAAAAAAAAACTACAGGAAGCAATAATCTGTTAAATAATTTTAAAATCCGATAAGAAATTTAGTGAATTATTGCTTTTGTCCCTGGCTTAAAGGAACTTTATTTTCTTACTAGAGATGAAAAATTTGCAGAAAGTTTGAGGCGGTGAAAAAACATTTTTTTTTTTCCAATTTGTTTCTAGAAAAATGGGGGAAAAATAAAAAAATTACTTTTTGAAAATTAGAATGTAGTTTATTAGTTAGATTTTCTAGGAACAGATATGTATGCACCAAACTTTTAAACTTATTTGAAAAATTAGCCAGTAGCTTTCTTTGTTCAAAACCCCAAAAATTTTTCAAATATTCTAAATTATTCAGTAGTTAATTTTAAACAAGATGTGGTTCTTGTAAATAGTTCAATGTATTTTTTCGACGATGTTTTTCATTTTTTGTAAGTTGTGAAATTTCAAACAAAAAATGCTTTTTTTAATTTTTGAGTTACATGCATATATATATATATATATAATATGTGTGTGTGGTGTGTGTGTATACATATATGCACACCCATTAAATGAAAATATATTTAAATTTTTACTTAAACATTTCCACTAATTAATAATATTGATATACTAATTTCTGTTATTTGTATACATAACAGTTTTAGTGAGTAAAGCAGCAAATGACACTTTGGTGTATAGGGAAATTAATTTACCGAACAGCTTGCATTATCACAGTTAGTGTTTTTATGTGTGATACTAAACGTAAATAACTTTTTAAAAAAAAAAGCATTGTAAATTTCTGAATTTATTACTTTGCGTTAGAAATATTAAAATTCTCAATTTTTCCCAAGAGGAAATAAACGAAGAAAAAAAATCGCCCCCCCCCCAAATTTCCGGTTTCTTTTTCTGGCAGTTCCCATCTCTAGTTCTCTTTTTAGGCCGACAACAGACAATATTTTGACACGGATACAATTTCTTATTTTGAGCACAAGCTGCATCATATTATGTGTAACAATTTAATTTATTTTCAAATTGTGGCTATTTGTAGAGTTAAACATTAATGATAATACAAAAAATCAACTTTTGTAAAGGTCGCACGAGAAACCTATGAAGGCAGCATAAGGCCTCAGCACACGTTCCCCACCTCTGGGCTCAGAAGTGTCCTGCCCCCCAAGAGCAAGGGCATATCCCCCAAATATCATACCGCCATATAAGACCGCCAGAATGGTAGTTTTCCCAACAGAGAAAAATATCCCTCAAGCCCCCAGTCCTTGCTTAAAAATTTCAATGGCGCAGTCTGCGACTTGACCCCTCCTAGGTGGGCACACCTGTCTGAGCAAGAGGGTAAAAATAATACTTAACTATAAAATAAATAAATACTTTTGTACTTAAAAGTAAAAATAATGAATTACAGTTTAAAAAACACAATGTTTGCAAAAATGTCTTTTTGTCACATGTCTTTACATCTACTAGCTCACTTTTTTTGCATTGAAAAGGACGCTTCCTGTAACTTGCAACTCTAAAACAGTGACCAGGGGCGTACACAGAAATTTTGTGGCCCATCACAAATGACTTTTTCGGGTCCCCCTTCATATCGTTTATCCTTACTTCCCGTATATACATTCACTCCTCATTTTAAAAATCCCGGGCCCCCTTCAGGTTCTGGCCCGGGCCAACCGCTGGTAATTTTCCCACTCTGTGCGCGCCCCAGCACGTGACTGCAATGTTTTGCGAAGTTTGTGCTTTTATAATGTTGCTGTTTACAGTTTTGATACACAACTCCATTTCATGGGGAAAACATTTTACTTTGCATGTTGCTAATTAGCACGTATTTTGTACATTTTATCCAACCTTTAAAATTTCAGCTGAAAACTGAAAATCTTGGAGGTCAAATAAACGATTGTTTTGAAATGACGTGAACTACAAAATTTGGGAAATTTTTTTAGGGTAGAGTAGATAATTTTCTAAGGTTTCTATGATAGTAATAACAGTCTGCCAATTTTCCAATCACCAATTTTCGGATTGGTTTGAGGAATGACCGAAGAACAATTGCGACTGGGTAGAGAATTTTCATCCATTCGGTTTACATATGAGAAAATTTCTTTGGAAAAGTTTTTTTTTTCAAGAGAGCTTTTTTTCTTTTGGGTACTAACTATACGATAAAAAATATTTTATCTGTCATGCAGTTCTTCTAAATCTATACTTTATATTGGATCCTCTCCAGATCAACGCAGAGTTTTTGTGGTACCTGGTGATTAAAAGATGCTTTAAATTTTAAAGCGTTTCAAAACGTTGAAGTTTAAATTTAGATCACAAAATGTGAATAAATTCAAACTCAAAGCTGCTTCTACAAATTAAATTTTGTATCTATGAAGACACAATTCGATTGGTGATTCAGTTTTTGCAGTTCAGCAAAAATTTCAAGGACACCCAGGAATAAAAAAACTGTTGCGCAGTCGTTGAATTTCAAGCAGTCTCAGAGTTTATTCTTACTCTTGTGCCTCTTGGTTTTTTTATTTTGTTACCGCGCTCTCTATTGGCAATCATTTCTTTTGGAAAGTGAAGATGTTCCGTTTCAAAAAAAAGAGAGCATTAAGCTCTATGCAAGTTTGAATGAAATGTATGAAAAAACAAATTTACAAACTAATTTCAAATTAGGAAAAAGTAATGCTTCAAAAGGGTTGTAGGCAACAGAAGTAGCTGTCCGTTAGCAGCTATGACTTGCAATAAGATTAATGGTTTTAAAAAGACTCGTGATCTTCACTGGGGATGGATAAATTGACTGGGATCTGCTTAGTCGGGATCAGAGCTTGCTTTGGTATTTGTTGGTATTTTGGAATGAACTTCGATTAAACGCTGCTTCAGCAGAGGGAGATCTTCTGCTTGAATGAAGTAATAAGTCTACTGTTAACAATTTTTGCATTTCAGCAGATTTCGAGGACATGCAAAAATCAAGCTCAGCTCTGATCTGATGAAGCTTGTTGAATTTAAGGCTCATCTTATTTTATTTTCGCTCTTTTTCTTCGTTATTCTTATTTTTATTGCTGTCGCTTCTTGTTGGCAACTGTTTCTTTTGAGAGGAAGCAAAACTCCGTTTGAAGAAAAGAGTTCTCGAAAGTCGACGCGAGAAGCCTGAATGAAATGTCTGAAAAAATAATTAGCTCCACTAAAACAACTCATTTTTTTAACTCCCCTCTGAATCAACGTTTTAAATGAAAACAAAGAAAAGCCATTTGTATATATCTGAATGCTCATTAAAATGAATTGGATATCAAAGTGTTGGAACGACAAATGCTCTACTGTTTGAACATCAAGAATTGCTTAACTTGACGTTTAAGTCCCAAAACTTTTTTCTTTCTGGAGAACATCCACAATGGAAATAAATGCCGGCTATTATTCAATGACAAACAATGATGAGATCATTAAATGCAATCTAATTTGTATGGTTGTCTGTGAATGCGACGACTGAAGAACTTACTGTTCTTACGATGGCATAGCAGGCAAGAAATTTATTTATGTATGTTTTCAGTGCAAGTAAAGCGTGGTTGACATACCTTTAAGCTATTTCGTTTGAAATATTCAGAAACTTAGATAAATGAAATTTTGAAAACAAATATGTGAACACAATTTCTGCTCAGCTGATTCGCTTAATACAATCTTGTAATTTTGAAGCTGCATTTAAACTTATGTTTGCCAAAGATAACAGCATCTTAAGAATTTCCCTTAACTACAAGCAGCGGGTACTAATATAAAACCATCGTTGATAATATATATTAATTTAAATACGACTTACCACACAATTCTTTAATTTTCCTCTCTCGTTAATTGTTCAAAACGTAATTCATTTTACTAACATTGATTCAGACATTTACGCAGTTAAAACCGTTGTGGCGTTATGAACGATGTTGATTTTAAAATCGTCATTGATTGATAGGTTCATGAAGAAACGTATAGTATTGCGTGAAATTTTATTTTGCTGCGTAACATTAGAAACTAAAATTAGAAATGTAAAAATCTGTATCTATTAAATATCTCTTACTCTCTCCCCCACCTTCACCTTTGATTACAATAAAACTTTTATTACTGAGCAATAAAATTCAAAATATAACATTAATTGTTTTTCAAAGTTTTATTAGGGCTTCTTTTTCTTTTCAACTTTTCAGTCATATTTTAAATGTTTATTTTACACTAGGCAGGAAACAAAGTATTTACATCGTTCAACGACCGCATACTTTTTACCCCCTGACTCCATCGACAGCTAATTTCTGTTGGGCTGACGTGAGAGAATCGTTCTGTCGAGTATAAATAACGAGTTATTACCAATTACTTCTGGCTGAGCAAGATTTTGCTGTCTTGTTACAAGTTGCTGATGGCGTCTACTTCGCGTGATGAACAAGTATATGTATTCAGTCATAGATGGTACCATTTGGATATTATATAGCAGTTGACAATCTATTGTCGATATTATATACATAAATGCATATTGCAAGCTGAAGATTCAGCTGTTGTCGGCACTACGTTTGTTTTATATGAAACAAAACTTGATTGCCGACGACAGTTTGCATCTTAGCATCACTGCTAAATATATTTTATATGCAATGCATTTCGTTGAAAGTTGTGGAACAATAATTTCCGTTGAGAAGAGCTCTTAAATGAAGCGTGCTGGCACAAAATCTTTGATAATCAAAAAAATACTGCAATATAGACGCAGTTAATGTTTTTAATTTTGCGCTTTTAACGTCTGTTGAATGTTTGTGATATTTATAGGGTAGGTAATCGTAGTTTAAATTAAGCTACTAGCAAATGACACTGATGACGCTACTGAAATCTAAATAGAATTCTATCACCTATGTGTACAAGCGGAGAAAAAATGCTTGAAAAATGATTCGAAGTTGTCTTCACTCCTATTGCATTTGATGAAATAGGTCTGGTTGATACAAAAAACTAGTTTTCGACTCGTTTGATGATATTGATTTGACTTTTTACTGAGGGATGAGAGCGGCTTATAACCAAAAGCATCCTTCACTGACGAAAACTTGATGCATTGGCTGCTCGTGGATCGAGTCCAAATGGTAAATTCTTCCTACGCTTTAACAGCAACAGCGCGCAAAGAAACGAGTTCATCATAAAAAAGTGCCAAGGATTTTTTTTACAATGTTCCCTTCTTTTTAGAAAGCGGAAATCTTAATTTGTTTTAGGATAATTTGGCTCTTGCTTCGGAAGGTATGTCCCCCCTTAGTAAAAAAAAATCAGAAAAAATTGCATTAAGTTAAGACGATGGAGGTCGTAAAGATCGGTCAGCAAAAAACAAGCGATTTCGAAAACCAGTTCCTTTACGATAGCAAATAGCAAAAATTGTTTTCTTAACTCACTTTAATTTGTGGATTTATCTTTATTTTTAATTTTTGAGAAACAACAAAAAGTATAATGTATTTTGCATCAAGTATAGTAGATTTCTTCTTGCTTATCCAATTAAAATGCTTTGGTTATGAACACGGTTACGAAATGCTCAAAATGTAATATTTTAGAACATATAAGTGATATTAAAAATAGAAGTAAATAAGCATAAGCTAAAATGAGGTTCGTAAAATGTCAGACTCTGCATACTTACATAATTTAAAGTTGATTTTTATTTTATTCGACTTTGAAGAATGCTCTGTAAATTGTAAGTTTGAAGCATACAGGGAATTAACTAGACATTGATGTCCAGTTTTTCTACAAATATTATTCTTCTGTCAATCACTATACGGGTCATTCCACGTCAATTCACCCAGTCATTCATTCGCTAAGCCTAATCTGTATGCATATGTACATTTTTTTAATCAGTTGTCTCTGACACAGAAATCATTCAACCTGTTCGAAATTTCACATAATTTTTGAAACGAGGTAATGTGTGCATCACATGACTTCCTTTTACACCAATTTAATGTTATTTCCCCATTAATGGCAATTTTAATGTGATTCAAAATATCATCAACAGTAGCCAAATTAAAACCAAATTAAAAAAAAAAATTGCCAAATTTGTCGCCAATTTGGCGACAAAACTTGGCGACCAAAAGACTGGTGACATATCGCCAAGTGTCCGCCAAATTATAACACCACTTGAGTTTGCATCGAAATTAACAATGATTTCCCTCCAAAAAGCAGCAAAAGACCCCTTTAGAAACACCCGAATGCAACCAAAACGGGAGGCGCACAACTAGACTCCACTAGGAGTCTACGTACCAAATTTCAATTTTCTAGGACATACCGTTCTTGAGTTATACGACATACATACGCACATATACAAACGTCACGAGAAAACTCGTTGTAATTACCGTTGGCTCTCTGTTTAACGACTTTCAAGGGACCACAAAAAATCGTCCTTAAGTAGAAAGCGTCCTTAGATAGAATGCTTTTAACACTGTAGTGGACCACTGGGACAGTGAAAACCAGTCGTTAAATAGAGAAAGTCGTTAAATAGAGCGTCTTTAAACAGAGAGCCAACTGTAACTCGTTAATCGTCAAAATGGATATTTCGGCCGTCTATACGTTTTTAGGTATATATGCACGTGTGGTCGGGTTGAAAAAAAAAAACTCAACACTCATTCGTGGGCAAAATGGAAATTAAGGTCGATTTCTGAATGAAAATTTTTTCGCGAATACAATACTTCCCTTTTTGTAACAGGAAGTAAAAAGAATGAGGATTTAATAAAAAATTATTTGTAACTTGGAATTTTTTAAATTATTTTAATAGAAGATAAGTAAAACATGACAAGCAGTTTTTTTTTTTTTTTTGTGAAAAACATAAAGTTGACAAAGGTGGATTTTTTCATAAGAAGCAGAGGTGCTATTTAATAATGTAGATATTTAATTTAAAGATAAAAATGTCTTCTATCGTTGCAAAGAAAAAAATCATGGCTAATTTTATTTTTGATTCATAATATGAAATAGATGCATATCTGTAATGTTCGAAAAGGTGTTACCAGGAGACTGTGTAACAAACACCATATAAAGTACGAAATATAAAATGTTTAAAGTTCAAAGTGAACATGATTTTCGGAATTTTATTGATCATTAATTCGTAATTAGTCGAGTAGGATAATTTTGCAGGTAATAAAGCAGTCGCCGAGGTGTACCTGCACTACCGTGTGAAGGTAAAGTGCAGTATGTGGAGAAATAAGGTTTTGAGATACTTGAAGAAACGCGTTTTGGATTCCGCACTAATAACAGGAGAATGTTAAAATTCGACGGTTTTCTTCGTGCTTAATTTTCAACCAAATGAGCAAGCTTGCACAATAAAGCTAAAGTGCAAAAGATGAAAAAATGCAAATGAATATGAAGATAAGTAATCAGTAAGTCGTGATATAAGGTAGTGAGAAGCAAAGAAACGTAAAAGTGCATTATCAAGTTTTTAGTTTAACGCATTTAAAGTTCAGGTCCTAGGTAGGTTATTCATTGATAAGTTTTTCTAAATCATGCTGTAATAGCAGCACTTACCATGGCTACTAGTACTATCTCTTGCCCCAAAACAGAGAAGAGGTTCCCCTACCATGTGCACTGGTTGCCTCCAAATTTTTAGTTTTGGCACTTACATCCCTTCGCATCTTACTGTCTCATAAGTACTTTGAATTTATGGAACATTTACTGTCAAAAACTATGATTTTCACAAGTATATGAAATCGGGGAACTTCTTTATTTTCTAACCTGTTTCTCGGCATGTCATCCGAGGCTGTTATGAGATAGAATCCTGGTTGGTGCCTAATAAGTTGATATATCACAAAGTTGTCACCAAATGGTCAAGTCCATAATCAACTGTCTAATAGGCAGTTTACAGTTTTTTTTGTACCAGCTGTATCTAGCACTTACACTCCAAATACTAGTATTAGTACTAATCAGGCCACGTTCAACACAGGCAATAAATAATTTTCCCTTATTTTCAGTTAGCTTTGATTTCATTAAAACTAACAAAATGAAAATTAGAGATTCTGCATAGGGATATTGAACCGTAACTGGGCTATTCATTACTCGTTCATCGTATATGGTATAAATTAGTTTTCAAATAATCTTGCATGGTTGACTGATTCGTTTCTGACAGTTAACTATGCCCACACACTGTAAAAAAAAAAAAAAAACTGGAAACGTTTCTAAATATATGAGGCAGCAGCAGTTCATGACATTTTCAAAAACGTTTCTCAGTATTTCGGAATCTGCTTTCTGTGATTTTCAAAAACATCTCCGTGTATTCTCGGAATCCTCTGTCTGTAATTTTCGAAAATGTTTGAGAGTGTGTCGGAAACCTTTTTCTGTAATTAAAAAAATATCTCCGAGTATTTTGAAAATCGTTTTCTGCATTATTCAGAAGCTTTTTGGAGCATTTTAGATAATTCTCAAAAACGTTTTTGAAATTTACATGCACCGTAGCTGCCCTATAGATTGAGAAACGGTTCAGAAATTTTCTCACAGTACCTTAAGTGAGCTATTCATTATCGGTCCATTTAACCGAATATTAGTACACAATACACGCTGTAAAAAATCCGGAAACGTTTTTGAATATATGGGGCAGCTGCGGTTCATAAAAATTTCAAAAACATTTCTCAGTATTTTGGAATCCGCTTTCTGTAATTTCCAAAAACATCTCCGTGTATTTCGGAATCCTCTTTGTGTACAATTTGAACAGGTTTCCGAGTGGGTCGGAAACCTTTTTCTGTAATTTTAAAAAACGTTTCCAAGTATTTTGGAAATTGGTTTCTGCATTATTCAGAAGTTTTTTGGAGTATTTTAGATAACCTTCAAAAACTTTTCTGAAATTTACCTGCACCGTTGCTGGCCCAAAAATTTAGATACGAAAAAATTACCTGAAGTTTGTTAAAAGAAAAAAGTAAGTATCAAAATGTATAAAAAGTACACAGATGGAAACACTATTTAACCCCGCCCCCCTGTCAAAGGCAGTAGTTCATTCATAAAATGCTATGAAGAGCTTTCTCTAAAAGAAAGCAAACCCCTAAAAATGTCAATGGCACAGTCTGTGCCGTAAATTCCCCCCATATGTAGGGGAAAGGGGGGCACATGCGAACATGATAGGTTTTTACAAGGATAACATGACATATATACCCAAGTATCTCATTATTTTAAACATGACCTGACCCATTTCTTAAGCACACAGTGAAAATCAGATTTGAGTATAGTGAAGCACCGTTTATACGTTTCTCTTTTATACGTTTTTATCAATTATACGTTTTTTAAATTGGTCCCTGTAGAGTCTAATACGCATTAACCTATTATACGTTTTTTCATTTGTACGCTTTTTTCATACAGTCCCTTCAAAAACGTATAAACGGTGCTTCTGATAAAAGTCGCGTGGAAAGACGTTGAGGACATAGAGAAGATCCATGCAATTTAAAGGAAAATAAATCTAACATTAAATAATTAATAATACTTACCTGCGTCATGAACGAATGAAAATAATAAAACAATCCGAACTTCTCTTAATGCGTTTTAGTATGAAATAATCTTGCCGCAAATAATTTTAAAATGTTTCGTACTCACGAAACGAAATACGTTGAACTAAGCTATGAAAATTTAGTTTTCGTAGTTGTTTTATGCGTCACAAAAAAAGAAAATAATATCGTAGTATACTACTTGTGCATTCTTAGTTTCCATCACATCCTTCACGGATTCACAGTTCTCAAGAAATCCGATTTTAGATCAAACAAAAGTAAACTAAGGATACACACATAGTGAATTCATCTGAAGTTAATACTGACGGCGCTTCCGTCTTTAAATTTCTTTCTGTTTTGCTTCCGTTAGGTTTCCGGGAAAAAACACCATATTTCAGAAACGTTTCTGAGCTATTGTGTAACGTGCTTTTGAACAGAGGTTTCTGGTATTTTCAAAAAAGGAACTCCATATTTCAAATAAGTTTCTGAAATTTGTTGCAGTGTAGCTCAAACTCGCTTTTATAGTTCTCTTTTTACATCCTTCACACGTTATATATTATGTTATTTAATTTGAAAATGTGATGGCAAAGTATTCCCTTTTTTTTGTAACAATATCAGTAAAACTTCTTCACACCCTAACGAAGTAATAAGCAAATACTAAAATAATTGAAGAAAATCCACGCAAAGCGTATTTTTAGGCAACAGAAAGAATAACTGCTTGTCACAACTGGTAGAGATTTACATTTCGAGCAAATTCTGTACAATAGGATGTCTCGAAAGTTTGAAATGACAGCATAGAGAAAACCTGTAACAACAATGAAAACAATTCTGTTTTTCCAAGCTGTCACACACAATTTGACATCGCGTAGCATTCAGGCCACATCGTGTAACAACGTATGACGACATACTCTGATATCGCTCAGAATCGTGCTGCTTACTATAACATACAACGAATACATACAATATTACGTTACATCGTTTGATAGAGAAAGACATCACATGGTATTAAGTAATTTTGTGTGGAATACAAGAGCAGAGTATGACATCGCGTAATTTCGTAAGACACGCTTTGGCCTTGACGATGCAGAGTTTGACAAAGAAAAAAAAAAGAAATGAGACAGGAAATAAAATTATGGAGTTAGGTTCAATAGAAGTAGGAAGAAAAATTTTTGAAAATAATGCGGAAGGGTTGCATGTAAATCACCAAATACTGGTTAAAAGAAAGGACTGTGTCCCCTAATTTGTGCTTTTCGTGCTACATTTATTGTATTAACTTTTGTGTGAAATTCATTGGCATAAATCTTCCCGAAGTCTTAAATATGTATAGTTTTTCAAAATGTATTGCAAAAATCTTCATATTGAAAGATCTTTTCCTTTGTTTCTTGTCATGTAATTATTTTATGTTCGCAGTTTTAAACTTCATTCTTTAGTGCTTCCAACGTTAGTGTTACAAAAATTTATTTTAAAATTCGAAAGTCTTACAAAATTTCAAATTCTGCTATGTGAACTTTTCTTTCTTCAATCTCAACCGTACATGTGTTAATTTGAAAATGAGTCATGTAGGTTATTATTTTGTCAAATTCAATACACGTGTATTTCGAAGTTTGCTGATTACATTCAATATTTATGATTTCCAGGTCTGCCATTAAAGAAGCCATGGTTGCCGAGATGCGCAGTTATTTGCACAATGGTGAAAACCATACATCTGGATCTGAGCCTGTTCCGATGTATACACCAACTACTTCCGTCCCTTTGTCGCCTCCCAGTGGTCAGAGCCCACCTGCTCCTACTATACAAGGAGAAAAGACATGTTCAGAAGAAAGTTTAAATACTTGTCCTGAAATTTCAGCTTGTGCAGCTTCTTCAAGGAACTGCTCAACTGATTCTGCACGCATGTTTAACGAAATGACTCGTGTAAATGAGCTTCGAAATCAATTTAAAGTACCAGAGCAATACTATTCACGGAATATCTATTCTTCTCAATTGGAACAGCCTTATATACCCAGAGCCCATACATTTAGCACTACTAGTTCCTCATACGAAACTTTTTACAACTGTGGTAGTAATATTTCGTCCAATCCACTCAGTTTCAGTCAAAATAACTACAAAGAAGGAATGAAACCAAAGATATTTTCTGAGCTTACACCTGAATCTGCAAACAAAACATACACCGAGCTTAATCATTATTGTGCAACAAAACCAATTTACAGCACATCCAACTTTTACAGCAACATTAGTGCTCCATCACATTCCTTATCCTCCAATGTTGAGCAATTTTCAAGTTATTCCCACTCAAATTTTGATTCATTAACACCTATTCAATCTCATCATGCTGTATCTGAGAAACCTGTAGATTTTGTTAAAAGTGCTTCAGCGTCCTATTCAAATTTGAACACAAGCTCTCTTTTAAAATGTTCGTATCTTGATGGTGGAAAATCTGCCGGTGAAAATTTCAATTCTTTGCTCAATTTGAGCAAAGATATTGCAGTTCCCTCTGGTTGCAACTACCAACATGATGAAAGAATTCCAGAATTAAACGAAAAAACTGTTTCAACTAGAGTAGAGAATTGTTTTGTTGCAGAAAATGATGTTGTTCGATATAAATACAGTGGTTATGATCAAAAACCTGATAATCAAAACAGCGATTTTGCCAACGATGTGAAACTATGCAAGAAGCGTAAAATTTTTCCAAGCCATCAAAACAGCAAAACAAAATCTGATCCTAACATTCCTCTTAAAAATGCCGATAAAAGTAACGCTAAGCATTTTCAAATTAACAAAGTATTTCCATGTGATGGAAAATTTTCTTTTGACAAGAAAGAAACCAAACTAACAGTTACAGAAGGATCAGCCATCTCCCCAAAAAACAAACTCGCTTCACAGCAAACATTTTTACCAAACGAAGAATGTGCATCGAATTTTCAATCAAGAAATTCTCACAGTGGCCTAGATAACAACAATTTCCGCGAAATGTGGCCAAGTGATCCCAGTAACGATTTCAAGAAATCAGAAGGCAAGAAAAAGTCCGGAAATCAAAAGTACGTTGGAAAGGAACCTGAATTCAAATCGCATTCTTTCAGTGATAACGAAAGCAAAACGATATGTTCCCCTGGTACCCTAAACGATGGCAGTTCGAAATCAAACGATGTCGTGAACAGTGATTATTCTTCAGACGGGGATGAGGGATGTTCCTCTGCGGCTTCTACCCTCAGCATGTTCCGCAGTCCTTCCCCATCTACTTGCACCGGTCTCCCAACCGGTGATTCTCCCGTGGATTTACGGCGTGCGGTTGGCGACGCGACCGATGAGCAACATGTACCTCATGTCTTTGCACCAGGCCAGCAAGCCCAACCTAGGCGATGCTTGCTTTGGGCCTGTAAAGCCTGTAAGAGGAAATCTGTGGTCGTAGACCGCAGGAAGGCTGCTACCATGAGAGAAAGGCGACGGTTGAGAAAGGTGAACGAAGCTTTCGAGACGCTGAAGAGGCGGACAAATCATAATCCAAATCAGAGACTACCTAAAGTTGAGATCTTGAGGAATGCTATTGAATACATCGAAGGATTGGAGGAGCTATTGCATGGGTCTTCTAGTCGAGAGGGAGATTGTGATAGCAGCGGCAGTGACTATGGGGTAAGTGTCGAGTTTTTATTATTTTTATTATATCGAATTGAATTTAGTTTTAATAATATTTGAAACTGTCATTTTATGACTCATTCGGCTTAACAATATATTTTTAAATTTGAAGCCATCAGATATATACGTACAGTTTCAGATTTACCATGTCGCAATTGCAAAGTGCTCCGACCATAGTGTCCCCGAAGGGGATTCAAAAATGCACATGAAAAATCTTCTCAGTTATTCTGTAATAGCTAATGGGCCCCTCAAAATTGCATAGCGATGGGCCCCCAAATCAGTAAGTTCGCCACTGGGTTCAGAAATAAATTTCTGTTGTTTTAAATTTGATACCGAAAATGGTTTTACACAACTAATGTATGTCATTCCAAAACGTATTTTCGTTTCAAATGTTTTTTTTTCTGGAATAGAGGATTATTTTTAAAAAGTCAAGTCATTAAATTTTTATCTTAAAATAAATTGTTAATGGTGACATCTGCCCCAATTGTTCAATTAACGACAACCAAAATGTCAAAGCTGGTTCTTTCAGAAAATATCCTCATGTGTTTCTGAATTACATGGAATCCCTTCTTCAGTGCAATTAAATGGAATTATGTAACAAAAATACTGAAATCTTAATTGCAAATTTGATCATTATTAAGAAGAATTTTTCCAGTTGTAAGGTCAAACCAGTTTTAGTTAAACAACGCTATTAGTTTTAAGATTTCAAAGCTGATTTAACAATTTTTATTTCATTGAAACGAACATTAAAAAAGTTAATATTAGTTTTGATAGTGTTAGTAACATTTTTTACACTAATGCATTTTCATTTCATTTTATCTTATTTAAATGAAACTAAATATTGAAAAAAATCTGTATTTTGTCATTCCTTGATATTTGTTTTGAATTCTCTGGGATCGCCTAGGCAGTAAAACACTTAATCAACACTGAAAAAGGTTTTAAATGACAGCATGGGCTTTCTGATTAAACGAAATCCCAAGATCGAAAATAAAGTTTCTGCTGAACTTGATATTTTATACTTCAACATAGTAAATGTAGAAATACATAATATTGCTAGTTACTAAGCAGGCGTGAATGATTTTATGTATTTCATACTCTTTTTAACAACAATTTTCCAAAAGAATCTCATATTAAAATGAGTATCCTTGCATATCTGCTAATTTAGCTTTTTTTTTTTTTTTTTTTTACAAAAAATTTAATGGTTTTCGATTTTTTCAAATAATAAAAAACGAAATCATTCTATAGAATAATGTGTAGTAGTTTTTAAAATATTAATGAAAACTAAAGTAACTTCCTATTTTAATAAATCATTAGAAAAAATGCTTCTTTACACTTGTAATCCTTATCATGCAATATTTCTTTTTCGACATTACACTTTTTGGAATAAATAAACTGTAAACTACAAGACAAAAACTGGATTCATAAATTGCCGTCGCTCTGAAGTTTCATCCCGCTGATAGATATATTTTTTAAACTTTCAACATAATTTAATATTTTTGCAATTTATTTATTTAGCTCTGAATGGGCTTTATGTGGGCACTTGCAGGCTTTGCGTACATGTTGAACCAAATCTTTCTATAAACTTCAGTTTTGTGTTTTATTGGTTCCTTGTTAGACACAGGATGTTGCTGTTCTAGAAATTTCTTGACTGTGCATATTTAAACTACGCTGAAAATTTTCTAAATTGTCTGAATTAAATTGCAGTGACAATTAACAGATATATTTGGTGCATTCTCACCGGCTCAAATATTGTAATTGTCATTATGATTTTCCTTCCAATTGGTGCTTGTTTTGAAAGAAATGAAAAATAATAACCATTAAAAGGCTAAAATGTATCAACGAAACACAAAATGATTGTAGTTAAGATCAACAAAATGTTTAAAAAAAAAGGCCTCGTTTACTAGTCCATTAATTTTTAGAATTGTGTTGCGTAGTTTTGATTTTGAATAATAATAATAATAATAATAAAACGATTCGGTAAGTTTTAAAATTGAAGGGCTGATGGCAAGAATGTGATATGCCACATGAGGGAATTTTTCAGTAAGTAAAAATTCTATACTATGCAATACTAAAACCAGACATGAGGCAGTGAGAAGCAAAGAGATGCAAGTGGACATTTTCAAGTTTTGAGTAAAACGCCTTTAAAGATAAGGTCCTAGTAGGCCTTCATTGAAAAGTTTTTATAAATCATGCTGTATAAAAGAACCTACCTAGGCGTCTAGTACTATATCTTACCCCAAGACAGAGGAGAGGTTCACCTACCATTTGTACTGGTTATCTCCACATTTTTAATTTTGCCACTTACATCCCTTTGCTTCTCACTGCCGCATATGTTTTTCTCCAACTAACATAATCCATTGTCATGTTTGTTTCAATTTTATTCATGAGAAACAAAAATTTTGATCAAAAAGTCACTCCTTGAGGCTTGTTACATTTCTGCCAAGAGCCCTTCAATTATAAAATGATTTTGCGATTTGGGAAGTGAAGGCGAAAAAACCATTTTTTTTCCAACTTTTCGGTGCACAAATGTTGTCATACGCTTTTTCAGGAATTGAGGAAACTTTTTATTCTTTAAACTTTTACTTGCTTCGGGATATAAATATTCTAGTGAAGCCCTACACTGTATCCTGAAGCAAACACCTTTTTTTGCATTGATAAAAAGGGTTTCTTGCAACATTGAGCCTGAAACATGTATATGGCATTTCTTTTGCCACTTTGTGTCACTATACATTTAGTTTCCGCTCAAAGGCAGCGTTTGCTACTTAAAGTTGTAGTTGTTAATGTTTGAGTCGCTAAAAAATAACTTACTAACTTTAGCAGCGTAAGCAGGAGTACTTTCAGCGTAAATTGTTTCAAATTGAACTTTTTTTAAGTAAACGCAAAAGATCATTGTACTGAACTAAGCAGCTCGAGATGTTAAAATTTTTTCCTTTAAAATATGTTTTCATCAATAATAATAATGATTAAAGTAATAAGAAGCACAGACACACCGTAGAAAATGCAGAAAAATTTCGCAAACAAAACAGTACAAAAACTGAATGCATGAAATGGTCAAAAAAACTTGATCATGGAATTTTTCTGTATTTTCTATGATTTGGCTTAAATAACTGAAAGGACGGTTGAAAACCAGAAGCTTATTGTGATTTTTTTTCTCACGTAGGTTGTACAACGCATGTCGAAAACGAAGTTACATAAAAATCCAACGGTTCAATATTAAAATAACATATCAATATTCAAAATAACGTTTCAAAACGAACATGCAATATAATCGATAAAGCGACAGATATAATCAGGGGTGTTCCCATAGGGTATACTCCATTTTCGCCGCATACTCTCAATTTTTTTTAGACATTATGTATATGATCGCATATATTGTGCATAATTGATTACTGGGAGTTTTTCCTCAGCAAAATTGATGGGAACATCACTGGATATAATGATAGGGAAGATTCAAGTGATTTGAAAAATACCACTATAATTTATTGAGTTTAACAGCAATTTATAACGACATTACAAATTGACTGTATCCGCTCTTTTATAACTCGGGTTTACACTGTTACTTATCTTTACATTAACGATTACTTAATAATGCTTAAAATAAAACTTCTTGAAAGAAGATATATTTAAACATAACATTCCCAATCTTTAACAAAATAATCAAAGTAACAAACTCAGAAACGAAAATACATCTAAACATTCCTCTTTTTCTCCTAAAACTCCTTTGAATATAAATAATCGTAAAATGCATGATCTTTTGCATTTGAAATCAAATACTTCTTCCCTGTCAGTTTCTATTGGCGAAATTCGGTTTAATGATGTCAGTTGTGGAAAAAATGTTTTTCGGTAATTGAGTCTGGCTGTGTTTGTTTTGCTACTGCAGCAGAAATAAATTCCCATTAGCTTCTGTATTTGCCCCTCGGTAATGCCGCCGATGTTAGTTATTTTTGGCCCCGTTACTAATTCAACCCCTCCTTCGTCGTGAGATACTACGGGGACCGAGATATATTTTGGGGTATGATAAATCGTAAACTCACGGGAATTCACTAGACGCTGCTATCACGGCCACTTTGTTACCTGCTCCTTCATTTCTATCTTTTCTTCACTTTTTTTGTGTCACCTTTGTTTCTGTACATCAGAATGATTGAATACCTGTTAACTCATTTTAGCGCAGATGCATTCAGTGATAAAAACAATGCTGGGTAAACTATTTAGGCTAACAGTATTAAAACAACGTTTAAAATTCTAACAGCAATACGATTGCAGACAAGTGTTTCAAGGTTTCAAGCAGTTCCTTTTTCAGCGCAAAGAATTGAGCTTATGGATGAAAAAACACCTGAAAGCCGGATATCGGATATCATTTTTGTTTCTGTGCATCAGAATGGTTGAATACCTGTTAACTCATTTTAGCGCAGATTTCATTCACTCATTTTGCACATGCAAAAACAATGCTGGGTAAACTATTTAGGCTAAAAGTATCAAAACAACGTTTAAAATTCTAACAGCAATACGATTGCAGACAAGTGTTTCAAGCAACTCCTTTTTCAGCGCAAAGAATTGAGCTTATAGATAAAAAAACACCCGAAAGCCGGATATCATTTTTGTTTCTGTGCATCAAAATGCTTGATTGCCTGTTAACTCATTTTAGCGCAGATGTATTCAGTGATAAAAACAATGCTGGGTAAACTGTTTAGGCTAAAAGTATTAAAACAACTTTATAAATTCAAACAGCAATACGATTGCAGACAAGTGTTTCAAAGTTTCAAGCAGTTCCTTTTTCAGCGCAAAGAAATGAGCTTATGGATGAAAAAACATCCGACAGCCGGATATCGAATATCATTTTTGTTTCTGTGCATCAGAATGGTTGAATGCCTGTTAACTAATTTTAGCGCAGTTGCATTCAGTGATAAAAACAATGCAGAGTCAACTATTCAGGCTATAAATATTAAAACAAAGCAATAGCAATACAATAGGAGACAAGTGTCTTAAGGTTATGGAAATTAAGCTTACAGTTAGGTGTAAAGAAATTAGCTTATGGATGAAAAAACATCTTACAGACGAATATCGGATGTTTTTTTTAGACATCCGACATCTTCTAAGAATTAAGAGGTTAATGGGGGAAAAAAAAAAAAAACAAAACAAAAAGAAAAACGAAAGCGTGAAGAAAAGGGGGAATATTAGGAAAAATACCAATTTGACTACGGAAGTTTTCAATTTTTAAGGCTTTAAAAAATAAAATAAAAAGGGTATTTTAACTACACATTAGTTTCAGATTGTTTTGAAAATTAGTTGTAAGGTCAAGGTGAACATTTATCACCATTTCATAGGGGATGTATTTTTTGACTACTGTATAAAAAATAATGAATTTGAAGCATATTTTAAGAAATTAATTTAACTTTAATACATGAAAAAGTTTGATAGGAAAAACAATGCATTTAAGCTGATCTTTGCGTTACAAAAATCAACTGAAACTTATTACCCAAAGAAATAATTGTGAAAAAACATCAGTAAGTCAAGTCAGCTAAGTCAACCAGGGGCCCGACTTGGCTTCCTACAGCCCGGCGAATAAGCGAGATAATAGTGACGCATCATTAAAATGTCATAATTTAGAAGAACATTTTTTTAGAACTGTGAGCATATAGACTGTTAATTTAGGCTACTAAAACCAACCAATAAACATATTATCATAAGTGTTATGATTTAAAACAAAATCCCTTAAGCATTCCCATAACTGGTCATTTACCTTACTAGAAAATCTCTAAGAAACTGTAATTTCATAAAATTTTCCTGTAAATGATACAGTTTCTTCTTAAGTAACGTTGTAAGATTACTGAAAAAGAAACTGTATCGGTTACTAGAAAGTTTTATGGAATCTCAGTTTCTTATAGATTTTCTAGTAGTTACTGCAGTATTTTTTAAAGTCGAGATGAAATTCATAATGGTGTTACTGATACATCAATTAAATATGGATTGCTTAGAGAAAAAGCCTTAACATTTTAAGACTTTAAATTAGTCAATCAAGTGAGTTTAACTAAAATGATGGAAATAAAATAGAGAGAACAAAAATGCATAATTACAGTCTGTTTCTAAAATCCAGGGGAGGGGAGGCGGGGAGAACAGGCCCAAATGACAGGCCTGTTCTCTAGGGCTATGTACTTGATTTAAACTCAGGTTAGCTAAAATAGTAGAAACGGTTGAAAACTAGAAAACGAAATTTCCTGAACATTCCCAAATGATTTTTTGATCGTTTAAGGGGGTCCGGGACACAAAAATCCTCAAATTTAGCAATTTTTTTTTATAATTGGAAAAATTGCTCCGTTTTTTTCTGCTTAAGAGGACGTTTGAATCTTGTTTCTACCTTAAATAGAACGAAAGTTATAGTTATTTTTGTTGCATGCATCTAACGAATGTGTACATAACTTTAAAACTTTAAACGCGTTTTTCTCCATGATGCAATTTTTCCCGATTTCTTGCATTCAAACTCTTATAAGTCAGGAACCGATAGAGATAAAGTAATGAAACTTGGAGCATATCTTTTTCAAGCAATTTACTTTAATTTTTGTTCGGCGATTTTGAAAAAAAAAAACGTTTACTGCAAAAATTATGATTTTTTTTAAAAAAAGTATCTTCGAATTTTTCGAAATTTTTCTTCAAATATTTTTTATTTTTTTATTGAATCAATATTTTTAAAATTGCCGAATAAAAATTAAAGCTTAGATATTTGCATACTTTTTTGAAAAAAAAATTGAAAATTGACCAACAATATTTTGAGTTATAGCAATTTAAAGCAACCCCATTTTTTTTGAAAAAAACTAATTAAATTTAAATAAAAAAATATTTTTTTTCATATTTATTTTATGATTTTGCTTATTAAATAAATGATGAATCAGTTTAAAAAATTTCAAAACTCTAAAGTACATAATAAAAAATTTTTCAAAATGTGTCCCGGACCCCCTTAAGTAGAGATGAAATAAATGACTATATTTATGATAGTAAAAAAAGTGCACCAGATAGGTGCAGAACAATACTAAAGTAGCCAGGCTTTATTGTAACCTTTAAAAAAAGAATAAAGTAAAATGGTAAAAATTAAGGTTATTGAGAAAATAAATGAGTCAACGGATATTGTATATGTGTGTGTGTCAATTCTTTTGTTGTGGTAAAAATGGTTAAGACATAGTTAGATTCACCATATTTAAATGCAAATAAACTAATATAACTACAGTCGAGTCCCGACTTACGCGAGGGATGCGTTCGAAGACACCTCGCGTAAGTCGGAATTTCGCGTTGTGGGAACAAGTTATTTTTAGTAACGTTTTATAAGCATACCCAATTGTTTCAGACGTTTGTAAACACCTCTCATATTGTTTCAAACCATTTATTAACTATATATTGCAGTATCTTTTACAAAGAACCGTCCTTTTCTGTATTTTAGAAAAAGCGTTATTATTTGACATAAAATTCTGTAATTTAGCACAAAATCAATGATTAACGGGGGAGAGAAACTTAAAATAAAGCAGTATGGTATTTACAGTATGTACACTACAGCATTATTATAGCACTTAACAGTATAGATATAGTAAATATATTTATAATTTAAAAAATGAAGAAGGTTTTTGCAGCGCGATCAGAATGTTATCAGAATGTATTTTATCAACGTTCATATGTAAAATGAAAAAAAAAAAGTTAAGAATCGGAGCGGTTATTTGTATAAACTAAAGTAAAGCGTTGTTTGTTTAGACTAATACAGTGAGTGAACTTCCGCTTTCAGTGATGCTAAAGGGATGAAAGTCCATTCACAAAACCAATATTTAGTGTCAACGAAGCCCATTCTAACTCTCCGCCGCTCTTTTCCGAAAAATTTCATGTTGCAGGCGAGTAATTTGTGTCCATACTAAAAAATTCATTACTCATGAAAAACTCGCGTTATAGCCATTTCGCGTAAGTAGGATCGCGTTGTAGCGGGATCCGACTGTATATTATTTGCTTTCCTTTTGAATTGCCCCCTTGTTCCCAATAGAGTGGAAATTTTCAGCATAAGGCATTTTGGCCAATAAACCTGCCTGATGAAAGCTCAAAATAACAAAGTTTAATGCTCTTTTTTGGCAGACAGCACTCTTAAAAACTTTTTGACTCAAATTGTGTTTTCGTTTGAGGACATCTAGCTTTTTATACTTTTTCAGCCAACATACACAGCGGCTTACACAGTTGGCTGAAAAAAAGAAAAAGAAAGAGGGGGGGGGGGAGGCTAGTGGGCCTCGAACGAAGCCACTATGCCTCAAAGGGTTAAGAATGATTGTTCTCTCGTAGATATATTTAATAAATATCTTTCTGAAAAAAAAAATACAGAAATCAATGATGTAATATAAATAGATAGGCTTGCTTAATTTCTGGAGTGTTCAACCGGGACACCAGAATGTTCCGCTCCTCCCAGCGTCGGGATATTCAAAAGGGTATATATTGATGGCTGGGTTTCAAATTGTTTTACAGAGTATTTCATTAATGCTATGAATAAATAGTTAATAATTATGAACCTAAACCATTAGGGGCAATAATAAATGGCACGAGCAGGTAAAATATCTCATTTCTTAGATGTTAATATTTATAAGTTACTTAAATAAGAACAAAGACTTTGAATGAGGAAAATAAATTGAGCAATATTTACATGTTAGAGAAAGGGGAGCACATGTGAACATAGTATGTTTTACTAAGATAACTTGAAGCAAAAAATCGTGAAAAATTCTCAACTAATGCAAGTACCAGTCCTATCACTTGGCCAAAATATTAGAGTCATGAGCCAGGTATGTTTATGAGGCGATAACTTCATTGTTTTATCAGGTATTGTATATAATTTTATCATCGTATTCTTCACGTGAAAAGATATTTTAAACAAACTAATAATCTAAACTTTATTATTGCAAACCATTGTGTGAACATTCACGAAAATTTATGACAATATTTATTATTTTTTTTAAATTAAGAATTCTTTGTTTTCGCAAGTTAGTTTTAAGGCAGATGATTCGCATTAATTTAAAAACCTTACTTTCAGTTTTTGTATTATTAAAGTGGAAATATAAATGCTACGAAATTAATCCAATTAAATTGTAGTTGATGTTTCATTTTTTTGTATTTTGGATGTATAAGTCATTTATCGATTTACACTACTTATTTTTAATTTTAATCATTAATCATCATTATTATTATTAGCTTGTATTTGACAGTTCAAAAATGTTCTTAAATGATTAAATGATTACTGTGAATTTTGGTCTAGCATTAAAACATTTTTTAGAGTTGATTATACAGGTTGATGTACCAACATTACAAAGTTTGATGCGTTAAAACATCGATGTTTTTTGGTCGATGTATCAATACCATCGATGGTTTAAATTTGAACATCGATATTTCAAAACATCCATGTTTTTTGGGTCGATGTATCAATACCATCGACGATTTAGATTTGAACATCGATGTTTTTTCATTGATATCGCACCTTTAGTATACATATACCTTGTGTTGTTTGGAATGTTTATCGATAAAACTTCTTGTCCATATTCTAGTCGAACTATTCATGAGTCAAGTATGCAAAAATTCTAAAAACTAATCCACTTTCGAGAGATTCGTTAATACCGCTTTGATTTGGCTGCATTTTGTTGAAGAGTTGGGCAATGAATCATCTTAGGGCTCTTTCTTGTTAAAATTAAGTTCAAGGTACAAATTAGGACAAAACTCTTCTACCATGACAATAGGGACATTGACCTTTCTTTGGTATCATTTACCTTTTCTCATCTATTAAGGAATAGGTGTCAAGTTTGACAGTGGAGGAGGTGATTAGAGGATAATGTTAATATTATAAAGAGAGGATTGTAGGGTTGTTGAAATTAAAATCCAACTATACAATGAGCTATGTCAAATCGCTGACCGTAAAGATAAACTGAAAATATTATGCTTTACTAAATTGGTTAATTATTTTTTAAAGAAACTTTGAACTTTCGAACAATTTAAAGAAACACGATTGTAAAAAAGAAAATGTAAAAAAATGTGCCGAAATCGATTCGTGAAAAAAATATAACTAACAAAAATGGGCTGTAATTATTACTCAAAACCGTAAAAATAACAAAAAACACCATTTTAAAACTAATACTGTGTTTTTAATCGACAATTTAAAAAAAAGGAATATTTTTTCGTGTATCTTTTTTTTTTTTTTTTGTTTTTTTTGTTACGTAATTAAGGTGCAGGGGAAAACCTTTTAAAAACTCTGCGTAGAAAATCCTTGAGCAATGGCAAATTCTCGAGTAATGGCAGTACCAGTCCAACCCCTTGGGCACATTTTTAGAGTAGTGAGACATTTTATGTTTCTGTGGTGGAAACTTCTTTGTTTGAGCAGGTGTTGTATTTAATTTTATCAGTCTTTTATTTATGAAAACATGTTTCATACTAATTGTTAAGTTAAACTTAATCATTGCAAACCACTGTATAAATATTCAAGTAAATTTATGACAATGTTTATTTTTTTTTTACTTAACTAACAATTATTCATTTTTGTAAGTAAGTTCTAAAGTAGATGGTAGGACACTTGTGAACACAACATCTAGGGGCACAAATATGAGCAGTTCCCAAACCCTCTCCGCAATATTAATGTAAGCGCAGGATATTATGTGTTAAAAAAAGTATAAATATTTATAATTATCATTGCTCTATAATCAGTAGGTAAATTTATTGTCAATTATCTTTATTATTATCATTATTATATTATTGTTATTATTATTAAATATTTATTTCTTTTTATTATTTTTAATTTTTAATTTTTTTACAACTAAATAGTTGGTCAACAATTTAGTGTTATTTTATACAAGCAGTAAAAATACAAAGTATTTACATTTTAATTAAAAACTGAAGTTTGAGATAATTTTAAAATACATTATCATACTCTGTAGGAACATTAAAAGCAATATATAATAAAAATAATATTTACATAATAAACTATTATTTTTACCAAATAGTCGTATAAGTTGTTTCTTGTCCATCCAGTGATCACAGTATAGGTTGCAAAACATTCAATGAAATCGGCATTTACGAACGTGTTTCTGATTAAAGAACTTTTCTTTGAAATATGATGCTTGTCCTGCATTTTTAATCGTGTTTGTATGTGCCTCAGGCCTGTTCACATGTTCTTCCCTATAGGGGCACAGTTGAACAGTTGGAGACATTTTTTAAAAATACAAAAAGATAAATAAAGAATTTTTAAAACCTTCAAAAAATTCCGAACACAAAGTAAAGACGTCATGGGGACATTTTTACTCCGAGATATTGATAGTATTTTTAGAAAGAAAAAATGGAAAAACTATTCACATGTGCCTCTCGTTCCTCTACTTTTCATTGGCTAAGACTTGTTGTTAGAAAGTCTTCGTTGGTTATAAACTTTTTGTAAAACTTCTCCAGCTAATCCGATCCGATATTAATTGTACATGCCATTGAAACAAATGACAAAATAATTATCCTTAGTAATACTTCACAGTTAATTATTTTCAGACGTTTTTAGTCATCTGTAACCAAATTTGTCTTTTACCGGGAAGTGACGTAAAACGGTCAGGACATCGGGATTTCGTTTGAAAACCGATGCATCTAGCAAGCGTATATATAAATGATATATTAATAAGGTGCAAAGATAAAAACGAACTTTAAGATTAAAACACACTCAGAAAGAGTAGTGGAAAATTCCTAGAAAGACCCCAGAACCTGATGAAGAGAAAATGACAGCTATTTTAGAAATGTAACTGTATAATTTGCTCGACAAAATTTTTGGCTTTTGGGAATCATAAAGCTCCAAGGATATCACACGCAATTGAAATTTTAACATATATTTCAAGATTAATTCCTGATGTATCCTAGAAAACCAGTATTTTATGCGAACAGTAAAAGAAAAATGTTATTTGGAACTAGGATAAAGTGCCTGAAAATTCTTAATGAACTAAACGCTTATTAGTAAACGAACCTGTCTTTTGATATTATAAATACAATTATTATGTCTGCATTCGAGACCAGATGGACTCGGTGAAATCTTACTACAAAATAATTTTCCATTAAAAAATGCTTTAAAACATTACTATTTTTTTAAATTTTAAGCATGTCTTTTTAGTTTGTGCTTTGTTACAGAACAAATATGAACCCTTTGAAAAGAAGAATTGATAGAAAATTACATTCTTTACTCAGTGCATTTGGTGCATACAAATGAAAATGGTGGCAGAATTTCTTATAATTTAATTTTACATCTCTTAAAAAATGTGATTTCAGCAGTTTTTTTTCGCAGGCCCGTCATTTCGAATTTTTCCATGTGAGGAGAGGGAGGGGGGGGGGAGCTACTCAATACAAATTTTTAAAAACCACAAAAGTCACGACATTTATATGTAAATACATTAATTTCTAAAAGTCAGAGGGGCATTTGCGCCCCCTCCCATTTGGTGGGCTTGTTTTTTCGCTAGCCCAAAAATTATTTTAAGCAAAAATACCCTCTCTGCTGTTGCATTAGGACCAAGCAAATATAAAATATGGTCAATAGTTATGCGTAATTTCGTACGGTTTGAATTATAATGCTTCAATAATTTTATAAAGCGTAATAGAAAATTCCAATACGCATAATAGAAAACGCTTAAACAATTCTCCACACACACACACACACACACACACACACACACAAAACAGCATTACGCAGCTCTGGGTGGACAACGGAGAAGGCTACCTCAAAACGGGATTTATCCGGTTTAAAACGGGATGTATGGTCACCTTAGTTATGCACCATCTTAGAATTAGTTATTTTTATTGTTATCTGAAAAAATGGATAGGTAACTTAAATCCTTACGCATTATTTTAAGCAATTCTAACGTAGCGCAATACCGATGTCCGAAGTAGTAAGTAATTCGGATTTTTTTAATGGGCATTCGAACTTGACTCATGATCTGTTTAAATCTTACTTCTCTAACAGAAAGTATTTAATTAAGAAAAGTTTTTGCTTGAAAATTGACTTCGAGAGGGGAAAAAAATCGTGACATAGTTTCCTATTAAAAATGTTAGACACAAATGGCTCCAAGGAAATTAATCGGTAAAAAATATTTTTCTGCTTAATAACTCATTACTGGGTATGGAAATACGTGTACATGAAACGAAATAAGTCAAATGAGTGTTTTCAATTTAATCTAACGCTTAGTCAGTGCACTCGGCAAAATTGTATCTGCTTCCACAATTTTGCCGAGTAATGCGGAAATACAGAAGTAAAGCTTCTCTCATTGGATTTTTGCATGATTAGTTCTGGAATTCGCTTGCAAAGCTTTAGATACAAATTACACGCGGTTGGTCAGTTTCATATAATACACGCATTTGTTTAAAGCGTATTGACTAAAAAAGATAAAAAATAAAAACATTTTTAACTGGTCTGAAAACCACGTGTTTAAACGTGGTTTTATATCTGATACATAATATTGATTTTATATCTGATACAATGAGTTCGGTAGATTTTGCTGAGAATTTTACTTATCTTATTTGAAGAACAAAAAGATGCTACTTTACAATTTCAAATCATATAAAAATAACCTTTAACTTGCTTGCGTCATGAGTTTTGGTCTTAACATAGGAATTTGATTTTCTTAGAGCTTTCTCGAATCATTAGAGAAGCGGATTATCCGAAAAGGGAATCCATTTCTTGGTTATTACAGATAATCCGCTTCCGAATAACGGATTGTTCTGTAACCATTAAAGCTGTTGTGCATGGGTTTGCAAACATTCTTGAACAACTGCGTTTTATGTTATAACCGAAACATGAAAACATTCGTCATTAGTCCGTTTGTTAAAAATTAAGGGTCTAGTTTTCGTCCTACTTTCGTTAAACGTTTTCCATCATTACCAAACCGTTTTATGTTTCGCTTTCCCTGTGCCAAATACATTAATATTTATACTTCCGTGGGTAGGTGAAGGGCAGTAACTGCAAAATTTTCATTTATTTATTTATTTATTTTTTTTTTTTTTGCATTTTTGTCATCTGTAGTACGTTAGCTTTATTGTACAAGCTTGCTTATTTAGTTTCAGCTGAAAAAAAGGCGCGGGAAAAAAAAGTCTAATTCCAACATTACCCTATTGTTAGTATTGAATCCAACAGTCATTTCTTCAAATATCTCGAAAACTCATTTCTGCAGATACTGCCGTTTACCTCGCCACGGCAGAATAGTTATACTGCCGGGGGCAGGTAAAGGACAGTGACTGCAAATTTTCCATTTTTTTTTTCACTTTTGTTATCCATTGTACGTTAGCGCTATTGTACAAACTTGTTTATTTAGTTTCCACTAAAAAACAAAAAAGCGAAATAATTGTCATATTCCAGCATTTCCTTATTGTTAGTATTGAATCTATAACGCGTTTCTTCAAATAACTGGAAACTCATTTATGCAGATACTGCCGTTTACCTGCCAAAGGCAGTATAAACCTTAAAACTCTCAAACATAGGAATGGACAAATGTAATTGTACTTAAAAATATAAAGGATTTGCAATAGAGCTTAAAAATCACAAAACTTGCTAAATAAATAAATTAGTTAAAATAGAAAATATATTAATTAGAATAAATAACTAAATAAATTAATAAACCTTCACAAGAGTTTTGCTCGGATAAATTCACGCCCATAAGCTCACATCTTTTAGTTTTGAAAAAGAAGTGCCCTGTAATTCCGAAATACGTGAATTAATTCTCCTTTTTGTAAATTTTGTACTTCTTTGTTGTGTTATCATTTTTATGTTTAAAAATACTTGATTCGCTCACGACTAATGATGACTTAGATCGTATTCAACGCATCTTAAAGACCTAACGTATATAATATAAACATATTAATGCAAAAGATACACGTTTGAAAATTACTGTGGGATTTTTAAGTAATGAGTGTTCTGTTTGCGTAATTTTTCATCTTTTTGCATTCGTTTTCTCCAGGAAATGAGAAATAGAGTAACAGAAACTCATATCAGTTTATAAGCTCCCGGTGTACCATCATTAGTTCCGTATGCTCCAAACTTACACAAGGGTAGCATTCTCACGAGGTGGAAGTTGGCAGGAACTTTTCACACCACTGTTATGATAAGGGAATGCTGCTCACCAGATGGATATAATTAGCTTATCGTTAGATTTTTGAGAGTTGGTTCTATACATAATTTTGCCTCTTATCTCATGTCACAAATTGTAAATTAGAGTTAAAAAAGTAACACTTGTTTTCTCTGCTTTTTTTTCGTCTTATCAGAAATGGTTGAAGAAAGGCGAGGGAAAAAAAGTTTACGATTTGATGTTGTGTAAGACACGCTATGGGGGTAGTTATGAAAATAACAGTTCAAGTAAAGAAAAAATTTTTGACAAATAATCATAGAGAATGATAAGTGCTTGTTTATGCAAACCTGTGAGGGGAAGGATTAATTAGAAAGGGTTAGTGACACTTCTTTTGCTACTTTGTTGCACATTAGATGCAGGCACTTTACGTTAAAAATCGTGGCTTATCAGTTATGCATCTGAAGTGCTTTACAATTAGAAAATTGATGATGAATCATAAGGAATGATAAGTGCTTGTTTATGTAAAACTATGGTGTGAAGGATTAATTAGAAAGGGTTAGTGACACTTATTTTGCTACTTTGTTGCACATTAGGTGAAGGAACTTTGCGTTAAAAATTGTAGCTTGTCAATTACGCATTTGAAGTGCTTTATACTAAGAAAATTGATAGATAAATCTTAAAAAAGGATAAGTGCTTGTTTATGTAAAACTGTGATGTGCAGGATTAGTTAGAAAGGGTTAGTGACACTTCTTTTGCTACTTTGCTACACATTAAGTGCAGGAACTTTACGTTAAAAACTTTAGCTTATCAGTTATGCATCTGAAGTGCTTTGAAATAAAGAACATTGACTAATTTAACCAGCATGTTGATACAATTATTTTTTATTCAAACTGCTCAAAAATAAATTGTATCTTTGAACGCTCCTTTTGGTGCTTTGAGAGTGAAATTTAAACTCGCAGCGAGAGGGCTGATTGAGGGATGTCATAAATTAGAGCTGTTGGAAAAGTTTTAAACTAAAAGAACCGAATTTTCGATGTTTTGTGTTCCAAACTTTTTTTTTCTTTAGATAGCACCCTTTTGTCCTCGTCTTTGCGATATTTCTAATCGCCATACTACGGATGCCCGTTCAACACTAAAAATATTTATTTTGCATTTCTTGGAATAGTAAATGAATGGAATTAAGACGAAGTCTGATAACTCCGTGAATATTTATATTTTGATGATGAAATTGATACATTTTAATATTGTTAATATATATGATAAGTTTTCAAAAAGTGAGTCACCACGTTTGAAAGTTTGGGACGCAGTCGTTTAAGGCTACATTTGAGTAACTGAAGTTTTTTCAATAAAGTAAAGATAGTTCAAAAACAATTTAGGCTTCTTTGTCCAGAAGTTTTAATAATTCTGTTGATTCTCTTAGTGCAACAGCTATTGATAAATAAAAGCCAGTTAGTAAAATCTTTTTAAGTTCCACTGGTAGGCTCTTTAATGCGTTGACTTAAACTAACCTCATCAGCACCTGTTAGAACTGGTTAATGTCCCAAATATTATGGGTACATAAGGCTTTAGTTGGAGTTAGTATTTTAATAGTTAAGATATTCTACCAAAAGGAATATAGTTTTCATCTAGTCTTATATATTGCTGTAATACATCCTTATGATAATACATCAAACTCCCAATTATCCGCAGAATAGGAAGGCACAGTAACTGCGGATAAGCAAATCCGCGGATATTTTGCAAAACAGGTAAAAAAAGCGATACTAGAGTATATGCAATTGCATAAAAAATTCAATAACACTTGTTTACATTTAAACTATAGCTAAAACGAAAAGAGCGTAAGTAAAAATGTGTGCAGAAGCTAAAAAAGAATCTTGTAT